>NC_022013.1:26280763-26284055 GCF_000317375.1 Microtus ochrogaster
CGCTAACCAGGGCTGGCATACTGCAGCAATGTTGCTGCTTACAAAGGCAAGTCGTCCAGAAGTGGCTGAGAAGTATTTAAATGGCGGGTCTTTGAGCATTAGCTATCTCTTTTCAAGGGGCCCGAGAGCAATGGAGTGCTGTTTCCTAACACTTTGGTTAAGTGTGTTAACATCTTAAAGACCAATGAATATCTTAAAAGGACTTAGAGTTTCAAAATGGAGGCAGAAAATGGGAAAGCTGCGGCAATGGCTGAGCACCTGCTGATGGCTCTCCTCACTGGCTCAGAAAAGGGTCACTCTACTGGGAATGCGGCTCAGTACTGCTACATTGCTGACTCCGCTTGAACAAGGCTTCCATCCCTAGCAAACAAGGTGTGTGCTGCGGGAGGGGACAGGTCACTCATAACTCACGTAACTCCACACTGTAGTAACTGGATGAGCTAGGGCTTGGATGGGAGGCCAGAGAAAGCTCGTCTGTGCCGTGGAGTCTTCAGATAACCTGAGCTGGAAGCCGTGGTTCCGAGCAAATGGACACAGCAGGCACTGGGCTCTGATTTGTTGTGCTCAACAAAGCCTTGGGTGTACTGGGAAAAGGCAGCCAGGGGGATGAAGAGGCTCTGTTAGAGCAAGGGACCTGGGGTGGCTGAACAGGAGCTGTCCGTGAGGACCCGCATGGTGCAGAGGTGGAGGGAACGGACCACGCACATTGCCGTGGTATGTCACACTCTATATGCTGACATTTATTGTCGGACATTGTGCTGAGGGCCTTGAAAATATGCAAATAAGTAGCACATTGTGTAGGTTAAATGAGTTAGTGTGTTATTGTGCTTGATGTAGTGTTGTGATACGTTAACTGGCACAAACTGAGGATTCTTCAGAGTGGTAAGTCCTTAAAGTGTTAGCCATTTTAGTGCATACAAAATATCTGTGGGGTGGGCACTATTAGTATCCCTGTTTTACTAAGAACTAGATGTTTTCCAGAAGCTAATTTGGGAGTTCCTAACAACACACACCCTGTAGTGTAGCCTGGGTTGGAGTTGAGATTTGGATCCAGGCTCAGTTCTAGAGACTGTCTGTTATGGATCACCAGTTTGGGAGGATCTGGCATCACCTGGGAGACAAATGTCTGGGTACATCTGTGAGTGAGTTTCTAGACTGAGTTAATTGAGGTGGGAAAATACACCCTCAATATAGACGCACCATTCCATGGTCTAGGATCCCGGAACAAATAGATATACATATTGAATACATACATATATGTATATATACACACATACTTACACACACACAATACATACATACACAATACATAAATTCATGCATAATACATATATACACACATATACATACACAAATATATGTATACACACATACATACACACATACACAATACATGATACATACATACACACGTGATACATACACAATACATACATAAGAATATGAACAAACACCATACACACTGAGCACAGACATTCATCTGTCTGCTTGCTGGCCGCAGATGCAGTGTGAGCAGCTGCCCTGTGTTCCTGCTGCCATGCCGTCCCCATCCATGATGGATTGTTCTATCAAACTGTGAGCCTAAATAAGCCCTGAATTCTCCAAATTGCTTTGCTGGCATTTTGTCACAACAATGAGACATACAGTGAGTGCAACTCGGGTACCGATAACCCAGGCTTTTCTTTTTTAGTACTAGAAAAAGTGTTGAAGCCAGGAGCCTGCTAGGCAGATACTTGGTCATAGAGCCCCATCCTCACACCTTTTTGAGGTGGAGACTCATGTCATTGCCCACACTGGCCTCAAACCAGCAGTCCTCTGCCTCAGACCACCAAGTATCTAGGACTGTAAAGTGTACCACTGTGGCCAGAGACTTTGCCCGTAAATGGAGATGAACGAGGCTAATGCAGCTTGGCCGCTGAAGGACCTGTAAGAGCACATGTTTGCTCTACCTGCATGTCCACTAACAACATGCTTACTTTTTACGAGATTAAACCAATTAAACATTTCATATATGTGTACTGTATTTATACCATTTCACCCTACCCTTCCCCCTCCCTCTGACCCTTCCGATGAGTCCACCCCTACCCCATGCACTGGGGCCAAAGTCATGGCCACTTTTAATAACAGAATTCCTACACAAATGCCAATCCCTGTAATTCTGAAATATCAGATCATTTAAAAAGGATGAAGTGAAGACCTGCACATGCGCATGCACACACTGTAATTTAGGTAGAAAAGGAAAAGCAGAGTGAACGTTTGACAGTGTGGTTGAGCCCGATTGTCAGGCATAAGCATCAGTGTATCTCCATGTCTGACCTCACTCACATGTGTCCTGGAAACAGAGAAAGAAGCATGCTGTCTGTGGAGAGACAGGAAAGAAGGCAGAAGGGGCTAGGAGTTTTCATTCTGTCTCAAGTGTCCGTATTTTTAAAACTTATTCTGCAATCTCAGTTTCTGTAATTTAAGAATATTAGAAGCAGACTTAACCTCTCTCTTTCCCCCAGTCCCACCCTGACTTAACCTCTCTGTGTGAAGCATGTGTGACTGACTGGGTGACTGAGTGTGATTTCCTCTTCGGATGACTCACTGTGACTAGCTAGGGGAGGGGACTGCCTCATACCAGGCAATGACTGTGAACTTTTGGGGTCAGAGAGCCTTCTCTCCTCCCTAATGTGCCCGCCCATCTATGACCTTGAGCCTAAACTATTACTAGCTTTGGGGTCTCCACTCCCTACTGGATAAAATGGACACGACTTCTGGCTGTGGCTCCATCTGCAGAGGGTATGTGTGTGTCATGTTATGATAGCATAGCAGGATCACAAGGTTAGGAAAGATCCAGGGAACAGCAGGACACCTTTGTGGGGTGGGGCTGGTAGAGGAGGTCCTGAGACTCAATTTGCAGTGATTGCTATTTTTAATGCTGTACACCTGTCCACCATGGTTGATTTCAAACTACAAGCATGGAGCGCGCATAGGACTGGGAGGTCAAAGTCACTTGGTCTAGTACTGGGCAACCCTAGGCTCCTAGGAAAGAGCCAGACATACCCTGAGTGCTTGCTCCTCTCTCGGGAGGTAGATTTCTTGACCCACAAAAATGCTCAATTCCTCTGCAACACTGGGCAATGATGGGGCGGGGGTTGGTGTCTTTCCTTTGGGTTTCGCTTGCCTCTTCTGATCCTCGTGACTTCTCCACCCTTTCACTGTCCCCATCCTCTTTCCACATGTGCCCTGGAACTGTGCTGCCACCAAAGACTCCTCTGCCCCATGTCACAAAGGGTGAACATTTTATGAG
>NC_022013.1:26284355-26286141 GCF_000317375.1 Microtus ochrogaster
CAGTGAGTAGCAAGCTTGGAATGCAGGACCAGCCCAGCCAGCCCAACCCACACACAGCAGGACTCCAGAGGGACCACCTCTTCTCTGCTCTTGGCCAGCAGCACATCCCAGCCCATTTGCCTGAGTTTCTCTGCAAAGCCAGGAAGACTGAGTTGCTGCAGAGTACCTGGGTTTGTGACTGGCCTGCGGGAACTCTCGAGGGTCTCAGCCTTCACCTTTCCACGTCCCTTCCCTCTCTTTCCCACTGGCTCCAGGAAGGACCCAGCACAGCCTCTTGCCTTACTTGTCCTGGGTGAGTCCCATGTAAGTTGTCAGGGAGACCAGAGAAGAGGGAGAGCTAAGAATTCTGCAGCAGGCCCAGTTTCCCTGCCCAGTATACAACCTTCCCCAGCTTCTTCTCTTCTCCCTCTGGCACCCCATACTATATTCAATCTAAAAAAATTTAGTGGGACTTACAGGTTGAGTGTAGAGGCTTCTGTTTAGTGAGATTCCCGGGAACACGAGGCTTGTTGCCTGCCGAGAGTCTGCCTCACCCACCCAGATCCTTGCAGGTCTAAACCTGCTTTCTCCACAAAGTACACCCACAGAAGACTCAGCGTTCTCATTCTTTAAGATCTTTGGGGGAGGTGTTTGTCCTGATTCTCCAAGTAGACTGCCTGTACCCTAGACAGTGCCTCTTACCTCTCTATCTCCCTGTCCCCAAAGCGTGGTGACTGAAGCTGGGAATCTGGAGATTTCTGAGTAGTGATGCATCCACCCATGTGCCATGCATCTATGCATGCATTGAGTCTTTCATCCATCCATGCATTTGCCCATCCACACACCCATGTAGCATATACCTGCATGCAAAAAAATAGCACATGTCCAAGGATACTCAGAAACCCGTTTCTCCACAGGCTCTTTGTCATGGGGGATTGATCAATAAGCCCAAATCAATCATTTTAATCAATACACAATGCCTAGCAATGATAGAACACTTACATTTTACAAAATGTTATTACAGCTCAGTGGATGCTTGAATTAAAGACTAGTCAGTGGGCTAGCAAGATGGCTCACAGGTAAAGGTGCTTGTCATGCCAGCCTGGTGACCTGAGTTTGATTTTCAGAACTCCTATGAAGGTGGAAGAAGAGAATCAACTCCACAAAGTTGTCCTCTGGCCTCCATACATGCGCTGTGGTAAACGTGCGCATCCATCATGCATACAAAACCCATCACACATAGAGACACAGACACACAGACACGCAAGCCCACACATGCGCACACACACACACACACACACACACACACACACACACACACACACGGGGGGGGAGAGAGAACAACAACACACTAGATGAGCAGCCCACTTAGAGTAGAACCCGGGTCTGTCCAACTCATTGGCTCATGCATTTTGGCTCCTTGCCAGAAGAAATATTTATGACTTAGAATAAGAGGGATGTTTTCCTATTTTTGGGGGGAGCTTATCTTTCTCTGACAGCCCCCACATCGACATCCAAGAAGGCACCCTGTCCATGTGCCGGTGTGACGCCAGATGCTTCAGGGTGCAGCCCTCTTGGAAGGCTCCAGTTACTGTCAAACTGCAGATCTAGGGGCGTAGCGCTATCCTCCTGCGACTGAGCTGCTGTGTCCTGTCTAGCATTGCCACAGATCCCCGAACTGGGCCCCAGCTCCCCGTGACTGGGAGGGAAGTCCTTTCTCCACCACACCCAGGAACGTTCTCTGTAGAGCAGGGGGGTCTTTGGGCTGGAGTAAAACCCTGCACCTGCCGCATTTCTTAGCCTCATC
>NC_022013.1:26287821-26289463 GCF_000317375.1 Microtus ochrogaster
AAGAGCAGTCATCACTCCTAAGCACTGAGCCATCTCTCCAGCTCCCAGTGATCTCATAAGCTCTGCAGAGTTGACCTGGTTAGAAATTAGACGGGAGAAGCTTCCTCAATATTATTCTACTCTTTTTGAGACTAGATTTTAATTGGAACTTAGCCTGTGTAGTTGTGTGTATGCATGTTGTGTGATGATGACTGGGGAGACCTGACTAAATGTCTGTTCAGATAGGGAGCCAAGTAAGAATGCCACCTTACTAGGTGACCCAATTAGTTTTACCAGAGCTGCTTACAGGAGCATGGGTGAAAGGTCACAGGAGCAGAAATGACTCAAAGACTGCTGCATCACCAAAGCTCTCCCAGCATGGGTGACAGCTCACGAAAGCTGTAACCTGGGCCCACTGCACAATGCGCAAACAGTTCAACAGGTTGGAAGGTGACCCTTCCAGGCAGCTCGGACAGTCTTGCCTCGTGGAGGCAGCTTGGCTGGTCTGCGCTTCCTCCAAGTAGCTCAGCAGTCCTTACTGCTTATTTGTGCTTAGGGAGGGAGGGGTCAGATACACCTGGTCGGTTTTAGGAACTTCCTGAAGCCTCTCAGTTGTTTACTTCCTGAGCTCAAAGAAAGCATCCCTGAAGAATGGACCGTCTCACCTCTTTAGCTTCCCTCTAAGGCGGAAGGTTTTATCTCAGAGGAGAGGACTACACATAAGCGAGATGGTGGTGGGGCACACACCATGCTGATGCAGTGGCACATGGCCTTGCTGTCACAAGGTCTGCCCTGCTGAGGATCACTTGGGGTGTGGCAAGTGCCCTGTCTGTGCCGGATTTTACAGCTTCTGAGCAGGGCCCTTAAATGTGTTCTGCTAGGTGCTGTTTGCAGAACTGCTTCCTTTCTTGTGGAAACTAAGAGAGCAGCTCTCAGGCTCCAGCCCCCACTTCCTCCATCCTCGTGAAGCTGAAGTCAGTAGCTTCCCTTTCGCTCTTCCATCACGCTGCGCTGGAGACCGCTGCTCACCTTGCTAGCCGCCACACCCACTGCATTCGTTCAGTAGTCTGAGTAGGTCTCCTTTGGGGGGACACAAGTGGGTTCTGGAGTTTAGCAGGAGACATAGGACAGAGACTAAGTAAAGGCATAAGGGAACTCAGAGGAGGAAGATGGTAGTCCTAGGTAAGGTGCTCCAAAGGTGAAGAAGAAGGAATTTGAACTGGAGCTTGAAGGACTGGCAGGCTGTGCGAGTGTTGGGTGAGGGAAGGAGGCATGCAGGATCAGTGAAACAGAAGTGACCTGGGAGTAGGCAGAGGAGATGCTGACCCTCTGAGTGGCAGAAGAGAGCTGGCACTGGAAAGGTACCCAGTTCGGGCCAATGCCTTGGCTGTGTGTACTCTGTACCGGAAGGTTCCACCTAGGTTTTGTTTATTTGTTTAGAGATGGGTGAGGACTGGTGGTAATGGCATGTTACTATGTAACCCATGCTGGCCTTGAACCTCCTGCTCCTCACCCTTTGAATCCTGGGATTGCAGATGTAGGACATGTCTTCCCCTGTGGTCCCTCAAGAAAAGTCTACTCTGCAGAGTGACCGCACCCCTGGTGGAAATAGGACTCGTGAGAACAGAATGTGCAAGTGAGGACACAGATGTGTGTGTGTGTG
>NC_022013.1:26290561-26297189 GCF_000317375.1 Microtus ochrogaster
GAGGGAGGGCTAACTAAAAAGAATATGGGCACCTTGAACCTTAGCTCAATGGTACACCTTCTCCAACAAGGCCACACCCCCAATCCTTCCCAAACAATTCCACCAACCTCTTACCACGATCATTTCACAGGTGAGCAAACAGGTGTGGAGGTGCTGGTGGTGGGAAGCCCGTCTTGGCTTGTCCTGCTCAGAGTTCTCATTGTTAGCCCGCCTACTCTCACACTTTGGTAGCTTGTTTAGAACATCAAGCTGTTCTGACTAAACTTCAAAGGCTGGGAGTTAATAAAACAAATGAAATGAATAAACTCTATCAAGGGAAAACAAAAAGTATGGGCACAGGCATGATGAGGGATGGGATCCCAGTGGGAATCCAGGCTGACTGTCTGTCTTCAGCTTGGGGTGTGTCCCTCCTACCTATAAATGACAGTGTGGGTCTGTCCTAGTGACCCTGCAGGTCTTAAAGTATCACATTTAGTGCCTGACACAAATCAAGCATTGATTGTTTGGGGTTGAACCAAACCTCAAAGAGCCAAATGAGCTGAAAAGAAGATGGGATAAACAGACAGCAGATACATGTTGGAATAGAGAATTATCTGTGGTATCACAAAGCACACACATTTTTTCCCTTCTTCCTCCCGCCCTTTCATTTTTCTTTTAAACAGTGTCTCGATGTGCAGTGCATCCTGGCCTTGAGCTTCCATATTCCTGCCTGAGCCTCTATATTTTGGAATAAAAGCAGCAATTTAGAGACTATATGGACCATGGTTTCTTTTTGTAGAAAGAAAAACATTGCATACCAACAACTATCCCTGTTAATATGCCCAGAGGAAATTATATAATTTCAACCCCAGAATGAAGATGGCTTCCAGCTCAGTTTCTCCCTGGCAAGTCCTTCAGGACAGACTTTGGGGAGTGTCCCTACCTCCTCTTCTGTTTGACAGCCTACCATGCATTTTCATTGACAGTAAACTTATAGACATGCTTCAAGGAACTCTTTGGGACAATGGTTGAGGCTGCCTGATAGGGTGGAAGTGTGTAAGATGGGCTGGGGAAATTCACAGGAAGTAACCTAAAAAGGTCATTGAAAATGGATTATTTAAATAAATGTAATATGCTAGAAAGGGTAGATTTACATCCATTACCCTCTGCTCTAGCACCCTCTCATTATTTTGACAATTAATAGGTAAAGTCGGGGAGGAGAGGCCTAGGCAGCTGTCTTTTTCTGTATAGGAGGTGTAGTTCGCAGTGAGCAGAAGGGTGATGAAGGAAGGTGATTTTTATAAAAAACAAAACAAAACTGGGAAAACCCCAACCATCATGAGGATTCCCTGATGACCATCAGCTGCTGTTGAAAGAGAGGGTTTTGTATTAGATGGTGGAGGCCGACAACTGTAAATTCACTCATCCAACTTAACATGGCCGGTTAAAGGCACCCAGCATTATCTGCTTCCTGATGGGAAGTACCCAGTGCTGTTTATGTGACAGTTTGCCATGAATCAAGGCCTCCAGATCTAACACCATCTCATAGGAAGGGTGGGCACAGAGACCCACGCCAAATGATACCTCTAGATTTTAACCAGTCAAAAATCTTATTTTTGGTCTTTTTATGAGATCAAGTCTTGTCATCTGGTTCTGGCTGGCCTGGAATCCTTGAACTTGAAGTGATCCTCCTGCCTCAGCTTCCAGTGTGCTGAATTATAGGCATGTACCACCATGCCCTGGTTGTAATTAGCAAAATTCTGAAAATGGAAAATTCTGTGGAAGAAAAGAGACTTAAGAGACATTTCAAATGAATGCAATTTATGGTTTTTTTCTTCCAGTTATGGATCTGGTTTGAATCCGGATACAAATAAATCAACTGTAGAAACAGGGACACATTTATGAGCAAGTGAGAGACATTTAAATTTCACTTTTAAGGATATTAGATATTAGATAAAATGATACAGTGCTTAGAATTTAGATGTGTGGAGCCAAAGGGAGAGAAGATAGAGGTGCCAACCACGTGAGGATGGGTTTTGAAGTGGGGTAGAGGCCCGACCACGTGTGGACGGGCTGTGAAGTGGGGTAGCAAGCAGTGCACAGAGTTTACTTTGCCATCACATCTCCTTGTATATATCTTTGGAGAGTTCCATAATAGAAAGTCGACAAAAAGCAATGAAGATACAGACGGAACTTCATTTTTTCATCACGGTGGTGGTGGAGGCGGTGTGTGTGTGCAGTGTCGGGGAGGCTGTGTGTGTACTCTCATGCTTTCTTTGGTCTGGATATTCTGGAATGGCTGCATCCTGTGGGAACTGACTTTTGTATAGGTATAAAGAGATCTAAAGGGGTATCAGGTCCCCCCATTTAGGGGACCGTGGGGGCCAGC
Organism: Microtus ochrogaster; assembly: GCF_000317375.1. Taxonomy (NCBI): domain Eukaryota; kingdom Metazoa; phylum Chordata; class Mammalia; order Rodentia; family Cricetidae; genus Microtus; species Microtus ochrogaster. The sequence continues at coordinate 26,292,930 of NC_022013.1, forward strand.
CCCACTTGGTTATTTCCACGATCAAAGACTGCGTAGAACTGTCGGATGAAGACATCCCCCAGGATCCAGAGAGGCCCAGCTGGTGGCGGAATGTCAAGTCCTTGAAAGCCGCTGCCACAGAACTGCATTCCATCCACTAAGTCCTAGGGTCCAAAAGAAGCAATTAGTAGCAGAAAGGGGACGATGAACACAGTCCTGGGAGCTGTGTCGAGTGGTGGTGCTGGCTGGCACCAAATGGCCTGACACGGCGGGTGAGTGCCACCGCTGTGGTTGGTGGGTTCTTCAATCATTTCATGCCCACCACGTTCCAGCTTGCTCAGTACAGTGCATGTTGGCTCCATTCACTCAACTGTGTGCTGCAATTCTGAGAACTATGTGTCTTTACAGACATACCCTGATCAGTTTATAACTGGAAACACAGAGACCTATTGCGAAAAGGTTTGGCATAGAACACACTGGTTTAAATCCAATCTTCTTTGGTTTCAAGGAGAACTCAACTTGATTTTTTTTTCAGCTTGTAGGAACTTTATTTTCCTTCCACCTTTTTTCCCTTTGCAGAATAGCTCAGGACCACTCAGTGGTGGCTCCAACCCACTCGGTGGCCTGCGCTGTGGGAGCTGCTGACCAATCCTCAGTGGCTGGCTGGGCACTCCAGTCTTCAGTAGGGAACTGCTGGATGGGCACCGAGGGCACCTGCACCCCCTCAGACCAGTCAGCCACCTCTGGCTGAGCAGCAGTGAACTCAGGAGCTGGTGCAATCCATTCGCCCTGAAACTCCTCCTTGGTCACAGCCTTCTCAGCAGCAGCCTGTTCTTCCTTCTCAATCTCCTCTGGGTCTCTGTAGAAGTAAAGATCAGGCATAACCTCCCATGGGTGCTCACGGGAGATAGTGCCACGCATGCGGAGTACTTCACGGGCCGTCATCCACCACATCAGGCCCACTGAGTGAGCTCCCTTGTTGTTGCACGGGATGGCGATGTCCACATAGCGCAGAGGTGAGTCTATGTTACACAGGGCAATGGTGGGCGGGTTCACGTAAGATGCCTCTGTGAGGGGCTGGTGGTCAGCCCTGGGATCGGTCACCACTAGAAGCCGCGGCTCCCTGAAGGCTGCCTGGATCTGGTTAGTGAAGGTCCCTGGGGTGAAACGGCCAGCAATTGGAGTGGCTCCAGTGGCGGCAGCAAACTTCAGCACGGCTCGCTGCCCAGTGTTCCTGGAGGAGATGACGCTGACATCAGCAGGGTTCTCGATGGCAACAATAGCCCGAGCTGCAAGCAGCAGCTTCTCCCAGGTCCTCTTCAGATTGATGATGTAGATAGATGCCATCACTTTTCCTTTTGTAGATGTACTGCTCCATCTGAAAGTCGAGGTTGATGCCACCTAAGTGGGTGCCTGCAGCGAGGAATTTGAGGACATCCTCCTCCTTCATCTGCAGGACATCAAGGGCTCCGGACATTGTGTAAGTTTCCCTTTAAGTTACGTCCGGAACCAAGAACAACGCCGTATGGACCCGTCCCGGGGCAGCGCGGAAAGGCTCAACTTGATTTTTATAAGGGAGAGAAACAACTCTGTGACTAGCCATCACCACTTCCTTCTTGGCATCTGAGGAAGAAGCATTTGAGTGGACTTTCTTAGACAAAAGGCAAGCACACATCCTTTGTTCTAGGAAGGGAGCCTAATCTCCCCCAATCTTCCTTTTCTTTTAGACACTATGTAACTCATGTTTTCTAGAACCCACTAGCCCGCCTCTGTCTCCTGAGTGCTGGGCTTGTAGGCATGCACCACCAATCCTGGCCCCCAGTCTTATTTTTCAGTTTAGCAAAGATTTGTTTTCTACCAGGCAGGTGTGGTTTTCCTAACAACCATCTGAAACTCAAAGTTGCTGATGAGGAGGTGGGGTAAGTCAAAACTCTGTAAGAGGACAAGGATCAAATCCCAAGTCATTTCAGCATCCTCCATGTACTAAGATGGCCCTGATTGAAATCCGACAGGAAAGGACCCTAGTACCATGTTGGGTACAGGTTTAAGCAGAGCCTCTTGTTGGGTAAAAGTAGGGGAGTGTAGGTGCTAGACATCTCCCAGGATCCAGAGGGGTCTAGCTGGAGGATTAATGTCAAGTCCTCAAAAGCCACTATTGCATAACTGTACCCTATCTGCTAAGACTAAAGAAAACCATTGTCACAGAACTGCATCTCATCCACTAAGACTAGGAAAGCCACTGCCACGAAACTACATCTCATCCACTAAGATTAGGAAAGCCACTGCCACGGAACTGCATCTCCTCCACTAAGACTAGGAAAGCCACTGACACGGAACCACATCTCCTCCACTAAGACTAGGAAAGCCACTGCCACGGAACCGCATCTCCTCCACTAAGACTAGGAAAGCCACTGCTATAGAACTGCATTCCATTCACTAAGTTCTGGGGTCCAAAAGAAACACTTAGTAACACGGCAATGAGGATGGAAACTGGTGAGCAGGGCTCAGTTTCACCATGTGGTTTGTTCTCAGCATGCTGTCTGTGGAGGCTCTCCCAAGAGCTTTCAAGAATGCCCCAAGAGCCTAGGAGGCTTAGCACGAAGCTATGCTTTGGAGCATAAAGGGAAGATCATGCTGCCTTAGCACCTTTATGTACACAGTCATTGATGGCATGAGTGATTCTGGTTAAAGATCAACAATTAAAATGTGTTTCCCAAGAAGTGCAGCATCAAAAACCAGGTCCAGGGGATGTGAAGTGACTATAGGTTTCCAAAACGTCCAGCTTTTCATTTCTACCTCACCCACAGAATTGGGAGTCATTGCAATGAAAGACACATTTTGGCTTGAGGAAGAAAATTAACCAGAATGTTGCCCCTCCAAAAACAGCTCATATCTTCTTCTTTTTTAATCACTCCTTAAATTTTTTTGTATTTATGTATCTGTGTATAGTATGTATCTGTGCATGCACAGGATCAGAAGAGGGCCTTGGATTTCTTGGAGCTGAAGTTTCATGTGGTTTGGGAGCCACACGAAGTGGGTGCAAGCAAGCCAACTATGGTCTCTGGAGGAGGAGCAAGTGCTTTTAACTGCGGGGCCATCTCTCCAGACCCAGCTGTCATTTCTGAGCCATTCATTTAGCTCTGAGAGCCTCAGCATCTCCCCTATAAATCAGGATAATAACATCTCCAGTTGCACAAGGGTGGTGCAGAGGACTGATGTGTTTGTTGATCAATTCCTCATGGCAACATCCAAAAATCTCCCTTAAATGTCTTCTACCTAAGCAGCTGCTGCCCCATGGCAGAACTGAGAACTAGAAGCAAGCCCAGGAGTTTCTACCACAGGCAACTTGGTCCCTCTCAGAGAAAATGCCACATCAGAACTGCACTAGATAGGAGGGAACTTGGAGCCGATGTGAAGGGGGAAGTGTCAGGCACGTGGGGAGGACACTGTGACTCACAGAATAAGGAAACGGCCCTTACCTGCAGGATGTAGGCATTTGGGCTGAGGGTATATGAAACCCCGTTGATGAGGAAGGCTACATTTGGCATCATGTTGAGGTTGGCACAATTCACAGCATACTAAAACAGAGAGGGATCAACTCAGAGACAGCTCTCTCCCCAGAGAAGGATGGGCTCTCCAGCTCCGACACCAACCCCACCCTGGGTAGACACTTACTTCTCCATCCATGGGTGTGGCCCCAATGGCCTCTTGGAGCTCTTTGATCTTGTGGGAGGGGCCGGTGAGGAGGGAGGTCCCTGTGTCCACAATGGCTTGGCAGCCCTCAGAGCAGAACATCACTGTGTTTCCCACTAGGATTCTGAGGACAAGGGGCCCCGTGGTCCCATGGTTAGCACCTGCTCCTTGAGGGGGACCCTTTACCACATGGGGACACAATAATGGTGTCTGCTTTGGTGTTTTCTACCACAAGAATATCTTCTAATTAGCATATTTGTTTGTATGAGACAGGGTCTCTCTGTATAGCCTTGGCTGTTCTGAAACTCACTCTGTAGGCTGGCCTTGAATTCAAAGAGATTCACCTGACTCTGCCTCCCAGTTGCTGGAATTAAAGGCATGCGTCACCATTCCTAGCCAAATTGCTTTTTTTAAAATACAGGGTTTCACTCTGTCCAGATGACTTCCAAGCTCCTAGCAATCCATCCTCCTGTCTCAGTCTCATGAGTACTGGATTTATAGGCATGATCCATTATACCCGACTCAACTTGCTTTTTTGACTGAGATTCACAGTAGGAGATATACTTACTTCTTGACCAAACACACACA
>NC_022013.1:26297409-26301612 GCF_000317375.1 Microtus ochrogaster
AAACAAACAAACAGATTCCTTAAACTGATGTGATGAGCACGAATAGGTAAATATCTACCGTCTGAAAAGTGTTGGTAGACAGTGGGCATTGGATCTCTTTTACTTTTTTATCCAGAGCGTCTTAGGTGCAGAAACTAGATTGCTCTGCCCTGAGCTCCTACCTTACCTAGCACGGTGCTGGCCATGTATCAGGGGTGGAACCCTACTTTCCCATTAGCTCCATGCTCATGCATGAATTTCAATTCTCCATTTCATAGCCCCTGCCTCCACACCCCCTGCACAGTCTTCAGACAGAGAAGTCTCACTCTGTTTGCCGGCCGGTCATCCTAGCGGCTCTTGGAGCACTGACCACATCCACTTTGTGTGGTGGCAATTTGGGACCACATCTCATCTTCCATGCAGGCTTCAAAGCGAAAACCTGAGTCCAAATCACCCTTGCAATGCCCATGTCTCTCAGCCCTTGCCTCGTGCATTAATTAAGGCTACATGAACACAGGGCAGTTAGCTGCGTGAGTTAGAAGGAGGCCTGCTAAATGTATACAGAAGGAAGCCACTTCTCTAGTGCTTCCTGTGTGTTTCCACACCTCCAGTCTAGATGTCAGGTTCCCAGCATCTACTCCAGCGCCTGGTAGTGTCACTCAGTTAATCCAGTTTGAGTCGTGGCTGTCGTGAGTTTTTCTGTTCAACCATGGCTACTACACGGATGATACTCACCCGTCCAGTGCAATCTGCCAGTAACCTTGCTTGGTGACTGGAATCCAGTTGAGAGTCCCAGAGAAATGAGAGGGGTCATAGCCTCCGAAAGTCAGCTCACTGTCTGAGCTACCTTGTAGGTCACTACGTAGAGAGATAGACAAACTGTTAAAGAAGGGCCTCTGGAAACACTGAGCGCAATGGCCAGTGAGGGCCCTTTGTTGCATGTCTGGGCACTCACACTGGTACCCAGGCAGTAGAAACTCCTAGGCAGCCTGAGCCTTTGGGGACCAAAGAGAAGAACAACTCTGTCCAATGCTCTGTGAATATTCCCTGCTTCTTAAATAAAAAGTTTAGGAGGTAGGGGGCACCAGAACTGCAGATCCACGGTCAGGACCATCCTGGGTGTGCAGACACTGAGGATGCAACTTGAGGGCACCCCCAAATACTCTTTCTGGGAGTATCTCCCCTGCTAGGAATGTTGTGGTTTCAGGAGTTCCCATGATGCTCACTCCTTTTTGTTAAGGAGGCAAGGGTAAATTGAAAGCAGTATGTCTTATTAGAGCTTGACTATTGGTTCATTTTCTTTGCTAGTTATTTCTCAAGTTACATGCTGGGATTTAGTAGGCTTCGGGGAAGAGGGGCATTTCTAGGAGGAAAAGGAGAGAGAAGAAAGACACAAAGCCTGGGACTCTGAAGGTCAGGGTGGTGTGGGGAAGGAGCATATATCTGAAGGAATTTTACATTTAGTGGGAGCTGGGGATGTAACTAAGGGTTTAGAACACTTGCTTGGCATGCATGAATCCTGGGTTCTACAACTCCCACCACCCGAGCTTGTGGATTTCTCACATCAACCTTGTATTTGCTTGAGGAAACGGAGGCCCTGGGACACAAAACAACACAAAGGGAGACAGGAGCCCTGACAGTGTGCCTTGATCAAAGTCCTGTCAGACCTGGTCCCAACCACAGTCACTCTGGAGACACAACACAACCCAAGAGAGAAAATTCAGAACTCTTCTTGTGGAAGGGGACAGAGAAAGGGGGCTTACATTGGAGCATGGTGAGCTGGGGCCAGGTCAGAGTGGGAAAGGTAAGTCTTTCTCTTCGGGAGGAAAGTGAGGTGAGCATCCCAGGAAAGGATACGGGGACAGTGAGCATCTCGTTCTTCCCAGCTGTAGTGTATGGATTTTTAGAACTTGTGGCAATATAGTTCTAAATTAACCATCTTAGCCAGTTTTGAGTAGTCCAGATTTTCATTACCGTGAAGTCAAGTTCCCGAACATTTTCACCATGCAGAACTGAGTCTCGTTAAAGGAGACGCCCCCTTCCCATCCTCCCTACCCATGACAACCACCACTGTACTTTCTGTCTATGAATTCAATTCTAGGCACTTCTTGTAAGCGGGATCCTTATCTGTCCTTTTGGTGGCTGGCTTATTTTGCTTAGCCTAAGTCTTGAAACTTGATCTATGCTCTAGTACATGTCAGAAAAAAATTGTGAGGTGTGGGAGATTGAACTCAGGGTCTCGCGTGAACTCGGTAAGAAAGAGAAAGACTAGGGCCATACTGCATCCTTTACAAGGCCAAGCCATATTCTTCTGTGTGGTTATACATAGCCATTAATGTCAACTTATTTTTAGTATCATCTTACTGGTTAATTCTCCCCGTCTCCCAACCACAGAGATGGTCCTTGTTTCATGTGCTTTGGTGTCTACCATCACATGTGGCATGTAGTGGGACCTTGGTATTTATTGACCATATAAATCATTAGCCAATCTCAAGGGTGCAAGGGTTCAATTCACAGTGACAATTTACTTCTTTCTTGTCATAATTCCTTTATGAGGCAAACCACATTTCCTCAAAATCCAGATAGCCTAAGTGTCTTGTTCAAGATCATATATCACAGGTCAAGCAAGAGATTCGAGAGAATCATGGGTCTTAGGCCTGTGAAGTCTCATGCACAGGCTAACTGCCCGTGGTCATCACTGACCTGATCTGGCGGGGATAGGGGTTGACTGGCCTTACCTGCTCAAGTAGACAGAAAATATAGGCAGATCCACGAGGTTCTGGGCCATCATGTTGTCAAACACTGGGGTTACCCCTCCAGCAGCCAATGACGGGTATCCTAGACCCAGAATCCCATCAAACTCAGCATTCACAAAGGTCTGCCCGGGCTCCTTGACACTTTCTCCGAACTGCTGACCCTCCACAGTCAGTCCTTCCACCTGAAGGGAGAACGGCACACCGTTCATGAGTGAGGGTCCCAGATTCCTGGGTCCCCATTCCGATTCAAGCTAATTTGTCCTTTCTCAGCTTTCTTTGGCAAATAGGCACAAAAGTTTTGACTATAATCCCACTAATATAATTTCTTCATGTGACTTTAAAAATCAAAATATAAAAAATGCAGAAAAGATGAGTGTCTATTTTAATAACAGTCCACGTACCTCACATACCCATGTAATCCTCCCTAGACTAGGCAGAACGTTGCAAAGACACAGCCATGCTGTTCCTGTACCCTGCAAATCACTGTATCCCTCCTCCAGAGTGACTCTTCTTCAAAGCAACACTAGTTTTGTTTATGCCTTTAATCTTACATAAATGGAATTATCTACTATGATGCTGCTACCTGGCTTCTGTTCTTCAGTGCTGTGCTTGCTACATGCTCTTACAATGTTTTCATTCTCGTTAGCACTCCAGGTATGAATATGTTACCATGCCATGTGCCATGGGTGGACATCTGGACTGCTTCCTGTGTTTGATTATCACTAATGGTGCTCCGTGTGCACTTCCTTTGGTGAACACATGTACGTATTTCCATTGTATAAACCTTTCAGGGTTTATAAGTATTCTCTCTGAGCAAAGGTCCTGGAGTCTTCCAAAATTGTGGTACCAATGTTTCTATTACTGGTACTCTGAGAGTCCCAATTGGACCACATCTTCATTAAAACTTTCTACAGCCTGCCTCTTCCGTGTTGGTTTTATAGTAGATATGCAGAGGGTTACACTGAGATTTTAACTGCGTTTTACAACAACTAATTGACTTTTTAGGCAGCTTCTCTTAGGAATGCCTGCTTCTGTTGTTTGGTGGTATATTTTGGAGTCAAGCCCTCTGCTGGAAACCACAAGGTTTTTCCCATCAATGGTGCCTTTTGTTGTTTTGATGAATAAGATATGAATTTTAATGCACTTAATTTTATTAATTTTTGCTTCATTATTAGTTTTCCTTTAGGACTTTGACATCGATTTGGGCACGGTGGCATTTGCCTGAACTCTCAACACTCAACAGGTAACAACTCAGCACTCAGCCAGAGGATGACGAGTTCCAGTTAGGCTTGGCTCATAGTGAGAGCTATCTCAGACCTGTCCAACTGCAGAGCACAAGAACTTGGACATTGTAGCTCACACCATGGCGCTGTCATGTCATGGGCACGGAGCCTGGGCGCCGTTTGCTGTTCCACGTCAAACTTGACAGAACTTGTGCGCATGCGCGCGAGCTCCCCCCAGCGCGGGG
>NC_022013.1:26322938-26324390 GCF_000317375.1 Microtus ochrogaster
GCCTGTAGACATACACACAGACAGAATATTGTATACATAATAAATAAATATTTTTTTTAAAAAAACCAACTAGAATTTGTGTTACACTGTGGCATTTTTTGAAACCGCTAAGAGAAGTTTATGTCAATCAGTATGGAGACCTGGAGTCTTTCAAAACAGCGAGCATACAGTAAGCACTCAATAAATGCTGACTAGCCAGGACGTGCTGAGAAGCCAGCTTTTTTGCTGATCTGAACTTTTCTCGGGGCTTCTTGGTGGCTCCCTAACCTGCAATCTGTCTTCTGAACAGGTGCGCTGCCCTCCCCCTCTCCTGCTCTGCTGTCCTGCCGTCAGAAGAATGAACATACAGATGTCCCCTCCTATAGACAAAGCGGGACCTGACTGAGACCCTCACAAACAGCACACGTGACAAGGACGTCCAGGGGTGCGAGGTCTGCAGGGAAGTTAGTGGAGGCTGAAAATGGCGGACAAGGAGCAGACAGCTGCAGAGGAAGGCATGGGAGGCTTGGCTGGGACGTGGAGCACAGATGCTGCCCCCCCCCCTTCTTCAGGCGAGCCAGGGAGCTCCTCATAGGAGCTGACACAATAGAAAAAGATAGAGAAAAATGGGTGGTAAGAAGGTAGGTTAGACCTTGGGTGGAGGACTGGAGGACCTGGGACTGAGCTGCTCTAGGGGCAGATCCTCCCCAAGCCCCCAAAGATGTGTAAGCCTGTTTCCCCTCTTACTTTACAGTGCACACACATTTTGTATTTAATGTGCTTGACTTTGGATTTCGAAGGAAGCTGAACACAAAGTGACTCTGAGAAGTCTCAGATTGTTGCGTGACCTGGATGAAAGCAATGTTATACAAATAGGAATCTGGGAAAGCAGAGATGGTCTAACCCGTCATCATTTATCAGGGGATATTTTTTATTTCTAAGCCACTTTAGCAATCTATAAGACAGAAGACATTACCAGAAAAGGTCAGCGCAGGAAGATAAATGAATTTTGTGGTCACAGAAGGGAGATAGTCTCGGGACTGGAAAGGAATGCAGGGTGGTGTTTTATTGTCAGGAGAATTCTTCCACAGACACAGCTCTGCTGCTTTCAGAGTCCGTGGCCCATTCCTCTGCCCCTGCCCTCCCCCATCCGTGTCTCAGCTTTACTCCAGGACCGTGAACCTCACCATTAGCCTCTGACAGGCCTGACAACCCTGGGGGTGGGGTAGGGGTGCGAGAGTGCCTTCTATAGCTTCCTCCCACCTACCTCTTCTGCCTCTCCTCTTTTCTCTCCCTTTTAGTTCAAGGTGTATTCATTACAGAGGTCATCCCACCCACCAAAGAAAGATCTTCTGGGTGAGGCGGTGGATGCCTTATAGCCTTAGCACTCTGGAGGCTATGGCAGGAGAATGGGAAGTTTGAGGCAAGGGTGAGCTAGCTAGTGGGACTCTGTCTCAAACAAAACAAAATAAA
>NC_022013.1:26329055-26370218 GCF_000317375.1 Microtus ochrogaster
GAAAATCATCATAATAAGTGGATTTTGTTGAATAAAGCATCACATTGTCATTTACCAGAAAATTTTGTAATAAGATTATAAGCCACTTACCTATGAAGTTACCAGAGAAACAAAAATGCCAAGAATACAGTTTTTTTGTAGAAAGTGGATGGTCAGCTTGGAGACCGAGACCAAGAACTGTGTGGAAACACCGGGTTTTGTTTGCTAACTCCGACCTTAAGCAACTCTTATCTCTTGGCCACCTCAGCTGCAAATGGAGATAACCGTGCAGATGCTTCTGGAGTCAGACGAGGCACCTCCAGATGAGGAGCAAATGAGGCTGTGAGATAGGCGTACAGTTTTTTGGCACTTACAGGAGATGTGCCTGGTTTCTGAAAGAAACAAGGAACAGGCTTGAAAGTCAGTTAAGGGAAGCTGGGCATGGTAGTGCGGGTCTGTAATTCCCACACATGATAGACACAGACTTATCAGAAATTTAAGGCTAGCCTCAGCTACGTACTGACTTGAGGCTAGCCTGGGAAACACGAGAGTTTGTTTCCATAAAAATTAAAATAATCAAATAAAGAATACATTCAGAGTCAGTAGAGAACATTATTTGTGCAAACACAACCCCTGCCCCTGCTGAGCCCCCTGTGGCCCAGGTGCTGGTCTTACAGGGTCACTGGTGGACTTTTGCAGGAGTTCACGGGTCTGACAGCCAGATGTTTTATTTTGTTATTTTTTCTTTTGTTTTGTTTTGTTTTTGGGGGTTTTTTGGTGAACATTTCATTCTGGTTATTATATTTTCAAGTACTAAGTTTTTTATTTTTTAAATTGCTTTTATTGAGCTATACATTTTTCTCTGCTCCCCTCCCTGCCTCTCCCCTCCCCTTCAACCGTCTCCCATGGTCCCCATGCTCCAAATTTAAAGCCAGATGTTCTTAAACACCACACATTAAGGCAATTGCTGACTGTTTGGAAATAAACTACCACGCAAACTGAAAATCCCAAAGTGATCCATCCCAAAGGCAACCTCAGTTGATAACTAACATGGCAAACCTCAAGGGGACACAGGAAATCTATCTGGAGAAGTGACCTTTTGTGGTGACAACCAGAAAGACATTCAAGTCCCAGAAATGGTGCGGGTATTTACTTCAGAGGGAGCAGAGAAGGTGTATGGGGGGCCAATTACATTCAAACTACCACAACTTTCTTCTTTCTTTTTTTTATTTCTGTGACCAATTGCCTGACACAAACGAGTTCAGGGAAGATGGATTTATTTCAACCCATAGTTCCAGAAGTGTCAGTTCATCATGGCAGGATGGGCATGGGGGAGCAGAGTCTCTCTCATCACTGCAGTCAGGAAGCAGAGAGAGAATGTCTGCAGGCCTAGCTTTCCTCCAGGCAGGTTCTCAGCATACAAGGGGAGGCCCTCCACTCCCACGGGGAGGAATCCCTCCTCACTTAGTCTTCTCTGAAAGTGCTCTCACAGACATACTCTGAGGCACACTTCACCAATCTCATAGGTGCTTCTCAATCTAGTCAAGTTGACAATCAAGATTAATCATTACAGGGATAAAACATTCCTATTGGCGTTCCAGGCACCAGCAGCTAGCCAGGAAGAATTTTGGAGCCCGGCCCTCAATCTCGACAGGTAGTAGTGAACAGCCCATGCCAGCAAAGGACTTGGGCTTCTTCTCTAGGCTCCTCCCCATCAGGGCCTTATTTTCCCACACGGTTCCCCGCCCTTCCTCCCTGTGGCAGACCGTGTCTATGCTGCGGCTACAATGCCAGGCAAGCTCCAGGTTTCTATTTCTTTCCATCTTTGCCCAGATTTCCTCAAACGGCCTCACACTTGGCAAATGTGAAGAAATGCCGTGAACCATTAAGTCAGTGGTTCTCAAGCTCTTTGGTCTCTGGACCCCCGTACACTCTTAAAAATCATTAGGAAACCCAAGAGCTATTGTTTTGCAGGCTATTTCTACTTACATTGAGTGTGTTTAAAATAAAAACAAAACCTAAGTATTTAGCCTATTTTAAAAATAGCATTAAAACATTACATCTTAATATGTTTTATGAAAACTATTTTTTCAAAAGATAAAATTTTTAGTAAGAAAACTTATATTCTTAGCCAGGCGGTGGTGGCGCACGCCTTTAATCCCAGTACTTGGGAGGCAGAGGCAGGCGGATCTCTGTGAGTTCGAGACCAGCCTGGTCTACAAGAGCTAGTTCCAGGACAGGCTCCAAAACCACAGAGAAACCCTGTCTCGAAAAACAAAAACAAAAACAACTATATTCTTATATGCTATTCTTGAAAATTGTACTATTGATAGAATAATACTAGAATAATCTTGATAGAGTAATATGATTGACAGAAGAGCACTGGGTTCTCAGATCCGCTCCTGCACAGTCTCCTGAGAACTACTCAATGGAACCTTTGAAAACGCCACTATGTTGTTGGTGAAAGTGTGAGGTAGGCATCTTGGTACCCAGATGGTAATGCTTTGACTTAGTCCACCCTCTGGAAGAACCCTCCGGCCTCCCAGGGACCAGACACAGCTTGAGAACTTTGAAATCATCTGGCTTTGGAACCCAAAGAAGCTGTAGTCTCTGGAGTTTGCAGTCACAGACTGGATTTCCTTAGCATTTGATATTTCCTGCAGTTGTCTTGCCTTCAAGTGTCTGAGTAGCCTTCTCACTGGGGATGTTAGTCCAGTTCTAGTCACTGTGACAGATATCTGAGGAAAACAGTTTGGGGGGCGTGGGTTATTTTGTCAACCGCTGTTTGGTTCCATCACTTTTAGGCCATAACAAGGCAGAAACATCATGGCAGAAGGAAAATGCTCACCTCATAGTGTTCGGGAAGCAGAGAGAAAGCCAGCACGGGTATCTTGAACAAGGTATGCCCCTCAAAGACACGAGTCCAAGAACCTACTTCCATTAACTAAGCCCCACCTCCTAGCTGTTCATTCAGCCATGAACACTTGGTGGATTAAGCCATTGATAAGGTCTGGGCTGTCATGACCCCATGATCTTGTAATATTACTACCACATGAGGGCCACCCTTCAAAGTATGAACCTTGGAGGGTATATGTCACTCTATCCCAGGACAGATGGGTGCTGTCTGTGTGCAGAGTGAGGTCACACAGGACAGTGGGTGCTGTCTGTGTGCAGAGTGGGGTCACACAGGATGCATGGGTGCTGTCTGTGTGCAGAGTGGGGTCACACAGGACGGATGGGTGCTGTCTGTGTGCAGAGTGGGGTCACACAGGATGCATGGGTGCTGTCTGTGTACAGAGTGGGGTCACACAGGATGCATGGGTGCTGTCTGTGTACAGAGTGGGGTCACACCTCTATTTTATGGGGAAGAAGCATGAAAGGTTTAAGCACAAGGTAAGCAAGTGTTAGGTTAGAAATTGAAACCACATGAACTCAAATCCTGGCTTGAGAATCTTTCTCGGGCCATGCCCACCTCTGAGTTCCCCCTCTGTGCAGACTCAGGTTGTGTGATTCCTTCTGAGAACCTAGAGTCAGATAGTGGCTGAAAGGGGATGGTTAGACGCCTTTATCCAGTGAGAAAGAAAGCTCTTTCGTGGTATGAATGATTTTCTCTTTCTTCTCTTGATGAGCATCCTCACCTGCCACTCATTCCTAGCTGCACCTGAACCTTCAGGGGCCCTGACTTCTGTCAGGCTCCTTGGCAGTACCTCTGAACATCTGTACTATCATGGTGGTCTTGTTTCTGGATAATCTGTCACATCTGGCCACCACTGGCGAGGATGGTAGTGCTTTGGAGTGAATGGTCAGAGCATAGCATGGAGTTGGAGAGACACAGATACACTCTATGACAGTGAGTACATTGGATTCCTCAAATCTGACTTATTTACTGTAAGTGGGGTGGGTTCCTTTTTCCTATCTTGTTGAAATAACAAGGGTTGAAGAATACCAGGCAAACTCCAAGATAAGCCAATTATACTTTTCTTTATTATAAGGGGCAAACTCACAAAACAGGAATGAGAAGTCCAAGTTCAGCTGTGTAGCACAGTAACCACACAGAGAGAGAAAACCCTGGGCTGCCCGGCGTTTTTCTCCGGGTACCCAAAAGGTCACACCCTAACCTGGTCCCACCTCTTAAGGATCATTGGCTGACAGAGATTCCCCATTCCTATCTCATGTCTATTTTTGAAGATTAAATGAGGCAATGATTATGTCTGGCATAAATTAATCCTCCAGTAAATAGGGCCCCTCTCACTCTCGCTCTCCCGAGGCAAGAGTTGAGGGTGTGCGCATGAAGGTTGGGGGCTTCTGTGACTCAGAGCCCAACTAATTCATCCTGTCAAGAACTGACAGCACCTGGGAGTTCATTCATGAGCTACCCAGGCCTGTGAATCTGCTCAACAGACTTCCTGGACAAGATGCTGGATGCCTGGAAGTGGGGAGGGGTGCAGGAACAAGGGAACCGCCTTTTATTGAGGGACTTGCAGAACCCCTGAGAAAGGAGCAGGAGAAGGCATTCATACCAAGAGGTGGGCCAATGTCATCAGTCATGACCAGGGTCAGCTCCCATGAGCAGTTGTTTGTTGCCTGGAACCTTGCAATTCAAAACTTGTATTAAGTGTTTTCATTTTCTTGGTTATGGGAGTATAGCAGTGAGCCTGAAAGCCATCCTTGTCATAGAGTTTTTAGAATGAACAAACAAAAGACTACCCTAGACGTCCAATGGGAGCATGCCTCAGACAGAGAAGGCTCTGGGGGAGTGCTTGGGTATTTGGTATCCAGTGGCCATGGAAGACTTCACTGACTCTTGACCCAAAGAGACTGAATGTGGGACCAGAGGATGATGGGGATGTGATTTGGGCAGTAGGAGCTGAAAGTGCAAAGGCCCTGAGACAGAGGTAGACTTGACCTGGTCAAAGAAAAGCAAGGCTGTATAGAGGTTATAGAGCACAGAGCAATCTGTGGAAGGCATCATGCAAGGGTTTTGACTATTGGAGGGGACTTTGGAGAGTTTAGAGCAGGCCCTGCCTTAAATTTTGAAGTAACTGTTCTGGGTGCTGTGTTGAACATAGATCAGAGGGTTAGGAAGGGAGGGAGAATGGGGCTGATGTCCACATGCTGGGATGGACAGAAGTTAAACCCGCAAGAGTAGAAGGGTTTGCGTGTCTCACTTGAGGCAGCTGAGTAGACTGGACAGGAGGTGGAGGTGGAGGTGTGTGCTGGAATCAGTCACTGAGCTGCAGGAATCCCTGGAAGGAGAGAGCCTTGCCCGCAACCCTCAGCCCTCAGGACTAAGAAGAGGGATTTGGGGAAGCCACTCAAGGGTTTAAAAAGTCAGAGTGGCCATTGACTTCTCCAAGAGCATCCCTTGTTGGAGGACAAACTTATGTGCTCCCTAGGACCAACTCATAGGAATACTCCTCCCCAGCCCTGTGCCGCCTGGTGCTGGGCACCCACCATGCCAGCTCCCTTGATTTGGCCTGGTCACGGGGCCAGGTAGGGATAATGAGTGGCTACAACAAGGATGTAGAAAGCAGAGACCCAGATGTCAGTGTTGGGACTTCTTGGTGGTCTGTTTGATTTCAGCTAAGGACCCAGCCTCTAGGCCAGGGAAAGGGGGTCGCTTAGAATTACATTCCTCTATGCATGAAGCCAAGAAGATTATCGTCTGGATGTATTCAGCACCATTGGTCCTTCCAGAGATTTCTGAAGATTCTCACTGACTCAGCACCTGAGTCTGTGAGTCAGTAGTCTAAGCAGTGTTTCCCAAAGTACATGTTATGGACACGTATAGGCCATGGAGGTCACAGGTCATGGGCAGCACAGGCATCAAACATGTGAGTCAATAGCCTAAGCAGTGTTTCCCAAAGTACAGGCTATGGACAGGTACAGGTCATGGGTGTCACAGGCCATGGGTGGCACAGGCTGGGGGTGGCACAAGCCATGAATGGCACAGGCCATGGGTGGTACATGGGCAGCACAGGCCAGGGCACAATGCCTCAGTTGTATCACTCTACATGCTCCTGTGGCTCTCACCTCTCTGAATAAGACATTCCCCTCATTTGTACGGACTTTCTTAGGCAGTAACCCCTGGTCCCCTCCACCTGACACCATCCCAGCCTGTTGCAGTAGTAAAGCAGCCAGCTTCTCTTCCTATAGAGTTCTCTGCAGCATGTCCTATTCATGAGAGCTCTTAATGGGCAGAGAGAGATTAAATTAGACCTATCACCAAATAATGCTGGGAAGTAACAAATGGAAGAAGAATTGTTGACAGAGGTTTCTGTCCCATCCAGTCCCACAGCCGTTCAGCCCCAAAGAAACACACAGAGGCTTACATTGATTATAAACTGGCTGGCCTATTAGCTCAGACTTCTTATTAACTAACTTTTACATCTTGCATTAACCCATAATTCTTGTCTGTGTTAGCCACGTGGCTTGGTACCTTTTATCAGCGAGGCATTCTCCTCTTGCTTCCTCTGCATCTGGGTAACAACTGTACACTGAGCCTTTCCTCTTCCCAGAATTCTCCTGCTCTGGTTGCCCCACCTATACTTCCTGTCTAGCTACTGGCCAATCAGCATTTTATTAAACCAGCACAAGTAACAAATCTTTACAGAGTACAAGACCATTGTCCCACATCAAAGAATAAAGCAGAAAAACTCTAATTTAAAACCAATGCCCAGGTGGGCATGGTGCTGCAGTTTGTAACCCCTTCACGCCAAGGCTGGATAATCTTGAATTTAACAACAAAACATTTTAACAACAAAACCAGCGATGAAGGAGACTGCCCTGTCTTCTAAGGAGGGTATGGGGCGCACAGTGTTTACTGATTCTGTTCCACCTACAGATCAGATTACAGAGGGGAGAATGCAGGAAGCAGGGACATCTAAGCCTCCATGCCCTCCCTGTGTTGAACTGGCAAACATGGAACAGACGGCTCTAGGCTGCAGCAAGGTGGAAGGCAAGTCATGTAATCTAGCTGGCTTCCCGTCAGCCCTGTGGAGTTATTAGACCACTGCCACTCTTAATGACTTAGTTTGGATGATCTAGTGTGTGATGGCTTGTTAGCCAGGCTTTGAAAGGTAAAAGTAGGTCTGAGGTCAAGAAAAGAGGGTCATGAAGTGCTTTGGCATAATAAGATCATCGAATTGGGGATGAGGTCAAGGGAGCTGGGGAGAGAGGAGAGTTTTGACGGGAAACAGAGTTAAACATTTTTCTTTTTTAGACAATGTTTTTTTTTCTTTTGTGTGTGTGTGTGATGTGCATGAGTGTGGTTGTCCGCATGTGCTCTGAGATTGCTTTTGTGTACCGGGCTAGCTGACCTGAGGTTTCTGAGGATTCTCTTGTCTCTGCTTCCCACCTTCCACGGGTGTGTGCTGCTGGCTGACTTTATGATCCCCACCTTCCACGGGAACCCTAGGAGGTCAGGTGTGTACAGTTCAAACTAAGGCCCTTCGTGATTGAATGGCTAGCAGTTTATAACTGAGTCATCTCCTCATCCAGGGACAGGGTCTTTCTGCATAGCCCAGATTGACCTTGAACTCACAGCAATCCCTCTTCAGCCTCCTGAGTTCTAAGATGACAGGTGTGTGTCACCACACTTGGCTCAAAACTTTGGAGCTATAGAAGATATCCCCCACCACAGCCTGCAGGAAAGCCAGTCCACACAAACATCTTGTGGGGTATATGGGAGAAAGGGGACCCATGTCCATAGCTTGCTCAGCACAGTGCAGAAATGAGTGGGGAGTGATCAGTGTACTGTGAACAAGGGAGAGATCCAGCGGGTGGCTGAACCCAGAGTCAAAAGTCCCCGTGAGAACATGCCGCCTCTGGGAGTCATCAGAAGTTAAAATCAAAAGTCACCATGAGAACATGTCACCTCTGGGAGTCATCAGAGGTCTGAGTCAAAAGTCCCGTGAGAACACACTGCCTCTGGGGGTCACCAGAAGTCCGAGAGTGCACTGGAGTGTCCAAAGAACCTGCACTATAGAGAATCAATCCAATTGCTTTCCAGTCTTGAGCAGCTTGACCTCAGCAAAAATCTGTGTTATGAAATGAAAACAGGTTTTTCTTATTGCAAGATGCCTCTTTATGCAATGTGCCTTGTTTATACCTGTGTTGTATTCCACAGATTTCTTTGTTTCCCCACCTCATGTCTATGGCATCTCTTAGGGTCAGAAATGGTTTTTGTACCCACAGGTAGAGGTAGGGCTAGGGAGTAACTACTCAGAAGGACCTCAAAGGCCAAGCTAAACCTAAGAAGGGTACAAAGTGGCCGTTGGCTTGCCTGTGCCTGAGCAAGGTGGCTGTACCTGATGTGAAGCCAACGTGTCTTTTGTTTTTGTTTTGTTTTGCTCGAGACAGGATCTCTCTATGTAGCTCTAGTTGTCCTGGAACTTGGAACTTGCTATGTTGGCCAGGCTACCTCAAATTCCCAGAGATCCATATCTCTCTGCCTCCTGAATGCTGGGATTAAAGCTGTGGGCTACCACACCTGGCTTCCGGATGCCTTTTAACCTGCCTTGATTTGTGTGTTGTAGTCCTAGAGGGCCAGAGACAGCAGACTTCAACCAGGGTTGCTTTCCCACTATTGTCCCTCACCCAGCTGACACTTGCATTGCCTGGACACTCTTGGCTGTCATACCTGGGCGGGGCCATGCTACTGGCATTGAATGAGTGGTGAGCGGGGTTACTGCAAAACACTGTTTATCAGAGTCAGTGGTGGGGATGATGAAAGGGTATGTCCACAGTCCTGCTGCTGAGACCTGTCACGAGGTCATCCCAGGCTCTTGGGGAAGCCTTCCTCTGTGTTGGCTCTGTAGACAATTAGAGGTCCTCAAGCCCCAAGCCAGGATTCTAGGTCAGTGGTTCTCAACCTTTCTAATGCTGAGATCCTTTAGTACAGTTCCTCATGTTGTGGTGACCCCCAAACAGAATTATTTCATCGCTGCTGCGTAATTGTAACTTGGCTACTGTTATGAATCATAGTGTAAATATCTGATAGGCAGGTGTCTTATGTGTGACCCAGAGGGGCTCTTGACCTACATGTTGAGATGTTAGGTGATGTTAACAATGGGGGGTATTTGATAATGACTGGGAAGTCTGAGCAACTAGATGGGTGACCAGTTCTCCTGGTGCGCATGGGATTGTCCCAGTTTTCGCCCTGAAGTTCCAGGTCTCAGGGCAGCATGGAGGCCTGACTTGCTCTTCCATTTGTGGCTTGGGACTCTGCAACACTGAACTAATCTCTATGATTTTAAAACAAGAAACTGCCCTTTTCAGGATGGGAGAACGCTGGATGTTTTTAACTAGAGCCTATAGGACAAGGGTGTGACAAGCTCCTCGATATTACAGTAATTTCTGTCAGCTGGTCCCCGGGGTCCACAACCCCCACCTATCAAGGGAGGGATCTGAGTCTCTGGCTCTACCGGCAACAGTGACTCACCTCTGAGAGGAGAAATCGAGTACGTTTTGCTGAATGAGCGACTGGGGGCAGTTTTTTGAGAAGATTCTTGGAAAATTCTGTTCAGTTGGCTGAGAGCATGTGGCAGGAGCTGTTTCTCTTGGGAAAGCTTAATTCTGCAAGATTCTGGGATGAATTATTGATGTCATAGCCAGGACAGGGACTTAGAATGTAAGATGATTTGCAAAATCCTAAGAGAAATCTCCGTGTGTCCAGAAATGAGACCACCTTGTCCTTTTAGAACTTCACGTGTGTGTGTTCGTGTGTAGGTGTTCAAGTTGTGTTCCCTCTATTGCTCTCCACCTTGGGGAGTCAAGTTCTGCCACTGAGCCCAGAACTTACCAATTGTCTAGACACGCTGGCCAATGAATGCCAAGCTTCTGTTTCCTTAGCCTGCTCCCAGGCGACACTGGCATACAGATGCACATGGCCATGTCTGACCTTTATGTGGATTAGGGGTGGAGCTTAGTAGTAGAGTATTGCCTACCATTTCTGAGGGGTGTGTCTGTATGTCGTTTTCTCTCTGTGTGTCTGTGTTTCTCTATGTGTGTTCTATATTAGAGAATAGAAAAAGCCAGCTTTTTGTGTTTATGGGAGAGAAATACTTTATCCGTGATACCATCTATAGTAACATGCTCATGGTGATCAAAAAGAGCAGACTGCTGCTGGCCACAGTCACCTGTGATCCCGGCCATGGGGAGGCTAACCCAAGAGGAGGATCAGTAGTTCAAAGCCAATATGGGCCACACAGAGAGGCCCTGTTTTGTTCTTTTTCTTTTTCTTTTGCAAAGAGCTGCAGAAAGCAAATTGCCTTTACTTGGTTTATTGTTTTTCTCTATGATGAACTCCTTTAATGCTTGGGTGGAAAGTTGGGTCCTTGAGTCCTTGGCTCACCCCAGTCCTTCAGCCATCAGTGTTGGGTCCCCACTTTCTGCACACAATCCTTGACATCCTCTCCTCCGTGAAAGGGCAACGTGAAGTACCCTTTCTATCTGACGGGTAGGTGCCCTCTGATGATGTTATTTGAAAATACTCTGGGAACTGAGAAGCTGTGAAAATGTAAGGATTATGAAAACTGGTTACAGCCAGTTAGGCTACAAGCGGCTACTCCCCATTGGTCGGCTGGTGGGCTAAATGTGGAGGGACTATTTTACCAACAGCAGGTAGAGGAGGCCATTGTTAGTTATACACAGTTTCTGCTTATTAAAAACCATTCAGGAACAACTTAAAAATTTTTAGATTTACTGATTTTATGTGTATGATTGCTTTCCCTGTGTGTGTGTGTGTGTGTGTGTGTGTGTGTGTGTGTGTGTGCGCGCGCGCGCGCGCGCGTGCGCCATGTGCCTGCTTGCTGCCCAAAGATATCCAAAGAGGCCTTGGCTCCTCTGGAACTGGAGTTACAGACAATGGTGAGCCACCACATGGGTGTTAGGAATTGAACCCGGGTACTCTGCAAGAACAAGTGCTGTTTAACCACAGAGCGGTCTCTAGCCCAACTCCATGGCTTTGGGCCCACCCACAAGATGGCACGGCAGTTGGTTCTGGAGCACATCCATGAGACTGCGTCTCTGCGGCTACTTCGTATTCCTCACAGTGCTGACTCGTGTATTGTGTGGCTCTGGGGACCAGGCCCAGGGCCAGGCACGTGCTGGGTGAGGGGTCTACCACTAAGCTTCATCCCCAGGTGCTCTGGTTTTTAAATGAGCCCTATCTTTATCTATTTTATTCATTAACAAATACTTTCCCATGCTTGATCTCATTGTGTGGAGAAAAATCTTTTTTTTTTTTTTATCACATCTTCCATTTGTTAATATCTAAAAACAGTGCAGAGAAAAATCCCCACCGGACAGGGAGCAACTTCTGTTGTTCCTTTGCGGAACTACAGTTCCCAGCGTTCTCCTGGATACGGACATATTCCCAGAAGCCTTTGCATTCCCCGTTAAAAAGTGAGAGCCGCCAAGAGCTCCCCCCTCTTTCCCGCCTCTCCTCCCGTGTCTGCACACCTTTTCCTGTTTGTTGTTACCCCTCCCCCACTAAAAGTGCACCGACGTGGGACCGCTGAGTGTTTGTGTCTTCTTCCTCGCGTAACGTCTTTACCCTCTAACCCGCAGACAAGAAAGCCACCCAGAAATTAAGAACAAGATTGGTGCCGTCTGCTCGGGGACCTTTCCTCCCGGTATCTTCACCTGAGGCCGCGGCTCTGGTTTTTGGCGCCTTCCGGAGCCCGTGGCTTCCCGGGACAAGGTCAGAACCGAGGACCTGCGATTGCCCCCACGTGTTAAAGCCAGCCAGGAATTAAGAACAAGAAGCCTGGTCTACATTGTAAGTCCTAGGATAACCGGAGCTACATAGTGAAATCCTGCCTCAAAAAAAGCCTAGCCTAGACTCCTCTCTGCCCTTCTCTTGCCTCTCGTGTGACCTCTCTCTCATATACAGAAGCTCCTACTGCTGTGAGGCTCTCGTAGGGAGCCACGCTGGTGCTGACATAAGAAGGCTGACTGACAATCTCAGAGATGGCGAGTAGGATAGGAGGGAGCCCCTCGCCTTGCATTCTAGGCTGCAGCTCTGACCAGCTAAGAACCGGCGTCCTGAACGTTTGCAACGGTTGCTGACACAGAGACAACAGTCGTTGCTGCTGTGAAACTTCGTGTTAAAGCAGCAGGGAATCATCCTTGAGGCTGGAGACTGTGGTCCTTCCGGTGTCTACAGCCTTCCCCTTCTCCCAGATGTTTGCAGGGAATCACAAATAAGACTAACCCTTAGCTCATAGCAAAAGCATTTGCCTTCCCTGTGACTCTGTAACCTTGTGACCCTGTGACCTAGTGCACCAGACCCATCCTATGCTGTTATCCTGGTTCCTTAGCAACTGCAGAAGCCACCAAAAACAGCATATATGGTCATCGTAAAGATGTCACAGTACACGTTGAGTGTACCTTGCTGGGTGTGTTTTGCGGGCTTCTCTGGCAGACCTTCCTTCTATTAACCTGTTAAATTTTAAATTCTGTTTTAAATTATTTTTTGACACCCTTCAATTTCTGCTTCATACTGGCTTCTCCTGGAGCTCTTTTCTGTGGCAAAACTAAGGATCCAGATTTACATGAGTAGACGTCCCTAAAAGATGAGAGGCTGCCGCTGTCAGGCCTAATCTCCTGATACTCCAACATTGACAGTGCCATGTTCTTGGATATTCAGAGCTATGAGCTAGATAAACCTTTTTTCCTTATAAAGCATGCAGACTCAGGTATTTTGATATAGCAACAGACCATGGATTAAGAGCTCTAACAAACTCAGTAAGCCCTCGTAAATCCCGAAAGAGTCCAGGACTCTTCCTTGGGAAACACAGATACAGACTGATGAATTTCAGTCAGAAACGCTGGGCCCTAACCTAATTCTCCCACCTGCCTTGATTTGTCCGATCACAGTTTCTATTACAGTAGAATAGTGCCAGAGCCAAGAAGAACCATGAGTGTGTGTTCATGTGTGTATGCAGTGTACAGGCAGGTACATGTGCATGTATGGGGGGGCAGCATTCATGTGGAGGCCAGAGGTCAGTGTTAGGTGTTTTCCTCTGTCGACTTCCACCTTATTTTGGGGAAGTAGCCTCTCACGGAACCTGGAGCTCATTCATTTAGCTACACTGGCTGCAGTGAGCTCTGAGGAACTACTGCCTCTCCCTTCCCCTCCCCAGTGCTGGCCACCGTGCTTGACTTCATCACATGGGTCCTAGAGATCAGAATTCAGGTCCCTTGGGCTTGTGTGACAAGCGCTTTACCCCCGAGTCATGTCCCCAGCCACAAGAAGAACCTTAAATATCACCTACATGTGTCAGTTGTCATAATCATATTCCCAGTGGCCCAAAGTGACTCACCAGGAATGCCCTACAGTAAACATTACATATTCCCAAGAACACGCACTTCTTTGAATGAGTAATCCCAGCCCTTGGGAGGTGGAGGCATGCTGATCAGGAGTTCAGGGCCAGCCTTAGCTGTGTGTCACAGCTCATGTGTGTGTATGTCGCGGGGGGGGGGGCAGATGACACCTTGCTGCAATGCATCCTTTATTTCTACCATATGGATCCCAGGGTTCAAACTCAGGTTCATATATGTGTGTGTGTGTATATATATATATATATATATATATATATATATATATCCAGTCTTGAACTTCTGATCCTCCTTGTTAGCAGACCTTGAACAAACTCTGCCACACCCTGCCCAAGACCTTGTGTTTTTCCCTCATTGCCCATTGCCAAACTCAGTTACCCGCTATCACCTGCTTCCTAGTAGCCAGAGCAAGGCAGTGTCTAAAGATAAAAAGGCCTTGTCTGGATAAACAACCCCGGGAGGGAGAACCTAGGGACTGGTACATAGGTCTCTGAAGCTGTATTAACTTCCCATTACACCCTCTATAAACTTCAGGTATTCACTCCCCTTTTGGCAGACTTGCCTTTCCCACTGTGCCTTTCCCCTGCTGCTTGAAATAAACAGTTCCATCTTCTGAAGGTCAGATTGATGAGGTCATACTGGTTTCTTCCCTGACTCCTATCTCTTTAAGCTGCCTCAGAAATATAACACTCTTGCTTCCAACGCCTGAATGATCAGATCATAGGCATGTGCCAGCATGCCTGGTTTTATGCAATGCCAGGGATTGAACTCAGGGCTTCCTGTGTATTAAGAGAACACTCTACCAATGGGGAGCTACATTCCCAGCCCTAAAACTGGCTCTTTAAAAGCACAGTGGCTGTGACTGTTCTCGGGAGCTTTTCTTTTCTGCGGGGTCCACTTCAGCTCTAAATGACTCTGCTGTCCCCTGAGTAGCATGACAAGTGATGCACGTCTGGACGATACGGTCAGAACTGAGAAACAGGCTTTGCCGCCAGAACCATCTTGTGACATCACTGTGATTTGAGGATTCACTGCAGAATGCTCAAAGTGGATGAATCGCATGTTCGGGGGTCTCTGGGAATGGTGAAGAAATCCTAAGGGGTTCAGTCATGAAGGAATGTACACAGTTATGCTTAAGAGATGTTTAAGGTGATCTTAACCTTTTGGGGAACAGACTGTATAGACCAGGCTGGTCTTGAACTCACAAAGATCTGCCTGCCCCTGCCTGCTGAGTGCTGGGATTAAAGACATGGGTCACTGGGCCAGACCAACCATTACCTTTCTTGATTTTGCCACTCGGTTTCTTTCCCTGGTGTCTCCAAGCCTCACAGGTCTCCTCTAACACATCAAGACAAGGACCTTGTGCACGTCACCATTTCCTCTTCTCTGAAACCTTCCCTTGACCTCCATGCCATGTGTGCTGGCCCTCGGTCTTTGATTGTTCCTTCTCAGTTTCCATTGTGGGCTCTTGGCCACTCTCAAGTAGCAGTGTCCCTTGGAGTCTTGAGCTGTTCATCTTCCCAAATTCTCTCTAGACTGAAAACCCCAAACCTCTATCTGCAATCCCAGTCCTTCGGCTGTGTGTACAACTGCCCACTAGACACCCCCATGTGCTTCAAGTCTCTTGACACTGAATTCATCATCTCCCTACCCTCACCTGTGTGTGACAAGCCTCCTCTGGAGCACCCAGCTCCAGCTAAGACTGCTATTGTCTCTGATCATCTGATGTCATCTATAGGTGTGGGCTGAATAGAGCCAGTCTGGGCCCACTTATATAGGACTAGTATCACCAAGGACCAGTACCTCTGTCCCAAGGAAATTTAGGTATAGGTGCTACCCCAAGTATTGACAATGCTTTCTGGACTGTCTGATTTCAACACAAAGCTCACATTTTTTTTTGAGGGGCTTGTAAGCCAACATTATCTTTAACTCTACTCTTTCAAGGCATTCTTTTTCTGCTAATGGGCTCCCAAAGACCAAGCCTGCATGGTCAGCAGTATGCAAGGAGGTTGATATAAGCAAACGTGTGAGGTCCTGAAGAAAATGGGAGAGAAGGAAAGACCTGTTTGACTTCCCCTACCTCCATCCAACTTTGCCTACATCCCTAAGTTGTGTATACTGCATGGATAAGCAGGGCACCCATACCTGTGTGAGTTTGGATGACACACTGAATATCAGTCTCTTGACACAGTGCGTTTAGATACTGAGAGAAAGATGATGGTGGTTTCTGTTTTCCTTTCCTTGGCTCGTCCTAGGAACATTCCACAGAACAGATTGGTACGCCCCCACTGGAAGGTCTACCAACAGAGCCGCAGAGGATAAACCCAGACCAAAGAAGGAAATGCAAGCAAGTCTTTGCTCTTTTGTAGTCTTGGGCAAAAGTCCAAAGTTCCTCTCTCCCAGATACTGAGTTGCGATGCTTCAGGGGAACCTCAACCTCAGGAGCGACATTTCCAGGCAGCGAGCCCACGGCCTCTTACACCGACTGTAGTTCTTCAGTTTAATATACCTTTCAGAATAGAAAGAACAAGAGGTCCCTCGATTTCTCCCCCAGTCTTGACTATATCAGATTGGGATGGCAATATTTTCTGCAGGAAACACAGACATTCCAGCTTGGGAGAGCATCTTAGTTTGGGGTTTTATTGTTGTTGCTGTTGCTATGATAAGCACCATGATCAAAAGCAACTTGAAAAGGAAAACATTGATTTAGCTTATACTTCAGGGAACATTCTATCACGGAGGGAAATCAGGGTAGGAATTTGAGCAAAAACCATGGAAAAATGGTGTTTGCTGGCTTCATGCCGGGATCATGCTCAGACAGCTGTATTTATTTATTTATTTATTTATTTATTTTGGTTTTTCAAAAATAGGGTTTCTCTATGTAGCCTGGTTGTCTTGGAACTCGCTCTAAAGATCACGCTGGCTTCAGACTCAGAGACCCGCCTGTCTCTGCTCCCTGAGTGCAGGCATGAAAGGCATGCATCATTACATCTGGCTCGGCTATCTTTTTCAATGCAGCCTGACTGCCCTCAGCTGGCCAGGCCTTCCTAACTGATCTACAGTTAGCAAGCAAGAAAGTTCTCACCGACATGCTCACTGGCCGAGTTGGTTGAGGTGATTCTTCAGGTGAGGTTCTCACCCCGGTGACTTTTGGTTGTGTTAGGATGATGACAAAGATTACTCAAGACTGTGGGTCTCTCTCACAGGATGGGTCTGGCAAACTGGGTAGTTGTCTCTTATGGGAGAAAGCGAGAAAACCCCAGATAAATGTTCGTTTTCTGAATCATGAGACGCTTAATGTTATTCCCAGCTCCTGTCCTTGACTTGTCTGTTTATTTATGACACTGGGGAATGAATGCAGGGCCATGCGCACACCACACATGTGCTCTGCCACCGAGTTACCTCTGTAGCCCTCCTTTTACTTTGATTTTTATTATTATTACTATTATTATGTGTGCATGCGTGCGTGCATGCGTGCGTGCACGTGGTGTTTGGGGTTGGGGAGTAGGTAGTAAGTAATGGCCAGGGGACAACTTTTGGGAGTTGGTTCTTCCCTTCTACTGTGGGTTTTGGGCATCAGACTCAGGCAGCAAGCCTCTTTGCCCGCTGAG
This sequence comes from Microtus ochrogaster, assembly GCF_000317375.1. Lineage (NCBI taxonomy): Eukaryota > Metazoa > Chordata > Mammalia > Rodentia > Cricetidae > Microtus > Microtus ochrogaster. The sequence continues at coordinate 26,345,990 of NC_022013.1, forward strand.
CCATCTCACTGGCCCTGTGTTTTGTTTTGAGGCAAGGCCTTGTGAAGTTACTCAGGCTGGCCCTTCAAAAACTCTGCAGCTCAGGCGGGTCTTGAGCTTGTTTTGGCTTCCTGAAGATCTGGGGTTACAAGTCTAAGGGCACAGGGTCAAGCCCCAGGACTTTACATGAAGCCCAGGAGGGCCTGAGCCCTCAACATATAGAATGGAAGATATGGCAAGCCGTACCTACAGATGACATGAGATGGGTATTTGTTAGGGGGGGACTGCCAAGCAAAAGTGACTGCCCCCAGTGAACACAAGAAGCACTTCCTCTGAGGCTACTGGAGATGACAGGAAGCAGAAAGGTCCAAACGGGCATACCTACACAGCATGTAAGGTCCTTCTGAAACCTGAGTGTGGCTCATTTCCCAACGCAGCAGGCACTTGGTGAGAATAAAGTAATTCGACCTTCACTGCCAGTCCAAGTCCCTTTGGTCTTAGAAATACAGTGAATAAATTATAAAAGAACAACGATAATAGCAATAAAAACTAGTCCTCTAATCCTAGCACTTGAGAAGCAAGGTCGGGGGGAATCTCTGAGTTCAAGGCTATCCTGGTCTACACAGTGAATTCCAGGCTAGCCAGAGTGACACAGTGAGACTCAGTCTCAAACAAAACAAAACAAATTTACAAAACAACAAAAAATAATGATAATAATATCCTCCAGAACAGAGCAGAATTCCCCTTGAGGCCCTAATCCCCATCCCAGCCCCCACTTTCTTCTCAGTTACTGAGAAAATAGTTTTTGTTTGAGATTCTTCATGTAGTTAGTCCCAAGGAAAACATCATGCTTCTTGCTTGGCGCTCTCTGCGCCGCTAGGGAAAAACGGACCTTCCTTCTAAAGTTTAAACTTGCTCTGCTTCCTGCCACACACCGGGCCCAGAAGCAGCAGCCCGCCGCCAGCATTGGGTTTCCGGGCAGGGCACTGTGAGTGGGAGCAGTTGGGCCGGGTACCACCTCGGAGGCAGCTTCTGGAGTCCTGAACCTGTCTGTCATAATACTGTAGGTTAGGAGCCAGGAGAAAGGTACTCTTTTAGGAGCTGATGCTTCTGGGGCTGGTAGAATGATCTCTTGTACTTAGCAGAGAGATGGGAAAAGCTGAGGGGACAAGACCGCCGGAGCTGGAGGAGGGCAGCGAAGCAAAAGACCTCAGGTCTTACAGGATTTCATCCCCTCGCCCCCACCCCCCGACCACCACCACACCCGGGTGGCACATTCTCCTTTTATAGATGAACCTGAAATCAGCTGTCTGGGGGAAGTCAGTCACTGGATGAAGTAGGAGCACACTGCTTGTCTTACTCTGGTGTGCCATCAGGACACGAAAATTTAAGGACCTTCGCTCTCTTCCCTAGGGGGTCCCAAGTTTATCTCTGGTCTGAACTCTCAGGTTACGTCTCTGCTTTCCCACGTGACAAGCAGATCAGGAACCTGTAAACCCCGGCCTCCGCCCCCAAGTAAAACCTTTTCCCCAGAGACCGCCACAGCTAGGGCTCCGGCCACGCCCGGGCTCCGGGCTTTCGGGGGGGAGGGGACAGCTTCCCGGGGCTTTGCGCTGTGACATCAGCCCCGTTGTAGTGCAGTGTGCAAAACTTACGCCTGGTTGGCGTGGGGCGGGAAACGCCTTCCGGAGGGGGGAAACAAAACGGGCGCGCCGTCCGTAGCCAGCCACGGCTTCCCGGAGTGCTGTCACGCGTGTGCCTCCCAGCAACTGCCAGGTGAGTGCGCACCCGCATCGCTTGCCTCGGGTCCCCGCTGCTGCCTGTTACCCGAGTGCCTGGGGTGCACCCTGCACCTATTGGTCTTTCGCGTCCCGCCGCAGCCCTGTCGCTTGCAAGAAAAGTTTGTAGAAAAAGTGACACCAGGAGGAAGGTGGTAAGATGTGGACGTAGTTAGCGCGGCAGTGCTTCCCTTTCCTGAAAACGCTGGACCTCTTCCCCATTCCGGGACTTCCAGAGCAGCTGGCTTTCGCGTGCCCTAGGCCCAGGGTGACCTGGCTCCCCCGACGCTCCCACCGCCTGCAGGTCCCGCAGAACAATCGGGGATTCTGTGGGCCACTAACACTCATTGTAAGGCTGAGGGATGAGGACATCCGTGCCAACCCTTCCCTCACTCTTTTTCCGGGAGAAAGTACCCGTGAATGAGAGGGAGCAGCATCTGGCTTGGTGGCCTTAGAGCACAGGTATGGATTTTCTCATTCCTGAAAGAGCCAGGTGGAAGCAGACACCTTGCACCTCCCTGCCCAAGTCTTGGTGCTGGGTGAGGACTGGATGCTGAGATCTCGAAAAGCCAACAGTGACTGTTTCTTGAAAGCTGGGGACCAGAAAGGGTTCCAGAGAGTGAGCAACATTTAAGCGAGTTGGCAGTGCCACCCAACAAGCTGTTAGCAGGCAGGTGTTTCATCCAAGTGACACAGGCCTGGGTAAATTCTGCACGTTTCTGGTGCTGTACTGCTGTGATCCATCAGAGCAGAAGTCTAGACTGTGAGCAATTACATGAAGTCAAAGCCATCCCACCCACTTCCTGCTTCTTGGGTGAATGAATGGACAGCCCTTCCCCACACTGAAAGGGCACTGCACTCAGTTACCATCATAGTACGCGCAGGGTGTCCACTTGCCTTTGGTGAACACTTAGCATGAGAAGCACTCTAGAATCTCGGTGACAGGGTATCCGAAAGGCAAACTAACCGAGTTTTGACTTGGATTTGACAGTACACAGATGAACTTGGACAAGTGACAGCTCGGTTTCCTTCTGGGCCAGTAGTTGGAGAATATCACACACACACACACACACATACACACACATGCACCCACGCACACTGTCTGTAACACCCTGATCTCCTCTTGCTTCAGAGTTCCTTGCAGAAGCTCTGTTGAGATAGGTTGGGGATTTCTTCAGGACTGGGTGCTAAAGCTTCCTCCATGCTTCTGCTTCTCTCCCTGGCTCTCTACTTAGGAGCCCAGGCTACTTTGTTGGGGAGAGGCTGGCCTAGCCCGCGTTTACCGTTCCCTTGGAGGATCCAGCTGGCACTACACAGAAACCCTTTGCCTTGTCAAGGATATCCGGGGCGGGACAGACAGGCAGGGAAGGAAGTTTATCCTGCCGAGGGTGTGGTGTTGGCCTGAGGTGGTGGAGGGGACTACTGTCCCCGAGGCTGAGGGCTTAGGGAGGGTCTCCATCTCTGTGACTACCCTGCTAAGAAAAGGTGGTCTGCCCTAGTGTCAGCCATCTTGGCCCAGGTGTTCTAGAGTCAGTCAGTTCTTACTGGGTCTGAGTTACAGGCTGGGGGGGGGGGCAGTGTTTGCACTTGACTGATGGTAAGTCAACATTGGGTGATTGAAGCTGGCTATGGGAGCACTGTCTGTAATCCTAGCACTTGGGAGATGATGGCAGGGGGATCACAAGTTAGGGGCCAGCCTGGGCTACTTATTGGAGCTCTATCTCAAAAAACAAAAAAAAAATCAGTCAACTGTCAACCAATAAGTGACTGAATGGAATATGTGTAGTCGTGGATCTATCACCAACTGGCTCTCCCTCACAGGAGTGGTCACAAGTTTTTATTCCCTGCGGGTCTCCTGGTGGAGAAAGGAATTTAGTTGCGAATTAGTTGGGCTCCTGAGGTTTAGTTCTGCAAGCAGAGCTCACTGGACAAAGGTGACTTGTTAAAAGCCTGAAGGAGGCTTGCACTAAGCCCCAAGAGATGCTAGTGGCAGAGTCCCTCTTCCCCGTTCAGCTCTTTGGCATCAGCAGGCACATTGGCAAATGCTCAGAGGCACCAAACTGGTTGTCTTTCCTTAAGAGTACAGCACGCAAGTGCCTGTGCCTGCTGCTTGCTGGCGGAGCTAGATCCCTCACCTGGGCTGTCTCGGATGTTGTTCATCGGGAAGGAGCTGATGCTGGCTATTTCTGCAGAGGGGAAGGTTCAGCAGTGATAGAGACTATCCCAAAACTGCAGCTGGTCTCCCAAGGAGCTGCTGCTCAAACACAGGCCGACCGCTCCAGCAGCCGCTGCTTTTCTTTGCTCCCTCCTGGTTCCTCATTCCAGGTCACCTAAGGAAATGGGGGTCATTGGTTGTATAAGATGCTCTGCAGTGACAGCTACTTAAAAGCAGACAGGGCTTCAGTGACTGCGGCATGGAAGGGGACGTGGTTAGAACGGCTGACTTCTAGGTTTTCACTCTGCTAGGTGGCTGAGGGCACAGGGAGCCCTGCAAGTCACTTCCCAGATGTACTTTCATCCCACCTACTATAGATCTGTTATTGGAGTCATGTTTTCAGGAAAGAAAAAAAATGAGGCAGCCAGAGTGGGGAGCTCCCCTCCCCACCAAGAGCTGCTGCCTGAGGAATGAGAAGTAGCAGCTTGAGTCCCAACAGGAGCCTTGCCTGCTGTTTCCCCTCGTCAGAATTTTATATGGTAATGACGTGGCTTGGACTACGCAGCTCCCCAGGAATTTGCCTGACGTCAGTGTAGAGTAATTCCCATGTATGGTAAAGCGTGTAAATATGAGGCAGCCAGTGTCTCCAGACTCTGGTATTTCCAGTGCTTCCCAAAGTCAAGCTGGCTGAGTCTGAGGAAGAAATAGAAGGCTCACGGCTGGAATGCAGCCCAGCAGACAAGGAGGTTCCCACCCTAGGGGGTCTGGGTTTCTGCAGACAGGGAGGCTTGGGCTAGATCTTCCTGAGAGAGGTCAGCTGCCAGCAATATGTTTGTAAGGCTTACGTGATCATTTGTTTTCCTCTTTTAAAAATTAATCAAAAGCATTCAGACCTCTCTGTTCAACACACTGTCTCCGCTCTCAACATCACTCCAGACAAAAGTAAATTCAATTTGATCATACCATAATTATAAGGTTTCCTGTACTCATTATGAAATACTTAAGGAAGTCTGTGGCTGGATGTAGCTCAGCAGTAGAGTATGCACCTCGTCATGGGTCCCTGTTTCCATCTGCACATATGGCAGTCAGATTTCTGAACTCCAAGGGTAGAGAGCAGGGTGGGGGTACACAGAATGGGGGGGAACTTGAACTCTCAGTTATAGTCACGTCCTGGGGGACCTGGGTAATGGCAGCTCAGTGAGGGTTGACCGACTTCTCAGAGGTGAACTCTGTGCAAAGGTCTAATGAAATCACTTTTGGAGGGACCCATAAAGCTGAGACTGAGCTCAGTTTTTAGATGTCCCCTTTCTACCAGGGACCTTTGTCTTCAGGGTAGGTCTGCTCCTTGGGTGCTCAGGTGTCACCTCTAAGATGCAGGCTCTGTGGGTTCTGAACTTGCCCCGCCTTCCCTCTGGTTCTGTCCCTGGCTGTTCTCTGGGCTTGGGGACACGGAAGAGACAGCTGCGGGCGGGAAAGAATAACAATACTCTTGTCTACCTGGCAGGTTCCAAAGAGCTCAAAGAACTTCTAGCAGCTCATTTTGACCCAGAAAAAATAAACACCTAACAGGTCTCTACCCGACTAAGAAGGTGGGGACATGTGCCTTGAGCCTGTCACAATCACTCTTTTGCTGGAGGGAACAAGGGATTAAGGAGTCAGAGAGATGGGGTTTTTCCATTGGAGAAAGACGTGAGGTGACTTGTCAAGTGTTTGATGAGGGAGGCCCTCATCTGGGCATAGGTGGCTGGCAGGCTTAGAGCCCAGGTGATACTTCTGACCTGAAATATGACCGGCGGAATCTCTCACCTGTGTTGATGTACCCCATGCCCACCCCTTCCTCTACTGCTATAAGGGTCACCATCTTGCAGCCTTTCACGACTGAATCTCTGTATAGCTGGGAATGGGACACTGAGTCAGAGCAGTAGACATGAGTTGACTGTGTCTAAAGAGGACAGTCATTGCCTTCCAGCCTTTAGTTAGCTCTGAGGATCTTGACATTTAAAGTAAGTAGCTGATGGGGCATGCTCCGCCACTCAACAGAAAATTCAGATTTTATTCTCTGTTGAGATTATCAAGATAGTTAAGTAGGTCAAACAGAACAGAGACTACAGTCCCAAAGGAAACGAGACTCTCTGAATGAACCCACTGTGGATAATACGATTATAGAAGACAGTAGTGAGTTGTTGTTTTCAGATAGTCTTGTGAAGCCCTAAGATGTCCTAGAACATGGTAGCAAGGCCAGGCTGGTCTGGATCTCAACAGTAATCCTCCTGCCTCTGTTTCCCAAGTGCTTCCCATGTGCTACTTTGCCCAGCAGCAGTGATTGGTTAGCCCAGAGCCACAGACCAGAAAGTCTGATGTAAGACACAGGTCCCTGCCTTCTCTGCTGGGAATTGCAGGCCTCCAATGGAACTGGGGAACTAAACTCTACGGAAAGAGCTGGTCCCAGACTCATTAGCTGGGCCGCTCAGGGGTTCCTGATTTTTATTTGACCTGTTGCTTCTCAAGTCTTGCTTCTTCCAGATGTGGATCAGCAGGGAAGGAAGGAAGGAAGAGAGGGAGGGAGGAAGGGAGGGAAGGGAAGTCGGCCATCTGGCTCCACATCTGGCCTAAGCTGTAGGTGGCAACCAGAGGCATGCCCTCTGTAACACGCTATTCCTTTTGCACATTCCTATCCAATTATCATAATATGGGGCTCCATTTTGGGGCTAAACAAATGAAGTTTAGAGCAAAAAGTGCCCACTAGGCCAGGAAGAGGTACCCTGCGCTATTTAACTCCAGCTCCAGTTTCCTAAGCGCTAGGGACAGCTTCCCACAGATCTTCGGTCCCCCAGAACTGGAAAGGCGATTGAGAATGAACCTCACATCCCTCTGAGCCCTCAGCAGACTAAGAAACAGCCTTCCTTTTAAGGCAATCTAGCTTCCCCACACAGGCGGAATTTGGCTGTTGACAAGAAGAGGCTGGGCAGAAAGGAGGAGGTGGGTGAGGGGCCTACATCACCTCCCACTGGAAGGAGGTGGCCACAGATCCCTCCAGCTGGGACTCTTCACACTCAGGGTCCCCTGAGGGGGTCCCCATCTGGGCAGAGAGTGTAGAGCATGCTTCCTGACTAGGCATTGTTTCTCCTTTCCTTCTTGAAGCCTGGGGTTCCAACCAGGTTCCCAGTCAAGGAATGACCCAGCCAAGGGACACCCTGAGCCAACCTCGTGCACTGACAGGTCCTTGGCTTTCGGGCTTTCGCCCCTTTCCCCGCCCATGGTCCTGATTCCCTGGAGCCCTGCTGGATACAGCCCCTGACTCAGAGCCAGGGAGAACAAGGGGACATCTGTATGGAGCTGTGGGTCTTTCCCAGAGGGAGAAGGGCTTTATGTCTGAACAAAACACTGCCTGGAACGGCTTCCCACCACGTGGCTAAGAGACTGTGCCTCCCTTAGGGGTGTCCCTAGGGACATGAGCATGTCTGTCCTCTACGGCTTTAGGGGGTTACACAGGAAGGAGACCCTATCATGATAAACTGCATGTCTACCCCAATATGCAGCCACCCTTAAACATGTTCTCCTCACAGCCTGATGACTGGGGTCCCAGAGGACGGAAATGCTTGGGCCTCTCTTAGAATCCAGATCCCCCTCCTACAGCCGTGGTGATAGAAGCAGGTTGCCCAACTGCTCTGAACCTGGTTTTCCTTATCCGAAACTGGGCCCCTAGTCTATTCCTCAGAGGAGAGCTGCCTGAACAGAACTTGTGGTCCCAGAGCCAGGAAGGAGGGGAGATGGCTGACAATTAGACAGTGACTTATGTGCTCTTCTTGCTGAATTGCCCTTCCCTTGCATGGGTTCGCAGCCCAGTCCTGGTTCAGCAAGTGCAGTTAAGGCTTGGAGTCCTCAGGACAGAAAGGGGTTGAAGGGGTGATGAGATGTTGGGATGGGGAGTGCCCGGGGAAGGTAGAGAATCTTCTTGCAGGATGTGTGAGCCCATGGAGCTGAGGTCAGTCCTGGACCCTGATGAAGGAAAGTGGGTGTGTGCAACAGGAAATAGTCTCCCCAGATCTTCTCTGGGGACACAGTGCACCCAGCCTCTCCCAACCCCCCAGCCTCTCCTCAGTCCTCTGGGACAGCGCTCCCAGCCTCTGTCCCCAGCCTCTCCTCCATTCCAGCTCTCCACAAAGGCATGGTCTGAGGTTTTCTTCACGTTAGGTTGAACTGGGGACTCAGAGGGTTGAACAAGGACGAAACTGACAGCTTCGGTCTATGAGGCGAGGGGAACCAGCTCCGGCCAAGCTGAGATCTGCAAGGCCATGGGCAGTGTTCTGATGTCTGGTGTCAGGGGCATCTTTGGTTTCTGTTATCAGGGGCTGTTCTGTAAGGAAGCTGGAAGCTGCTGGGTGGGGATGGGGTAGAAAATGTCAGGATCTCTCTGAATACCAGTGATGTGACTGTCAAGTGGCTTAAACAATGGAGAGAGTTGGTTGTTTGTGTAACTAGTACTCAGAAGCACCCTGAGCTATAGATTTGGCTTAAACTGGTTGTTTAAAGACGTCATTCAAGACTCAGTTTACTTAATCTCTCAGTTCTTGGACTCACTTGCCCCTTGCTCCTGTCTCTTAGGGTGGTGGTGAAGGGCACTTACTCCCAAGAAGCTCTCTCAGAAGACAGGATCACTTTCTCTTCCAGAGCCCCCAGGAATTCTTCTCTCTCTGGTCTCACGCATAACTAAACAATAACTTTGGCTGACTGGGTTGGCTCATGACGCATGTCATGGCTGAACATGGACCTAGTGACTGCAACAGATGTATTCTTCCAGGGGTGGTCATGGGTGCAAGGCAGCCAGGCAAGTGGAGAAGCCGGGTGAGGTGCCAGGGGAACCTAAAGGGCACGGTATACAGCACTGCGGTGAGTGAGTTAGCCATGGGGAACAGATGGGACACAACTTGGGAAAAGTGAGGAGCCCCACCTTTGCTCATTTTCAAACATGGAGCGTGGTGGTGTCACCACCAGCAAAACGCAGAAGTCAGGAAAAACAGTCCAAAGGAGGCTGTGAGTTCAGATGGTTCGTTTGCAGATGGAGGCACCCATGTATGGGCCTACAGAGGCTCATCCGAAATTAGCTGAGGCTAGACCAGGAAGAAAGGCAGGGCCTCAGATATGTGGGAGTCTCTGTAAGGAAGGGACAATAGATAGGGAAGAATATAGGAGACTGGGACTCGATGGAACCCCAACATTTAGGAGAAGGGGGTGAAAAATGTATCTCTTTTGCTCCAACAAAACTTTGCTCCTTTTGATGTGGTGGTGTTTTGTCTCCCCAACCAGAGAGTCGGCATCACCAGCACCATTCCTACTTAGGTGGGTGTCTCAGCCTGTGTGCGTTTACCGGGTCCCACTTCTAGGTCCCAGGTGCTTCAGAGGACCTGGACTCACCTGGAGCCTTAGTTCACTCATTACTCAACTGCTCACTGGACACCACGTGTATGCCTGTGTGTCAGTTACTCAGGGTGTGGGACTCCTTGTGTGTGTCTGTGTGTCAGTTATGCAGGGCATGGGGACTCCATGATACAGATTTGGGGGTCCGTTTTCATTAGTCTTCTCCAGCTCTTGAACATCAAACTCCTGTGTCTCCCATCCTTTTCCTTCCCCAGCACCCTGTGTCCATGCACAAAGCCCTCAGCTTCCCTCATCCCCATGTATGTCCCCCCATGACAGCCTTGAAGAGCCTGTATTCCTTCCAGAGCCCTCTGTCAAAGGAGCTACCAGTGTCGTCTGCTCCTTCCATGGCTTATTTGTTGGGTGACAGGAAGGAAGCAGATCATCAGCTGAAGGACGTCGATGTCCTCCTTATCCCTGCCGTACCCCTGTGTCCCTGGCAAGTTCCATCAGCTGTTCCACAGTCTCGGACTTCTGTTATACCAGTCACGGAGGACTCACTGTGTGCTGGGCCCTTGGCAACCCACACTCCTCTAGTCCCCAGAAATAGTCTATGAAAGAACTTTTATTTTCAGCCCCATTTTCAAGATGCAGAAACCAAGGTCTGTGAAGTCCAAGCCCCTTGTCCAGGGCTACACAGCAAGTGAGTGGCAGGATCAAAACTGGACTGAATAGTCTGGTATATGGACCACAGCTCAGAACCAACACCTGAACATCTCCACGTTGGCCCAGCCTGCCTGGAATCACTGTCGGAGTCCTAGGCTGGGCCAATGCCTTTCCTAATTCCAGTGCTCTTCAGGCATAGGCATTGCTGCCAATCTGACATCATAGCGCTAGGGGACAGTGCCCCGTGTGCCAGTCTCTTGTGTTTTAAACTCTTTTGTTTATTTTAGTTTTCTCTTGTTGAGACACAGTCTCATGTAGCCCAGACTAACTTCAAACCCACCCTCTATCTGAAGCTGGCTTTGCATTTAAGATCTTCTGGCCTCTGTCTCTATCTAGAGTGCTGGGGCTAACGGCTCTTCCGCCACATCTATCTTGGTTTTTTTGTTTGTTTGTTTGTTTGTTTTTTCATTACGTGGCTCAGGCTGGCTTCGAATTCATCTCAGCCTTTTTTACATGTTGGCATCTCAAACATGGATCACCATACCCAACTCAACCCTTTGCCCATCACCTATGTTACATACAAGAGAATGCATATGCCTATGTGTGTGGTTCAAAGGGTAACTATTCCAAAGGAGGCTTCCGTGGGTCAGGAGGAAAAGCACTGCCTAGTGCTTTTGCACTCCCCAGGGACCTCACCCTGTCCCTTCCACTGCTAGAACTGATGACTCTGGGACAATGGATTGTGATGTCCCTTCTCTCGCCTATCTGGGGTACTTTCCTTCCCATATGCTCTTCCCTTGATAATATGAGTTTTCCCTACTCATGAACTGTGCACTGCTTTAAGATTTACAAACCCCACTTGATCTGTCCCTCAGGTGTCGTTCTTTGTAATGAGCCCTGGTGACACCTGCCACGGGCTAGCTGGCTTGCACTGCTCCTGCATGTTCTTTGTGAACCTTGTCTCTTGTGATCTTGTTGTATAGGGTGGCAAGCATAGGGCCAACACACAGCAGCTCCCCGGGAAATAGGATGAGGTAGGAGAAGCGGACCCTCCCACATACATACATTTGCCAATAGTGACTGGAGCCGGTCTTAAGAACGAACCAGAAGTAAGCTCCCAGGACTGACCATCCCCTAGGAGGCCTCCCTGCCCTGGGAGTCTGTTTTCCTCTCCATGCCTCATTCTTATATTTGTCTTCTTTTCCAGAATGCCAAACTGGGGAGGTGGCAAGCGATGTGGGGTGTGCCAGAAGACGGTGTACTTTGCCGAGGAGGTCCAGTGTGAGGGCAACAGCTTCCATAAATCCTGCTTCCTATGCAGTGAGTACCACCAAGGCCCGCTGTTGCCACCAGGGACCTGGAGAGTCTTGTCCCGTCCCCCCCCCACCCCCACCGCAAGCTGGGCCTGTTGACACCCCAGGGAACTGGTCCCTAGGGATGTAAACAGCTTGACATTTGGCTGAAGCCCAGCTGGGGAGGGGAACACTTAAGGGCCTCTTTGTTCCCTTTCAGAAGCTGTTTTTCAAGGGGTGAACTGGCCAGTGCTGGTGGGGGTGGCAGGGGTGTGTGGGGGTGGGGCGGGACAGGGCTGAGAGCCAAGCTGGAAGGGCTCACTCAGGGAAACTTTCCACTCTCTTTGTTGCTGCCACTGTCCTAGCATTCCCCAAAGTGGCACTAATCTTCAGATCACCCCTTGTTAGGTAAGAGAGGCCACAACCCTGAGGTCAAAGAGAGGAGGACGTTAACCCTCTCCCTTGCCTCTTCTCAGCAGTGTGTCCCCTGGTTTCCACTCCCGCTCCCCTTGTACCTGGGTCCGGTGATGTGTACTGAAAGTGGCGACTCGGAGAAACCCTCCTCGATTCCTAAATGATTGCTCTTTGTGGTCAGAGCAGAAGTGTGCGTTAAAGAGAGAACCAACCCTAGCAGCTGTTTCCTGGGAGACAGGCCGCGGGATGGCAGACAGTACTGGTGTCTTAGTTATCTGATTAGGGCAGGGATTACAATTTTCTTTCTATTGTTTGTGAGATGATAGACAGGTTCAATGCTGCATAGGGTTAACTGTGAGAAACGAAAGGAAAGAGTTGGTAAAACAAAGAAAGCACTTGAAGAAGTGTGTGTGTTCAGTAAACACACAAACTCCCACACGGTCATTGATAAGAGCTCCATAGGAGGAGAGCTCACCACAGTTGGCGGCCCAACCCTCCTGAGAGCTACAGGAAATGAAGGCCACTACCTCCCACTCCATGAGATCAGTCAGGAGTTCTGCACTGCTTTGCTTCCCCCCACCCCGTGGCTTGATCTGGAGTGGGATCCAGCTGGCTCATGTGTTACATGTTTACCTGATGCCAGCCTGAGGCCACCCAGCACAGGGCAGCAGGGTCCTCACACTGCCCAGCAGTCCTGGAGTGCCAGTCCCTGGGCTCACGTGATAAATGAGGAGATGACAAGCTTTTGTGGAGCTCTGCTGGCTTCCAGCCTTCTGAGGAGGCTGTTGACAGCCGCAGCTGGTCCACAGCAGCTCATCATGTAAGGGCTTTTTTTAAGGTTTTTTTTCCTTCCAGAGGGACTGAGAGACAGCTTGGTGCCAGCTGGGAAGGGGGTCTGGACGTCAGAGTCTGCAAGGCCCCTCTCTGCTCTCCAGTGTTGCTTGATCACTGACTGAAAGGGACCAGCTATAGCTGTGTCCAGAACTCTGGCTTAAGTCCTGATGTGGAGGACTAACTTCTGGTCCGGCGTGGATGGAGGTCAGGAATTCAGGGGGTGGTTCAGGAAGGAAGGAGCAGGGCCTGGGGCAGGGTGTGTGTGTGGGGGGGGGTCAGGGATTAGCAGCAATGGCAGAAATTGAGGCTAGGGAGGGCCTGCTCTGCAGCTGTCACTCTAGAGTCTAGGCCATGGTTGTGTGTCACTGGCGTCTTGGGCCTGTACAGTTCCCAGGTGTCAGCTCCAGCTGACTAGGAACCCTGTGCTGTCTAGGCATGCTGGGGTGTTATCCCCACCGTCTTACTCCTAGTACCCCTGAACAGCACGGCCTATGTTAGGATCTCACTAGAGATTTGGGCAGGAACGGGAGGAGCACAGGTCCCCTTCCAGTCAAATGGTTGACTGAAATTCATAGTATTTATGGTGACCCATAGAATCAAAGGGCTTTTCCTCCTCAGGGGGTCTATTAATTCCAGTCCTTCGCTGTGCATCAACTCAGTTTGTCACTGTATACACGCTTCTGGAGGTCTAGGATCGGTATGAAGAAGCCGGGATGACACAATAGGAAAGATAAGAGAGACCACATCTTCCTGGGTTTGGCCTGAGGTAGAGGCCTGCAGTAAGCCTGCCCTCTTTTCCACTCTGCCCCCTCAATGCAGTAGAGAAGCCTCTTCCCACTAGATGTCAAGTGAGTGATAGACACAGCTTGAGTTCAAGTCCGGTGAGAGCCTCCCCTGAGGTGGTATGCCCAACCGTGAGCTCCTTTCTGGGGTGAGCTGGGCTGAGCAGCCATTCTGTGGACAAGAAGGTCCTGTTTGTCTTAGCTCTGCGCTGGTGGACACTGGGACGGAAGCCTGCTGGTGGGCCCGAAGCTGTCCCAGAGTCTGGGCACGAGGGAAACTTGGAGAAGCCTCAGACACTCTCTGATCCCCAGGCTGAGTCAGTTTTCACTTTCTGCCTCTCTAGAGGAGCCCTAGCCTGGCGGCAAACCAGGACTGGAAATCAGAGCTGGGATCTGACTTGGCCTTGCTTCTGGAAGACTCTGTGGCCCTGACTGGGTTTATTGTAGGTTTTCGTTTTCCTTCCAGAGGCAGAGCCGTGCTCCATCTTTGGGTGTGGTGGGTGGGTGCCTCTTTTCCATATTCCCAAAGAGCATCACACGGCCCCATGGAGCCAGGTAGCATCGGGAAACAGTTTCTGAGAATACACTGACTGATCTAGGGTTTTTGTTGTTTTCTGTTTTGCTTAACCTGATTTAGAGGACATTTATTTAAGCCTTCCTTGAATGAAGGATATATTCAAAATTTCCCTTGACCAAGCTTTTGTGAGAGACCCCACAAGTGAGCTGAGTCCCCTGCTGTTATCCTTGGGTGGAGCTGGAGGCTATGATGGAGTTACAGTGGGCAGGACTGTACCACTGAGAGAAACAAAGAAGAAAGGAGCAGGCGGTCTTGACCAGTGTGCCAGGGAGCCACCTACAGGGTGTGGGCTTGTAGGCCCAGGGGTCTCCAGAGTCAAGTTCCTCATCCTTTGCTGGAGTGTAGCCACAAAAGGCCTTCTCTTCTGGGCTCTTATCTCTGTTTTCTTCCTTCCCTCCCAAGTTTGGAATTCCCAGTTCAAAGTAGGTCTAAGGGAAGCAGTTCCCTGCGAGGCTGGTTCCTGACTTCCCGCCCTAGAAGGGAATGTTGGAGCCTTGGCCCGTTGATCTCTGCCTTAATGTTCTTCCCAGAGCCAAGCCCCAGGGGAGGAGGTGGGAGGCTCCATATTTGGGTGCCTGAGAGTGCTGGAATGAGGTAGGGATCTCAAGTGCTGGACAGGAGGGTCCTTATTTAGACTGGAGTCCCCAACCTGGGGCTCAGAGAGAACTGGAGCAGTGTTGGACCTTTAAAGGCAGGAGAATGGCAAGTCATAACGAATGGTCACTTCCGTGGTGTTGGCAGACCTCTGGCTTCACAGGAGGTGTTTTAGGTATTTAGGACTCAGTCCAGTTGGGCAGACTCAATTCGAGGTGGGAAGATGGAGCAGGCGCTCCCTTGTCCCTGGTACGTCCTGTGTGCAAGGCTAGAAAGAGTGGCTGACATTTATTAAGAACCCTGGTGCATAGGGTGCTGAGCTAGTATGTCATAGCTAAGATCTCCCTTGATTGTCCTAACTTCCTTTTAGGGCAGATGTGTTTATCCACACTCATAAATGCGGACGCTGAGCCTGGAAAGGCAAAACAGTTTGTCCCAGCCACCCAGATGGAATGGGGAGCTGGGATCTGAGTCCAGACTCTCCCCTTGAATGCTGGGTATCTGGCACAGCTCATCGTGAGAGCAACAGAAGTGTGTAGGAGGCTTGAAGTTTCTCTAGTGCACTGCATCCTGCCTCTCCTACCCTGTGACCCAGGCCATTCTTCCACTGGGTGCAGCCCCACTTCTCAGTGCCTACAACTGAAAACTACAGATCGAGTTCTGGGTATCATGACTCAGATCTCATCTCACAACCCACCATGCTGGGTGTTTGATCCTTGTTTCATTTCTCTTCTGGGTGCATCGCTTCACCTGCGTACCTGCTCCTGTTGTAGTGACACACCCAGATGTGTTTTTTTAATGCCCCTGCCAGAGGCAGGAAAACCCTGCTCTCCTCCATGCCCTTCTGTTTCCTTTCTGATTGGGACTCACGATCTCTGTATTAGGCAGAATGTAAAACTGTGGCCTACAGTCTGCCTAGGCTGTGGCTTCTGAACCTTGGGGTGCAGTGAGACTTGGATAGGTACTAGGGTATAGAGGTCTGAGAGAAGCACCCCTAGATTCATGGAAGTCAGGTCCTGACCACCTGGAGTCGCATATTCCTGGAAGCCAGCCCCTTCTCACCCCGCTGGTCTCCTTTTTTGCATAAGGCTCCCAGGAGGCCCCCGAGAGTTACATCTCACCATTCCCCTATCTCCTCCCCAGTGGTCTGCAAGAAGAATCTGGACAGCACCACTGTGGCCGTGCATGGAGAAGAGATCTATTGCAAGTCTTGTTATGGCAAGAAGTATGGGCCAAAAGGCTATGGCTTCGGGCAGGGCGCAGGAACCCTGAGTATGGACAAGGGGGAGTCTCTGGGCATCAAGCATGAGGAGTGAGTACAAGATCTCTCCACCTTTTCTTGAGTTCTCACCCTGCTCCTGAAACAGACACCAATGAACCACTTTTGGCTAAGCAGTGAGAAGTCTGGGAAACTGTTGATTTAAAAGAGAGAGCTGTGTGTGGTGGCCCATGCTTGTCCTCCTAGAGAGGAGGCTGAACCTGGAAGATCTTGAATTCAAGGTCAACCTGAGCTACAAATAAAGACTCTCAGAAACAAACAAACCAAAAGCCAGGCAGGGGAGAAATGGCTCAGTGGCACCTAAACGTAAGAACCTGAGTTTAACCTCTAGTACCCATGTAAAAGTTGGGTACTGGCAGTGTGCACTTATAGCCCCAGTGTTGAGGAAGTGGAGACAGGGGGATACCTGGGACTTGCTGGTCAGCTGTTATAGCCAAATCATTGAGAGACCTGTCTCAAAAGATAAGTGATGAAAGAGGAGACCTAATGTTGGCCTCTGGCCTTGACATGTCTGAACACACATATGCAAGTTCATTACATGGACACACTCATGAACATACACACAAGTACACATACACACACACATACATGCACACCAAAATCAAACAGAAAAGATGAACAAATAATAAAATGAAAATAAACGAAAGGAAGTCACACAGCCGCTCTCTTTGTGGGGCAGCTGAGCATCAACTTGAGACAGTCATCCTAGAGCCGGAAGGGGCCCCAAGAGTCATATAGTTCAATTTCTTCATTTTATAATTGAAAGCACAGAGGAGTGTCAGAGCCCCGCCACCCTTCACCCCTGCTAAGGGGAAGTAGTTTTCTTCCCTGGGACTTGCCTCAGGGTGTCACTGGGTCTACCAACCCTCACCCTCGGCCATTTCTTGCCTCTGAGCTGCTGAGTGGCTGGTAGCCTGGCCATTGTCTTAGGAATGGGGAAGTGGATGGGCCGATGAAGAGTTACCAAAATCTGAGCCAAGGTCTTTGCCCTAATGGGGCCTGTCAGCAGACTTCTCCTGGAAAGAATCTAATAATAGACCAGCTGCAGAAATGAGGGGCTGAGGGGGGATTCTTAACAAACGATGTGTTAAATGATGCTAGAGCCTTTAAGTAGGTGATGAGGAAAATGTGTTGTTTTGATATTACGCTGAGCTTTGGGATTTCAGAGGCCATGGTGGCTTTAGCTCTGGTGGCCCTGTCCCTGGCAAGAGGCATGCGGGTTTTGCCCCTGCGGTATCATTCATCTCTACACGTACTTCTGCTTGTAGGGCCCCAGGACATAGGCCTACCACCAACCCCAATGCATCCAAGTTCGCCCAGAAGATTGGTGGCTCTGAGCGCTGTCCCCGATGCAGCCAGGCGGTCTATGCTGCGGAGAAAGTGATTGGTGCCGGCAAGGTAAGATGCTCCCGGGCAGGCGTAAGGAAGGCAAAAAGGAGGTGTGCTTCTGAATTAGAGCTTTACAATTGACGATTCCAGCTCTTCTAAGGCAGCAGCCCGAGCACGGAACTTTGCTTCCTTCCAGAAACTGAGTATCCTTGTCCCTGTGGGTTGCTTCTTCCAGACCCCAGGGGGAGCTCACCTAACCCACGAACTGTATTGTTCTCAGTGTGGCAGATTGGCCAGTTTGTAGGGCATCGCTAAGATGCGTACCCAGGGTTCCGAGATCTGGTACTCTAGAGTTGAGGGCTAGAGCCTAAGAATATAGATGGGTATTGAAGGGCCCACCCCCTAAGATTACGTGGCTGGATTTTCTAAGAGGGTGTCTCTTTCGAAGAAGAGTCACAGCTTTAATCAGATTTTAGGAGTTTTGGTTCCAGAAATATTTATAAATCCTCTTGGAATATACATTTGATTTCGTGGGGTGTGTTCTGCCAGAAACTCACCCTTTAACCCTGAGGACAGAGATTCTCCTGGTAGGGCCTACTAACCTACGGGAAGTTTTTTCTACACCATTTATAATTGCCATGACTACCGTCCCAATGGTATTCTGATAGTCAGGAGTGCCCAATGAGAACCACCCTAGCCAACTAACTGTCCGAACAGCCCAGCAATCATTTCCTTGATGTGCAGGTCTTGGTAAGAAAGAGCAAGAAGCCCTGAGGGTTTGCAGTCTTAGACTAACAGTCAGCAGATCACGGCACATGGCCCTCAAGCAATGTGGCTGGAGAAGGCTTCTGTGAGGCCTGGGCTGGAAGAGCGATTTAACCATGGTCACACAGCAAACCAATAGATCCATGATGCCCAGAGCCCATGGCTAACTCTTTTTGGTTTTGGCCATGACTTTGACTGCTCTTTGATCTTGAAGAATGGGGTTCGGGAGTGATGGAGTAGGAACTAACACGTGGGTCAAATCTGGACCATGGTAGCCCCTTCATTGCTGCTGAGATTATCTCCATGACACAGACCAAGAAAACGAGAGCCAGAGGAATGAATGACCTGCCCATATCATCTAGCTAGGAAGCGAGCCAGGAGCTCAGCCAGGTTTGCTTGATTCTGAAGCCCTGGCTCTTACTACTGTTGACTTTACTATGGGTCACTTAACCCCTTTGGAAACATTTCCACACTTGCAAAGACAGGAAGGGTTGTTAGTGCCACTAGGGCAATGAACTGCCTGGGCCCTAGGTAACCTGCTTGAATCGTGGTTTTACAATTTACTCCTGTGCACTGGGACCAGTTCAGCCTTCCTAAGCAATAAGTACGCATAATGTGGGCCAAGGAGTGATGGTCCCTGATAAACAAAATGGTTTGAAGAGTACATGAGGTTATACATGTCTAACGGGCAAAGCTGTGGCTTAAATGTCATGAAAGCAGGAGTCAGTCATGGCCACACATGCCTGTAATCCCAGACTGAACCCCCAAAAGGAAGGAAAAAAGAGGAGACATTACTATCACAAGTCAGTTTTCCCCCTTTGCCCAGGGGAATAGGAAATTACTAAAGAAACACCCAGGAATCCTTATTTCCATGGCATAGGGTAAAGTTAAGATTGTTCTGGGGAGGGGCAGTGATTTACTGGAGAGATGGCTCAGTGGTTTAGAGCATTGGCTGCTCTTCCAGAGGTCATGAGTTCTATTTTTTTTAAATTTATTTATTTATTAAGTATTTCTGCCTCCTCCCCGCCACTGCCTCCCATTTCCCTCCCTCTCCCCCGATCAAGTCCCCCTCCCTCATGAACTCGAAGAGCAATCAGAGTTCCCTGACCTGTGGGAAGCCTAAGGACCGCCCACCTCTATCCAGGTCTAGTAAGGTGAGCATCCAAATTGCCTAGGCTCCCCCAAAGCCAGTACGTGCAGTAGGATCAAAACCCCACTGCCATTGTTCTTGAGTTCTCAGTATTCCTCATTGTCCGCTATGTTCTATTACCAGCAACTGTATAGTGGTTCACAGCCATCTATAATGGGATCTGATGCCCTCTTCTGGCCTGCAAGTGTACCTGCAGGTTGAGCACCACATACATAAAATAATAAACATTTTTAAAAAATACAGATTGTACTGAGTAGAATAAGAACATTTTGAGTTCAAAGGAACACGGAGGAAGAAACCCCCTTGAGAAGCATTAAGGAGCCAAAAGGACCTTTCAGTGTTGTGTAAATGAGAAGAGATACTGAGCTTATATTGAGGGTGGCTGAAAGGATGTAAATTCCGGGTGACAGCCTGTGTACAAAGAGGTTTGCACAGAGCACCGAGGAGAATTAAGCTCATTCGTCCACCCGTCTCAGCTCCCTGAGGATCACTGCTGCTGTCTCTTGGGTGAGGTCCAGTGACCAGGAGATTTGCTTGTCTTACCCTCCAGCCTGGGTGTTGGTGGTTATGCTGAGGAAGTCACTATCGTTCATAGCATTGTTTGCTGTCCCAACTGAATGCTACCAGTCTCCTCTGTGTACACAGCACCTCAGCTTGTTCAGCTGCTGCTGCTGGGAGCTGGTTGTTGAGTTGTGTTGTTGATGCTGTGTTGCCGGCGTGTGTGTGTGTGTGTGTGTGTGTGTGTGTGTGTGTGTGTATACACCGCATACAAACTTGAGTCCTTCCTCTTTGAGTCACCTCTTGGAACCACAAAGGGCCTTCTGTGGCCCTTTTCTGTGACAGACTTATTCTCCTTTCAAAAATCATACAAATTTGATTCAGGACTTCCTCCGTGCCTGGCCCCATGTGAGCACTGGCCCTGGGGAAGTCATTCAACTCTGGCAGCTGGCTAGCTAAGGGAATAAGAACCCACTACTCTCTGAGAGCTGAACCGAGGCACCGAGTTCTAGAACTTCAGAGGCTGTGCTGGTCCAGTGATTAAACACCCATTCTGCAGCTGTGCCCCAGCCACTTCCACATTAAATCCTCACCTCTACTCTGCAAGATAAACAGACAGGTCTCCCGGGGAGGACATCCGGGCAGCTAATCAAGTCACATGTGGCAGTGCCAAGACAAAGCCAGAGCCTTTCCAGTTTTACAGGCAAAATGGTGTGGAGAAGGCTTGCTTGGAAGCCTGCGGGGGTTGCAGCTACCCAAGTGGGCTGTGACCCCTTCCACGGTCGGTGCAGCTGGAACCACCAAGCAGTGAGCCGTTGTAACACTTCTTGGTGGCATACTACTAGGGTGTGCTTGGTCCCTGGTCTGTTTCCTCTGTGTCTGGGCCACATTCTCCTAGACACTCCCCTACTCCTGCCCGACTTGTAAAATATCTGCCCACTATGGCAAGTTATTGGACTATAGCGGACTGTCTAAGTCACTTCCATGATGTTAACTGTTTCCTTTCTTTCCTAGTCCTGGCATAAGTCCTGTTTCCGCTGTGCCAAATGTGGCAAAGGCCTTGAGTCGACCACCCTGGCGGACAAGGATGGGGAGATCTACTGCAAAGGTGGGTACTTCCACCTCTCTCTGAAGAGGGGAAGGCTGGAGGAGGCAGGAGACCAAGTGCCTGTGATGTCACTAACTAAACGAACCAGCTCCTTGCCATCCGTTCCAAGAGCCAGAGAATCCCCTTCATGACACAGATGGTGAAACCAGACCAGAGGGAGAATGGCACTTGGCCAGAGTCAGAAGGAACATAGGGCAGGGACAAGGGTCATAGGACAAAGGTCATAGGACATAGGCCTAGGATCCTAATATCTACCTGTCCAGTGTTTTTTACAGCAGATGATTCATTCCATCTTTGCAATGATGGGGAAATGGCTCCTCACTGTTGAGGCTAGGAGTCCAATAGGGATGGGGAGGTGGACATTGGTGGACTGTCCTCAAGACTAGGCACAAGGAGTGGCAGGAGGAACTGCTATGGGGACAGGAACCCCTTCTTTACCCCTTCTCTTCTTTTCTCTCTGCAGGATGCTATGCTAAAAACTTTGGGCCCAAAGGTTTTGGCTTTGGACAAGGAGCTGGTGCCTTGGTCCACTCAGAATGAGCCTCTGCTGCCTGTGTACCCTGCCTACTCCTGTGCTTTTTGTCATCAGTCCCTGCCCAGAAGCCTTGGACACCTCCAAGATTCTCTCTCTCACTCAGCCCTGGCACACAGCACTAATGTTGGACTTGGGTATCTGGCTTCTTTTGGTTTAGGGGTCTGCCTGAGCTCCTACCCCACTAAGGGCTTCCTTCTGCCTGGCATTTGATACCACCACCTTTAGGAGACATCTGTCACCCCTTTAGAGAGAACAGGTTCATCTTCCTACACTTCACCCCCACAGACCAGATGTCCACCCTCTCCTGGCCAGGACACCTGAACCCACATCTTTGGAGCCCAGAGGAGCTAAGCAGCAGACCTGGCGGGTGGGAAGCAGGACCAGGATTGGTCTGGGGAAGGCAAAAGTTTATTGGATTCTGAGAGAGTCTCATCTAGGAAGGAAGCTGAGCTTAGTGCCCTTCAGAATAAACCTGAGGCTTCTCAGTTAGGGGAGTCCCCTTGGGAGGCAGAGATGTGCAGACAAGGTTGTGGACCACAGGAAGGAGCTCTTTCTTTGGGCTCTTGCCTTCGAAAGTGGAATGGGTATTATCACACTTGGGAACGGAGAAGCACCCAGGTCAGAGGACCCCACAGTCTGGAGGTTGCCTGACTCCTTTAGGCATCAAGTTCCCTGTTTAATGGGGAAGGGGAGAGCCTAATGAAATACTTTGAACACGCATTCACATTTATCATGGAATATAAGAGAACGGTCAGCTCTGGTCCTAACTCTGGGTCTGGTGGCTGGGATGGACAGTTTCTCTCTGTGCCAGCATAGCCCAGGGTAGTGCTTTGTTCTCGCCACTCCTAATAGGCCTCTAACGTGGAGGGAGACGGAGGTAGCGCGCCTTCTTGTTACACCCTTCCCTCTGCCTCCAGTCCTCACTCCTCTTCAACTCAGACCCAGACCCCGCCTCTTCCATCCCACCCTTCTCTTAGGGACCTTCACTAGCTTCCAGGCCCCAAGGTCAGGTACAGAGGGAGGAAGGGGAAGGGCTGGGCCTTGATGCTCCCAGGGACTGAAGGGACAACACTGTCTGCAGGCATTTGCTGCAGGAGCGGTAGGCATGGGCTGTGCGGAAGCTGATTTCTCATCTGGTCAATAAAGCAGTTTAGAACAGAACTCTGGTGTCCATCTTCTGGCGGTGGGGCCCTGCCACACCTTGGATCCAGGTCAGGAATCAGAGGAGAACAATTACAACAAGGCCTGCTGGAAATGGATCAGAGAGGATTCACTCAAAGAGCTTCCTAAGGTCTGCTTACTTTGTAGTACCCGTTCTAAGGGAACCGAACAACCGAACGCCACTGCCTTGCCTTGATTGCCCTCCACCCCACCTCAGATCATGGGAATTTTGTGGACTTGGCTTTTGAGAGGCTCAGTTAGGACCCAGCAATGTGCTCAGCACTTCAACTTGGAAAGCCCCTTGTAAAGAGAAACTTGGCCAGAGGAACTTTCTGTGTCAACTCCAGAAATCTCACTTCCTCCGGGAAGAGTTGGAGTGCGAGGGGGGTGCACAGCTGGCGGCCTGCTTCCCTGTTGGGGCCCCACATCCAAGAACAAGGAAGACCGGGCTTGGGAAGTAGGCTTGTCTGAAGGGTTGCAGAGCTGCTTATCTTAGGCGCACCTGCCATACCTCACAGCCACCTTCCGGGTCAGTCCATGAAATTGAACTCACACTAACTTTTTCAAAACTACGAGTAGAATTTAAACAGTAGGTGCTTTTGCTTGTATTAGCAGGCCAGCAATGCTCCTCGTGGGACCTACACCAGTGGAGTAGAGGATAGGGAAGTGCAAAGGAACACAGGTCCAACACCTGGAGGTCAAAAATTGACAGCTCTCAAAACAGGGGTCAATACATACAGGAGGTTCTCAGGGAGGTTTGTGCCCAGAGGACAATGGTTCATTCTATAAATACAAATGGGTCCTGCTCCCCTGGGCGGGGCCCACAGGACTACCAGGATGGGCAACTTTGGGGTCCAAAGGTGGAGACCGTGCTGCCCAGCACGTTACCATCAGGCAGGGCCTGGTACTCGTTCTTGCTCCTATAGCCACGCAGTGCCAAAGGGGCAGCACGAACTCTGAGATAAAGCCCGGGTACCATAGGAAGGCTGTAATGCATAGGCAGCCAGGCCATGAAGCACTGAGGGTCAGTGCAGTTCTCTGGAGCTGCGTGGTCTGCTTTCGTAGGACGTGGGAGCGGCGGGGATCCGTAGGCGCCGAGTTTGCTCTGTGCCGGCTGACACCAGGTGGCGCTGTGATGTCAAGGCAAAAAGCAGCCACTCCCTTTCCCTTTTTGTTTATTTATTTTTATTTTATTATATTTTTGTTAGCTACTCCCTTTCTGCTGCGGGTGTTGACCCGTTGCTTCTGAGCGGGTATCTAATCTCCAAGGATAACATCTTCCTGGAAGGAGTTGTGCGCTAATAGTTGAGTGACCCGTGGCCAAACCGTGAGAATGACCCAAAGAAGAGAAGTAGGCAGAGCCCTTTGTGTCCATGTAAGGCGTGGTCCAGGATGCCCTAGGGGGGGAAGAATGGCGAGAAGGACGCCCAGTTGCGGGAGTGCTCGGGGCCTTTAGGGTGTGTCGGGAGAAAGCTCCCTGTTCCTAAGGAAGGCAGGCCCAACATCTCCATGCTTCCTCCAAGACCACAGTCCAGTCATCTGAGAGGGTGGCTTCCGGGAGAGCCAGACTACAGAAATGAGGGAGAATGTGTTTGGTGGTTGAGGCAGGAAGAAAATGAGTTCAAGACCAATCTTGCTACCAAAAAAAAGGTGGTATGTGTGAGTGTGTGTGTGTGTGTGTGTGTGTGTGTGTGTGTGTATGTGTGTGTGTGTGTTTGATCTGGAATACCTGTTTAATGCCCAGATGAAGAGTACATTCTTTTTTTTTTTTAAAGATTTTTTTTTTATTGAGAAAAAAAAATTCCACCTCCTCCCAGCCTCCCACTTCTCCCACCCTCCCCCCACTCCTCTCTCCCTCCCTCTCGAGTCTGAAGAGCAGTCAGGGATCCCTGCCCTGTGGAAAGTCCAAAGTCCTCCCCCCTCCATCCTGGTCTAGGAAGGTGAACATCCAAACTGGCTAGGCCCCCACAAAATC
>NC_022013.1:26370401-26379573 GCF_000317375.1 Microtus ochrogaster
TGCACCCCTCTTGGTCCTGACTTCCTTGCTCATCTTCTCCCTCCTTCTGTTCCTCATTGGGACTTTGCGAGCTCAGTCCAGTGTTCCAGTGTAGAGTACATTCTTTGGGAAGAACAGAAACCTAGTGAAACTACAGTCTCCAGAATCCCTAGATCCTGGTAAGGGTTGGTTAGAGAAACAGAGCAAGGACCCTTGGTAACCAATCCTTGGATGGTCCCGCCTCCAAACACACACTCCTGTTATGAGAACCATTGTGGGGGTGGGGAGCTGTTTAAAATGGATCCCAGATCCACCCTAGAGATTCTGATCGGGTTGGGGTGGGGCCTGGGAATCTGTATTTAAAAGGTGCCCGAGATGATGTCAGGCGGGCTGAAGTTTACGGTAGCCTTGCAGCAAGGGAACCCTCTACCCAGCATCTCACTCACCGGAGGACTAGTGGTCACTGGAGCTGCTACTGGGGCTGCTTCCAGCCCAGAGTACCGACTGGAGAGGGCGTATTTGAACTTTCTGTTTCTGTTCTCTAGAGCCAATGAGACCAGGTCTAAACTTCTCCCAGGACAGCCTGTAAAGATTTGAAAACAGCTGCTCTCTAGTTTGACTCGCTCCCCTTTCACCCCATCTTTTCAGTGGCTCCAGAGAGAGGGCCCTGGATGCCTCGAGAGTTCATTTCATTCGTTGGGGAAGAGATGCTTTCAGGGCCTGAGAGTATATAGTTCAGTGGCAGAGAACTTACACAGCATGCGTGAGGCTATTGGCTCAAACCTCAGAAGAAGAAGAAAAAACCCCAGAACTTAGGCACTTGAGCTACTTGGATGTGTCAAGGTAGAACCATTCTGGGAAAGACCCATAGACTCCCTAGGGCCTCCTTCTTTTGGATAGCTTGTCATTTCTGGCTTATTCTATACCACAGGCTATTCAATGATCAAAAGCCTTCAATAACCTTATGAGACAAATCATTGATGAATGATTAAACTAAAGCCAGGAACAAGGGAACAATTTGGGAAGTAGTTCAAGGTCAAATGGCAGAGGGGGATCTATAGACTCCACCGGCACAGGACTCACCCCTACTCTGCAGTACCCCATCGGCAGTGTAGGTAGAGAAGCTGCCATGGGCCCAGGACTCACCCCTACCCTGCAATGCCCAATCAGCACTGCCTGTAATAAAGCTGTCATGTGTTGGGAGCTGAGAGGGTTGCCTTAGAGCAGCGAGCTTGGACTATAGTAACAGTTGATGTTCATGAATCCTAATTTGGATGCCGTCTTATCTGATGCATTCAGAAGCACTTGGAGCTGAGTGTGGTACCCTTTATTATAGAAGAGGAAAGTGAGAGTCAGTGCATTTTTTAATGACTTACTCAAAGTCTCTGGCAAGTGGTGGAGCCAGGACTGGAACCAGCTGTGTGACTTTGGGCCAGCCTCCTCCCCTCTGGGTGTCAGCGCCTCATTTGTGAAATGAAAATGCTGGCCTAAATTAGTGCTGGGGAAGGACTTCCCAGGCTCTGATGTGCATACACATCTCCTGGGGAATCTTGTAAAACACAGATTCTGGTTCAGTAGTTTTGGGTGGGGCCTGAGACCGGATGTCTCTCACAAGCTCCCAGGGGAAGGTGGTGCTGATGTTGTGGATCCAGAGACCACACCGAAGCAGCCAGGCTCCAGGGGACCCACCCAACTCTGATGTTCTTAGTTTATGGGCTTAGGAAGACTCGCCCCAAAGGCCTTGAAAAATCAGGAAGTAGGTTATCCTGACTGAAGATCTTAGTGGGCACTTTCCATGTCTGGACAAGCCCTGGTGCCTAGTTTGAAGTGTCTGCCCCTGAGCCTTTCATATTGCCACTCTGTTGACCTTGGGCTGACGTCTCCAGAGTGTTAGAGGGCTTAGATTAGTGTCCAGGTTAGTGCCCTGCTGTTCCCTATAATAGGTATCAAAAGGTTACCAAGATCCTATGTCCTGGAGTCACCCACCAATCCCATAGTAGCTACCTTATCTAACCCACAGATACCTTCTGAGGGCATGGTAAGGGTACATTTTCCCTCTGCCCTTTAAGTTAGATGTGGCCATGTGCCTTGCTCCGGTATTTAACTGAGAGCAAAATGACTCATGTCATTTCTGGACAGAACTCCTTCTTTGATTGCTTACTTGAGACAGAGTTTTGCTATGTTGCCCAATCTTGTCTAGTACTCACAATCCTCCTGCCTCAGCCTCCAGGGTAGCCAAGATTACAGGTTTGCGTCACTATGCCCAGCTCGTACAGAATGCTTGTTGTTTGTTTCTGTGACCCGACTTTGCTGTGTCGTCAAGGCTCTCCTGAAACTCACAATCCTCCTGCCTCAGCCTCCCAAGTGTTGGAATTACAGGATGGCTTAGAACTCTTCAGAGAGCGTGACGGGAAGATAGCTCAGTGAGTAAAGTACTCGCTGTGTAAGCAATAAGCCCTGTGTTCAATCCCTGGTAATCACACAAAAGTACAGGCGGGTGGGGGATTACTTACAGTATCAGCACTGGGGGGACAGAGAGCAACAGATACCTGGTGTTCACTAGCAAGCCTCGCCAGGGAGTCCTCTGTTCAGGGAAAGACCCTGTCTCAAAACCACAGTGCATGGCTCCCGAGGAGCAACACCCAGGCTGACTTTTGGCTTACACACATACACATGCATGCACATCTCACAGAACCATGCATTCCATTTGCACATGTGTGCACACCCAACTTTTTAAGAGCCACTGTGTGAATCTTTATGTCCCCCCCCCCTTTTTTTTTGCCTTGCAAAGAGGTTGGGGACAAGTGCAGGATGCAGCTTGTACTCAATGTGTCTCAGAGAGCAGAGCCCTCCATCCTGAGTGGGGCCTGTGGCAGGAGTACTGTATAGCCCTTGCCCTGGGTACACTGTTGGGCCAGAGAGAGCTCATTAGTGTAACATGAATAGCCCATCCTGGTGACTACAGGCCTATCTTGTCAGTTGTGACTTTCCATAGGAAGTGTTCAGTCCTAAGAAGCAGGTTTCTGTGAGGTGAGTGTAATGGACTGCTAATGTTTTCTTCAGGATGTCTCTTTGAGAGGGGTCACCTTGCTGAGGCAGAGGGTGTGTCTCCCTGAGCCTATGAACTCCCTCATTATGCCAGCTTTATGAAGAGAACTCAGATTTTATTTTCCTAGAGCTTGGCCAGAGCTTGACTCAAGGAAGCCTCAATGATTCTGAGTTCCTCTCTTGAGCCTCTCCTGCCCCTCGGCCTCCAGCCAGGTGTTTATCTCTTCTTGACCCTGTTCTCAGGCTGGACACCTCACATCCATCTTCTCTACCCAGTCTTGATTCCCTTTTACCAAAGATGAGAGCATTCAAACTTCTCATCGTGAGACATCTGAAAACCAGAGGCAGGAAGAAATTGTGCATAATCCCTCATCTAGAAAGACTCACTGCTGACACTGTCCTCTTCCTCCACGAACCTACCCCCATGCCGAGAGTTTAGGACCCTCCTGTGAAGGTCAGCTCTTCAGAAAGAGAGGCAGAGCCATCATCAAGTACAGGGAATGTCCGAGCTGTCAGGAAAATCCTCCCATCCATCCCACATCACCAGCAAGGATTCTGCTTCTTACTATTCTGGGTACCAATGTCCCGAAGCAAAGACAAATGCCAGCAGGATCCAGGGCCACCTAAAGTGATTGTCGACTGTAGGCCTGGGGACCAAGGAGGTGTGAAAAAATAGTGTCACGTTTTGGATGTTTTCAATAAAATATGTATTTAAATACAGGCACGTGCCATGAGACAATGTGCCAGCCAGTGTTAGATCACTGGAGATGATCTCATTAAGACTATAATGAAGCTGAAACTTTTCTGTCGCCTGGTTTTGTTGTTGTCACAAGTTTGTGGCTGTGCTGGTGGAAACAAATCCACTATCCTCATAGAAATATTGCAGATATAATCATGCACGGGACAATAAACAGCCATGTTACTACCTTGTGTATTTACCATGCTGTAGTATGCCATACTTGAAACAGTTACCTTAGAGAACATATCTACTTAGACATACATTTAAAAACAAAAGGTGCTTGTAAAATAGTGCTCTGTTTTGCCAGAAGCAGCCTCTCTCATCTTGGGTTTGCTTCAACTCTTGGTTGCTGCAAGGAACCATGCTAGCATGCAATGCAGCATCAAGGCTTAAACATATGCTCTGTGATGCTGACAAGCTCACGTAGCAACGTCCTTTAGAACGCCTCTACCTTGGGCAGTGCATGAATGCATTATGTGGATTTAAAAGATGACTTTTCCCCCTTTTCCCACTGGAGACCCCTTTACATCTGAGATATATTCATACAGTCGGTATACAGATATGTAGGATAAGTGTATAAATCAAATATTCACTAATTAGTGATAACAGCTCACTAATTGATTTAAAGTTATTCTTTGGCACACATATCACTTATTACATATGAGAGCACATTTGCATACTCGAGGTTGGAATGGTTGTTTATTTTTACGTAAAGAATTAAGCGTTGGCTGACTATACCACAGACACAGAGTATAGTCATCATACTTCATAACTGGCTGCCATTTTGCACTTATGATCATGGCTACTCACATCACTTCACATAAACACATAGTACAAGATGATACAGGATGTTTAGGGCCATTTTAGAAATTGTTGGAAATTCTGTCCTAATCCCAAGCCAAAATGCATTTTATGATTTGTTTAATGACCTTCCAAAAAATGAAATTCAAGCCAGCAACTAAGATGGTAACTTTAAAATTCAAACATTCCTGGCTGGTGAGATGGCTCAGTGGGTAAAAACGCTTGCCACACAAACCTGATGACCTGCCTTTGAGCCCCAGAATCCACATAGAGGTATAACAAGAGAACCGCCTCCACCAAATTGTCCTTTGACCTCCACAAGTGCACTGTGGCACATACCTCTTCCTCCTCCACCAATAATTAAATTCAAACATCCTAACACAATACAATCCATTGATATACCAGGCAAAAACCTGCTTGCTCAAGATTGTTGGCAGAAGAATGCTTAAAAACCTTTGTTTCCTGTGATTAAGCTACCAAATTGGTATAAAAGCCAAAAACTTATTTGTAGTAAAAAATGTTGCAATTCCTACCATATGATAGTCTTGAGTCTGAACTAAAGCGTTCTCCAGTGGAGTGTGGCGTGGTGCATGCGCAGTGAGAAACTCATGGGATCGTGGCTGTCCTAAAGTTGTTAGCTACAACATGCTGCCATGCCACAGATTCCTATCAGGTTTGATTTTGAGTTAACTTTTGGTCACTGCATGTTCAGAAACCTTTTAATCTTACCAAACTTTTCAGTTATAATCTCCACATTTAGTTATACAATCCCATATAGGGTTGAGATTCATGGTTTCAGGCACTGTAGTTCAAAGGGTATTATTTGTATTAAAAGAGAAAGCTAAGAAACAGGAAGCTATTGATAGGTCCAGAGGTGCCCAGCTGGCAGGCTGGGAAAGCTCGTTGCTTTGGGCCTCAGTCTGGTCTGGTAACACCTCTGCTTTGTGGTCCAGTGTCCTGGAGGGCCACTCCGGGGCAGCCCTTTTGCTTCTGTAACACGGGCATTCAGATGCCAAGATGGCATGGGAAAGGGGAAAATTCTGCAGGCCCCAGCCTGAACTCTGAGCCCACAAATCCAATCTCTGTTAGACCCAAGCTGGGATCAAATGCCTTCAAGTCCAGACTTAGCCCCATCAGAGGGGGCAGTGGGCCCTCTCAAGACGAAAGAGATCCCTGGTGAATCAGGAAAGTTATTGGGTTGGAAAGTGATTAAAGGGCTGAGCGTGGGAGGGGATTTCCAGCAAGAGAGGCAGGCCCAGGAGCATGCCCGGGCTGGCCAGCTACACAGTTGCTGCCCACTTGAGGTCTGTTGCAATAGTGTCCATAAAATTCAAGTCATTAGAGACTTGAAACTTGGGCCAGTTTTAAAAAAAAGACCAACAAAAAGTAAAAACCAGAGATCGGAGGAAACCCCCAAAAGGGCTGTATATCAATGGGGAACAGGAGGATCAGAAATCTGGGGGATGGATCTGTTGGGGTAAGAGAGGGAGGCTGGGAGGGACCAGTGAATTGGAGGGTGAATACAGAGGGGGGGCAGGGTAGGGTGGACTCACTCTACCCCATGTAGGTGAGCTACCTGTTTCTGATGAACTAGGAGAAAGGAACTGGCTGAAGAGGGATCAGCAATGATCTCATTTCTTGCCTATACGGAGAGTTCCTGAGGCTCTGTGAGCCAACCAGGCTTTCCTGAAAATCATTGTTAACTTCACACAATAGAGCTTGACAGCCTTCTCCTTTACAGTTGAGAACTGCTGGTGCTAGGGCAGAGATGACTGTCTACCGTGCTATTAGCTGGTGTGGATCTTTAGTGACCTGTCTCCTAGCCAAGTGCTTCTTCCTCTACCTCAGTGGTTCATACTCGCTTACACACAGTGCTTGTTCAGACTCAAACCCACGGCCCTGACTTAGTAGGTCTAGGATGGAGCCTGAATTTTGCTTTTCTGATGTTGCTGGTCCTGGACATTTTGAGAACCATTGCTCTAAACTCTGGCCATCAAAAGTATATGGAGCTGTATCGATAATGTATAACTTGAAGGCTTCTAGAAATGCATATTCTCTGATCCCAAACCAGACCTACTAAATTACCAGCATCTATACCTAACTGAAGAAAACCTTCCAATCCTAGTGGCCAGGTGCCCAAGGTGCAGAGGAAAAACTGCCTCTTTTTGTTTCCGGAGACTGGTGGGGAGGGGAGCTCTGTCCAATTTGATACTGATAGTCCCCAAACAGGAGACTCTGCTGTGCTCACCTCAGAGAAGCTCACAGATGCCCTGAACACAGTAACCTTCATGAATGCCCTTGAAATCAACCCTGCTCTCAAGCCAGGCCTGGCTTTTCAGTTTCATTGAGAGATTTCTACCTAAGCTGGATATAGGGGCACGTATTTGCAGCGGAGACAGGAGGATCTCAAGAGCCATAGGCCAGCTTGTACATGGGGAGACTGCATTTTCAAACACTAGGAAAACAAATGGCAGCATCTTCAGCTTAGACCACCAACATATCAGTCACATATCAGTGTAGACCTTTCCAGACTTAACCCACACGACAGGGGTGGGCTTCACTTCATGTGGAGTCATGTTTCACACCATGTTATGGCTCCAATACTGAAATATTCCCTGCTCAACCATGAATTTTAGTCAGTTCTCGTATTTAAAAATATTTATTTAATTTTATGTGTATGTGTGTGTGCCTAAGTGTATGTTTATAGCACATGTGTGCAGAACCTGTGGAGGTCAGAAGAGGGGGTGAGTTCCTTGGAACTGGAATTACAGATGGTTGTGACCCACCACGTGGGTGCTGGGAACTGAACCCAGGTCCTCTGCAAGAACAGTCAGTGCTCTTAGCTCCTGAGCCATCTCTGCAGCCCCTCACACTCATTTGTAGCTGCATGAATGTTGATGTGCTGGGTACTTAACTAGATTTGTAAAGGAAGCAACATGGGCAGAGGACTGAAAACTTCAAGTACGACAGAATGATCAACAATTAAAAGTGGAAAAAATACTATTCCCCCTATTCTTTCTTAGAGGAATTGTTAACTATTGAGTTCTGGACTTTAATCTTTACATTTATGTATTTATTTATTTTGTGAGGGGAATGAGAGAGCTGTGTGAATACCATGGTGTGTATGGTTAGAGGTCAGAGGACAACTTGGAGAAGTCAGCTCTCTCCTTCCACCTTGTGGGTTGTGGGGATCAGACGCAGGCTGTCAGGTTTGATGACAAGTGCCCTTACCGGCTGAGCCTCTGGACTTGCCTTTGCTTAGGTCACCACGTAGCCTTCCAGTCTTGAACACACTGTATATGGCCCAACCTGGTCTGAAGCTCTTGATTCTCCTGCCTCAGCCTCCTGTGTGCTGGGACTACAGATGTTACCTGCCAGGTCTAGCTTTGTTACTATTTTAGGCGATATATTTAGACCTCCTTTAATCAGTTCACTAGCTACCCTGTTTCACCGCCCAACCTTTGGACTGTATTTTGCCATTTAGATGGCTCATCAGTAAGTGTTTATCAAGGCCGTACTGTGAATCAAGCAGCATTCTAGATGCTAGAGCTGTGGGGGTGAAGAAAATATCAAACTCCTGCTGGTATAAAGCCTAGTAGAGGGCAGACAATAGATAAATAGGGAAAACGGAGCTGAAGAGGGAGATGCGGAAATGAAGCAGAGAGGGGGACCCACTGTGGGGAGTGTGTGAAAGTTGGGAGCAGGGCATGGGGGCATCTCACAGAGAAGGTAGTACTGGAGTGAAGAATTGAGGGAGGTGAAGAAGAGCCAGGTGGTGATGTGGTGAGCACTCCCTTCCATCAGAATGTAACATGTGTGCAAAGGAAGGAGGTTAAGTCAGCGAGCTGGAGCAGGCCTCCAACCACCAGTTCTGGATGGCCTGGCTGGCGGGCAGCATCACTACCATTAACCTTTCTCTGTGCGATGAGATGGCTCTCATGGATCTTGAGCAAAGAAGCTTCATCATTTTACACCATTAATTGTTTTTTTCTTTTTGAACAGGTCTTACTATGCAGCTCAACATAGCCTGGAACTTTCTATGTAGGTTGGGCTAGCCTCAAACTTTTAGCAGCTCTCCAGCCTCCAGAGTGCTAGAAATGCTTATCATTATGCCTGGGTTAGTTTAAGATTCTTAGTGTTAATATGGATTCCATTTTTTGAAAGATTGTTTAAATTTATTTTTTTAGACAGGTCTCATGTATCCAAGTGGGTCTTGATCTCACTATGTAGCTGAGAACAACCTTGAATTTTGATATTATTATTTATTATTATTTTTCCTTTTTGTTTTCCTCCTCCTCCTCCTCCTCCTCCTCCTCCTTCTCCTCCTCCTCCTTCTCCTTCTCCTCTTCTTCCTCCTTCTTTTTTTTCTAGACAGAGTTTCTCAGTAATAATGGAGTCAGTCCTGGCACTCACTCTGGAGAACAGGTTGGCTTTGAACTCACAACAGAGATCCACCTGCCTCTGCCTCCCAAGTGCTGGAATTAAAGGCGTGCGCCACCTTTGGCCGGCCATTTTCCTCCTCCTTCTTCTTCTTCTTCTTCTTCTTCTTCTTCTTCTTCTTCTTCTTCTTCTTCTTCTTCTTCTTCTTCTTCTTCTTCTTCTTCT
>NC_022013.1:26379673-26391986 GCF_000317375.1 Microtus ochrogaster
TCTTCTTCTTCTTCTTCTTCTTCTTCTTCTTCTTCTTCTTCTTCTTCTTCTTCTTCCTCTTCCTCTTCCTCTTCCTCTTCCTCTTCCTCTTCTTTTTCTTTTTTGTTTTTTTGAGAAAGGGTTTCTCTGTAGATTTGGACCTGTCCTGGAACTAGCTCTTGTAGACCAGGCTGGTCTCAAACTCACAGAGATCTGCCTCTGCCTCACAAGTGTTGGGATTAAAGGTGTGTGCCACCACTGTCCTGCTATTTTGGTCTTTCAAGACAGGGTTTCTCTGTGTATCCCTGGCTGTCCTGGAACTCACTCTGTAGACCAGGCTGGCCTCTAACTCAGAGATCTGCCTGCCTCTGCTGGTATTAATGGCATGATCCACCACCGCCTCAACCTTAAAAATTTTATCCTCTTTGCTTTAACCTCCCAAGTGCAGTTATTACAGGTCTGTATCGCCTTGCCACGTTATACATTCTACATTGTTGACAAAATTTTCTTTACTGCTGTTGCTTTGTCTAGCAATGTATTACTCCCTGACTTAATTTACTCAAGTAAATATTGTACAAAACACTAGCTCTGGGGCTGGAAAGAATGTTCAACAATTAAGAACACTGTGCTCTTTCAGAGGACCCGAGTTTGGATCCCAGCACCTGTATCAGATGGCTCACTCTTGTCTGGAACTCCAGTCCCACAAAATGGAACATCATCTTCTGGCTTCCATGGGCACCCTCACACACGCCCACACCCACACACATGCATACATACACGTAAAATATAAATACAGTTAGTTTTAAAACCAGATATGGAGGCTAGAAAGATTGCTCACCTGTTTAAGAGCACTCTTTAAACCAGTCTTCCGGAAGACCTGGGTTCAATTCCCAGGATTCACATGGAGGCTCACAATTTCCTGTAACTCCGGTTCCAGGGGACCTGACACCCTCACAGACATACATGAAGGCATGACACCAATTTACATAAAATAAAAATAAATAAATCATTAGAAAGATAAAACTAGCTATGTTTCTTTTCTGTAGCTCCTCCCCAGCTGTGGCTGCCCTCTCCATGTGGTCCCCTCCTTCCCTTACAGTGTGCAAAATGGGACATTTAGCTAGAGCCACTCTTGGCTCACTCCCCTGTCCCAAACAGCTGGACTCAGCTTGCTTGACAGGGCAGATCAGCTTTCTATTTGGTGCGGGCAAAGGGAGGTGGCAGCTCTGTGTGGCTACAGGGGACATTCTGTCCATCTGCCCCATGTGGAGTCAACAAGCCAGTAAGAGTCCAGTCAAAATTCCAGGGCTCAAACTGTCCCCAGTCAGTGGCCTGAGCGGGCCAAGAAGTAGTTCCTCTTCCTGGAGAAGTATCAGGAACCCTGGCAGCGAGGAATGCCCTGCGCCCTCTGCTCCTGAAAACTTCTTCACCCAATATTCAGTTAATCAGCCTGGCCCTGAGTGCCCCTCAGGTGGGGTTCCAGAAAAGATGCCAGTCCTGGGGCAACTGAATTGTCTTTCCTAATACCAGGAGGCCACACAATTGCAGACCCAGGCCACCAGAATGATGTGGTGGTATGGGGGACTCTGTGGTGGTGGGCAGAGACCCTCCCAGCAATGGAGCATGCCCCATGAGTTTCCTCCTAGGCCCCTTTGCCCACTCTCTTGCTGCCCAGTGTTGCTGCCTTTCCCCTTCTTTCCTCCACTGTCTAGAAGCCTGTGGTCCTCCAGTCAGTAAGTAAAAAGTGTGGGTGGCCATGTCATGTTCTAAAAGGGCTCAGTGTTTATGGAGAGGCGGTGTGACGTCATCAGCAAATTCCCAGTCCTGTGAGCCGCCATCCGTTCACATCCTGGCCTGTTCACAGAGCTGCAGGCCCCATTTCAGTTGTTTGACTTTCCTGTCTCAGTTTTTTCCTCATGAGAAAAAGTGATTGAAACCTGGGAGAGGGCTCTGTGAGTTTTAAGTCTTGAGAATAATCCAGTAGCTCCAGAAAGCACGAACGAAAGAGGAGGACGTGCTGAGAGATGGGACAGAAGGAAGACACCACCCTACTGCCATCCATTTACTAAAGGAGAGAAGGTTGGGCCAAGGCAGAAATCTGCCAGGTTGCAGAACTCGGGGGACCCTAAAAGAAGAGTGGGGAAAAGCCATAGCAAGGCACGGCTGACAGACAGGGGTCCCGAAGGCACTGCCTATCTATCTCTTTCCTGAAGTGGCATTGTGGGGGGTGGGAGATGAGGGAGAGGGAGAAAGACCAGGAGGGACAGAAAGACAGCCACTGTGTATGTGCACAGGGCTATGGGTGGGAGGCTGACAGCTGCTTCCCCCACACCTGGTTTGGTTCTGCAGTGGCAGGTACCCCCTGGCTCAAAACTGGACCCTCCCTGTGTAGGTTACTTTTTTCATTGAGGACAGAAACATGAGGTGGGAATACAAAGGGTCTTCTTTCTGTCCTTACTATGCATCATTAGTCCCAGACATTGACTTTTATCATGTCCATGGATAGGTATTTGAGAAACTTTGACCTGGAGGAATTGACCAAGAGGGCCAGGTGAGGTCTCTGGAGAAAGATGGCTGACAGTTTCTCAGTGGAAAGGCTCTGACCTTTTTCAAAAGGAAGACAGTAGGAAGAGAGAGGAATAACTCAGTTTGCCAGGTCTGTCCCTGGTCTTCCACAAACGGTCTCTAATTTATTCTTCACTACAGTCCTCCTAGCTCAGGATTTAGTTATCTCATTTGATAGATGAAAACATGAAAGGCTAGAGCAGTTGTCCAGGTAGGAAAGATTGCAATCAAGGAAGAGAGTTCTGAAGCCAACGGAGAGAAGCCTCTCTCCCCTCAGCTTGGAGTCCTCCAAATGACTGCTGATTACCTCCAGGTGCTTGAAGAAAACTGTGGGACACCCTTAACCCACAGTATGGGTCTCTACTTTCCACTATGGTAGAGTCGTGAGCGGTCCATCATGATTTATCTCTCCACTTCATACTGGCTGTTTTCTAAAGTCTCCCCTAGATCGAAGCAGGTAAATGTGGGGGGACAGATTGTCCAAACTGTGCCCAGCCTCCTGTGAGCCCAGCAGAGAGACATCAGCTAATGGCGAAAGAACCCAACACTAGTTTTTGGCAGAGGCTGGAGACCAGGACTCCTGCGGTCTGAGAAGCAACCAGCGGATATTTGACGCCCACCTTGTCATGGTGTCACTGCGCTGTCGCCAAGCAGGCCCAACCCCTGGCTAGCAGACGCTCCTTGGTCCTCCCCCACTTCTCCTCTTCTGCCCCCGCCCCCCCCCCCATGTCCCGGGTGCGGGGTCGGGAACCGGGGTGGGAGGGGTTGTGTTTTAAAAAGGGGCCACAGCAGGCGAGAAGCCCGGCTGTTGAGTAAGCAGCCCCTTCCCGGGGCCGCGCTGGCTGTGGGTGTTGGAGCCCCGCTGCGGCCCCGCCCCCCTGGGCCCTGTCCGGGCTGGTGCGCGGCGCAGAGGGGAGGGCCAGCGGGGCAGGAATGCGCAGCGGGCGGGCGGGCGGCGCAGGAGGCGTGCGGCGGAACATGTAAGGGCACATCCCGCCAGCAGCCGCCCAGCGCACACACAGAGTCCAGGGGAGC
Source organism: Microtus ochrogaster (assembly GCF_000317375.1). NCBI lineage: Eukaryota > Metazoa > Chordata > Mammalia > Rodentia > Cricetidae > Microtus > Microtus ochrogaster. The sequence goes on from NC_022013.1 coordinate 26,383,253, forward strand.
GGGTGTGCGGGCGGAGAGGCGCAGGGTACCGGGCAGAGGCTCGGGGAGGTCGGAGCGCTGCGCAGGGCGAGCGAGCAAGCAGCATCCTCTCGCGCCTCCCGGGCGCCGCTGTCTGCCAGGCGTTCCCGGCTAAGGGCTCTGCTGAACAGGGAGCAGGGCCAGCCAGCCCAGGACGCGAGGAGCCGGCGCTGAAGAGCCGGGACTGCCGCAGCCTCCAGCGCTGTGGGAACCTCGGGGACGCCCATGACGGCGGCGGCGACCGTGCTGAAGGAGGGCGTGCTGGAGAAGCGCAGCGGCGGGCTGCTGCAGCTGTGGAAGCGGAAGCGCTGCGTGCTCACCGAGCGCGGGCTGCAGCTCTTCGAGGCCAAGGGCACGGGCGGCCGGCCCAAGGAGCTCAGCTTCGCCCGCATCAAAGCCGTGGAGTGCGTGGAGAGCACCGGGCGCCACATCTACTTCACTCTAGTGACCGAGGGCGGGGGTGAGATCGACTTCCGCTGCCCCCTCGAAGACCCCGGCTGGAACGCTCAAATCACCCTGGGCCTGGTCAAGTTCAAGAATCAACAGGCCATCCAGACTGTGCGGGCCAGGCAGAGCCTTGGGACCGGGACCCTTGTGTCCTAAACCACGAGGCATACCATTTTATCGACATGCCCCCCACCTCCATGCCCAGAGGACATGTCAGGTAAGTCCCAGAGCACTGATCCCTCTCTCTCTTCTTCCTCCTCCTCTGTTCTCAATAGAAAACCAGGGGCTTTGTTTCCCACACCAAAGCTGGACAGCCCTAGGGAAGGTTGCTGGAGCCAAGAGGGTAGGATCCCAAGACAGTGTGTTTGGGAAACCCGGGCGCCTGGTCAAGTGAGCAAATCTGTCTTTTTCCTAGGGTGCCAGGCAGGAGGGTCCTTAATGTGACCTAAGTGTCTGAGAGGAAGACAGGGGACCTGGGAGAAAAGCCCAGTTTAGAGACTGAACACTTTCGTGGTGGGCCTGTGGGCTTCCACTTTCACCCAACATAGGGCTCCTGCATTGTATGGCTCTCTTCCAGAATGAGTGCATGGCAGAGAATTTAAGCGTTGAATTGAGGTGAACACTCACCATCTTGTAGTTATTGAAGGAGTTATAAGGGCTTGGGCACAGAACCATGGCGTCCCAGCTCCCCACGTGGGACCTCAGTGGAGGGCTGGGCCGAGCCAACCACTCAACAGCTCATTTCATCCTTGGTTGTGGATTTGGGGCCCTAGGACTGAGCTATTGGAAAGGGGTGGGCTGTGGCGCGGCCATCAGTTTCAGGATGGTGGGCCTGTCTATCTGCCTAGCCATGTGTGCTGGCCAAGGCCTACTGGGCGGAGAGATGTAGCTAGAAGAGATGGGTGACCAAAAGCTGGATGGGGCCATTTGTGATGTCTCAACCCCCCTTGAGCAGTAAGACAGAAGGTTGAGAGGTCGGTTTGTGGTTAGAATGGCTCAAGGGAGGGACCAGGAATAGAACCTAGAAGCCATGGCACTTAGCCTTCCTGCCCTCTTCCCCAGATACCACTCCTTCCCCATGGGAACCTGAGCTGGGCCAAGGAGGGGCTTATATAACTCTGGCTTTAACTTCTCCAGTGGGAGCTTTTGTCCCTCTGGACCCAACTGCACCTCGCACAGTACCTCATCCACGTCCCTTTCCTTCTCTGTCAGTTCTGGTGAGGCTGGGGGTCGTGTTTACTGCCTCCTCCCCCACACATCATCGTGAGGCTGTACATTAAGCAAATCTACTGGGCTAAGATGGCTCCTCATTGATCCCTTAGGACTCAGAGTGGGGCTGGAGGAAGCAGTTTCCCCACTGGCCACTACTGCAATGAGCTATGCCAACTCTCTCTCTGTACCTACCTGCTCCTCCTCTGTGAAGTCAGCCAATGTCTGGTCAAAAATAGCTTGAAAAAAATGTGATTTGCACATTTACAGACCTTTTTTCTTATTACTATTTCGCAAATGATATAGTATAATAACTATTTCTATAACATTACATTGTGTTAGGTATTAAAAGTAACACAGAGACGACTTCAAGCATATGGGAGGTGTGCCTATGTTATATACAAAAACTACACCCAGTTATAGAAAGAAGTTTCCAGATTTTAGCTGGTGTCCGTGGCATGTCCTGGAACCTATTTTCCTGTGGGTAACAAGAGTGGTGACATTATTTTCATTTGTTCTGGTGTAGAGAGGGCTGGGAAGGGCTGGTGTGAGGCGCCCAGTTTCTACCCAGTCAGCTGTTGCGACTGTTCTAACCACTGCTCTTTCTCCAGCTTCTCTGTCCACTCCGCTTGGTTGGAGCCTGACTACATGTGATGCGGAGAAACCATCAGCATGTGGAGGAAGCCTATCATCTTGGAAGGAGCCAACTGACCAGGGGCGGAGAGCGGAAGCCAATGAGGACTGAGGATGAAGATTCAGTTCCTGGACACTGAGACTGTTCTACCTTTGAGCCACAGGCCTGGCCTCATGTATCATGATGGAGCCTTTGGGGCTCCTCCCACTCACTGATCCTGCCCTTGCTTCTGGGTTCTGCAGACTGCTGTTTGGCGCCTGACCTTGATACATGCCCAAAGGCGGGCAGTTCCTCGTGGGGTGCTCAGCGAAGGCCTCCGAACTTGGGAGGTCAGCCTGGGATCCAGAAGATGGCCACCCTACCTTAGGACAGTTGCTGGACTTGCAGATGGGGGTCTGCTGGGCATGAGGCCTGTGCCTGGGGGTCTCTTGCTGCTTAGGTCCTTTTGGGACCCCCCACCCATCCATACCCTCTCTTTGCACACTTCTTCCCTCACCTCTGTTGCCCTCTCCTCACTTTGGTGTTGGGCCTGGAGGTGGTGAGGGCTGGGGTAAGGGTTTGGCCATCACCATTTCATGCCTATTCCAGAATGAAGATGCCCAGAACTTGGGTAGTAACTACACTGTCTGCTGAGTGATATTCTTTTAACTACAGACATCTAGAGCTTGGAGCATCTCTTTACTTTTTCCCCAACCTCGGGCTCTCGAAATACATAGCTTGAGGGGGTGCAGGCACTGTACCCCCAGTAGACATGGCCTCATTGGCCTTAGAAAGGAAGAGCCTCAGTGTGACTGAAGAATGTCACAGTCCTACAGATGCTGCTTCTGTAGAAGGTGACTTTCCCCTGCTAACCCAGGAAGTGGCTCTGATTGCTGGGTTGGCTTCTCTCCCTGTTATTTACACATGTAGATGCACACATTTATAGGGGAAATCTTCCTTAATGGCCAGCAGTAGGGAACCATTCCTACGTGGGAAGATGCAGAGGAATTGTGGCCTTGAGTGAGACAGCGCCTGTTGCTGATCCTTCCCAGTATAACCAGCAAGTCTCCCCCCACCTGATGCAGAGCAATGGCTGCTTCAGAGTCTCTGGAAGGAGCAGTGGGGCCGAGGGAACCCCTCAATAATTTAAAATCTCTTTAATAGCCTCTTTGCTCTTCTCGTGTTTCACTCCTTCTTTTGTTTTCTAATCAAAATTTTCCCGTCTCCCATCCATGTCCCTCAGTCCTTAGAAGAAGTACCTCCTCTGTGGGATGTGAGCTACAGCTCACTGTTGAGTATGAGTGTATGGTTTACAAAGGAACATTTAACAACTGCCCTATTCATTATCTCTTTCCTCTGTACCACTCTGCAGATAGCATAATCCCACCAGGTCAAAAAGCATCGTTTCCATGCCAACCTAGATCCCTGCTATAAAGGCCATGTCTAAGCCAGGGTGCTGTGATCAACTGATGATGTCTTCTGTGGGTGAGGGAGTCAGCCAGGAAAGGAGAGAAAACTGCCACTCCTGCCTCGATGCAGCTGTTAGTGGGAAAGGGTTAACTTCCTGTCCTCATGAAACATCATATTTCCAGACTACTCCAGTCAAGCCCAGAAATTGCTGGAGGTAGACATTCAGGCTGAAAGAAATGAGGCAGCAGGCACTCGGAAATGGAGGAAGGAAGGTTTGTGAGCGGATGGGTTTGGGATCAAGGCGTGATCACTCACCAAACAATGCCTGCTGGACCAGGTACTCTGCTCTCCAGGGGACTTGGAGGGACCAAAAAGATGACCCAGTCTCTTGCCCTAGAAGGCCAGAGTTTAGTGGGAGACAAACCATAGCAACGGGTGCCAGTAGAGCTGGCCGTAGGAAGCTTCGAAGCACCAGGCAGTATTTCCTCGCTGCTCAGTGTGGACCTCAGCAGAGCTGAGAGAGCTCATTGTGCCGCAGAGGGCAGCAGGGGCACATGGGCAGTGCCGAGTCAAGGGCAGAGGGCAGGTGCTTGGGGGGTGGAGGTAGGCTCTGGTTTCTGGAGCTTCACCTCCCTGCTTTAGACACTCAAGCTTGGCTCCAAGTGTGCCTTGGTTCTTGCCCAAAGCCATCTTTGTTTGGTGTGTCCTTTTGCTAAGTGAGTCTCAAACCCTCTAAGGAACACCCTTGGAGACCCTCTTGTCGACCTGGCACTTAGCAGGCTCCTGGCACATGTGTGTGGGTAGAGACTGTTACAACAGAATGGATATTTACCAATATTATGGGAGCCCTGGGTTCTCAAGAGCCCTCACTGTAGAGAGGGCTGGCACTCTCAGAACGGGCGATTCAAAAGATTAACTATTTCAAAGGCTAGTGACCTTTTCGAGGAGTTTTGGTCCCTTTGGCAGGGAGGGGGTTGCTCTGCCTTTTGAGTTCAAGGGTGCCCTTTCTGCTCTGAATTTCCAGGGAAGAGCAAAGGCCCTCACCCCTTGGAATGCTTGCTGGACTGTTGTAGGGGAAATGCCCCTTTGGTGACAGAGGCAGGCCTTCACAGTACCAGCAGACTCTCAGGAAAGAGAAGTCTGCTCCACTGGACCTGAGGACACTGTGAGGCCAGGGAGGGGCTCTTGCCACAAACTCTCCCCCTGCTCTGGCAGCTGGGGCCTCACCCTGCCTGATCCATGAGTCATCAATGGGAAAATGAGACAGGGCAAGTCTCAGCCCAACAACTGGAGTCCGGTGGGGTGGGGAGGCTGAGGGGAGAAGGGATGGGCTCCTTCTGATCCGGGAGAGCTGGGCTGGGAGTTGAGGATTTGGCAAGGCTGAGTCTGCTCCAGGGGAAGAATGGAGAAGGTGGGGGAGAGCCAGGGAGAGCCCAGAGCCGGAACTGCCGAAGAAAGGCCGTGAGAGGCTGTCAGCTGGAAATCTAGAGCCAATGATAAGGCGCCATGGCAGCTGGCCCTCCAGGGCCAGGATCCAAGGACCCTAGCAAGAATGCCAGGCTGGCTGCCAGGCTGCCCTGAGGCTGTACAGAGAGCTCTGACGTGTGCCCCCCCACAGCCCACCAAAGTGATCTATAGAAAATGCAATTGATTCTTCCACCAGTACCACCAGCTGCTTGTCCCCTGCCATGGGAGAGGCCCCCTTCCTGATAGCACCCTCTCTTAAACTCTTTAGTTTGCACAGCCAGGTTCCTGCAGGTAACTGTCCCCATTCCAGTACCAGTGAAGGTCACCTCATACTATAAGCCATTTCTTCCAGCTCCTCCCACACACTTTGGTATCGTGGCTCTGAGTTTTCATGCTCTGAGATGCCTCCCCATGACGGCCCTGCCTACAGGCTAGCCTGAGTAACCACTCTCCCTGCCGTGTGGCCATACTTTCCTCATTAGTCACACTGCGTGCAATTGCTGGTTTATATGTCTGCCTGTGCCACTCAACGGGTTAGTTCTTGGATGTGTCACCTGTGTGTTCCTGGTGTCCCAGATTACCTGGCACCTGGCAGACTCAACAGTAATAATGGCAAGCAGTGTATATGTTTGCTCTGTCTCGGTCCAAGAGCGGCAGCTGTCTGTAGTGCTAAGTCTTCTGACATTATAGTGCTCAGTGAGGGCGGTCCTTGTCTTATGTTAAGAAACCAGAGAGGCAAAGCGACTATTCAGAGTCACACAGCAGTTAATAAGTGGTGGAGTCAACTTAGTCATGGTGGGACTCAAAGCTGGTGCTGTTAGCCAGTGCTAGATAGATTCTTACCACGTGAGTGCATACATGACGATTTAAGCCACCATGCGTGAACTGTTTAAACCACCATATGTGAACGACTTAAGCCATGGTTTTGCTGACAGCAGGAAGCACAGAGGTGAAGGGACTCTCCTGTGACAGAGAGAACTGTCGGTGAGCTGGTGCAGGGGTGAGGGTGTTTGTGCAGAAGATGACTGGAACCAAGCCCTGAACAAGGGTAGGACCAAGCTGGGTAAGTAGTACCTATAGCTCTAGCACTTGGGAGGCTAAGACATGAAGGTCAAGAGTTTGAGGCCATACTGGGCCACACAGAGGCCATGACTCAAGCTCACTACTCTATTTTGAAACAGAATAACAACAACAAAAAAATCAACAAGGATAGGGTCTAGCAGTGGAAAAAGACCCAGTTTTCTGGGCTATCCATAGATCCAAGGCCAGGACAGGAGGAGTCTAAAGAAAAGAGAGACCTAAAGATAAGAAGGGACAGAAGAGCTTTGGGGGACCTGGGAAACTCCCAGTTCCTAACATTGTTCCTTTGCTGGTCTGAGATGTTGGTCTCAGGACCTAAAGTCAGGGTTCCCCAGCCCAGCCTACAAAAGCCAAGACTCAGCAGCTTTGTCTCCTGTGTGGCATTGACCTGGGGCCTCAAAAACAAACAAACAAACAACAAACAAAAACCATGCATAATTTTCCTGGTTTCTTCATTGTTGCTCTGCCAGTCCACACTCTGAGAGACTCCTCAGTCCTGGACAAACTGGGTCAGTTGATCAGTGACCCACTGCCTGAGATAGAAGTCTCCATCTCCCATTCTTCTGATGTTCCCAGACATCTCTACGGAATTCAAGCCTACAGGCAACAATGCTTTGGCCCAGAAGCATCGCCTTCCTTGGCTCAGGCTGGCAATATTTCCTACCTTCATGGAGGATGGACACCAAACCTCTAGCTGCAGGCTAAAGAGCTAACCAGAGTCTCTTTCTCTGGGGTTTCCTTGCCAGCTCTCTGTAGGACCCCTCTGCTAAGTTAATCAGTTTAACCCAACGGCAGTGATATGCTAGCACTTAACATTCTCTGCACAGGAAGCTACTGGTCTGACCCGATGTTGGTCTCCAGGAGGCCCCAAGGGTATTGAAACCAAGAGTGCTAGAGGGAAAAGCAGGTTGGAGCAGGGGGTGGGTGATCACTGAGGAGTCTTCTGAGCCCTGGGAGCATTTGGGTGGAGGAAACTGATTGTGTAAAGATAATAGAACCAGAAAAGGTGAGGGGAGACAAGAGATATAAACAGGTTTTCACAGATCCTGGAAGTGACAGTTGGGTGCAGGCCTGGGGCACCCAGAGCACCTCCAGGAATTGTGCTTTGTATTCTCTCTCTCTCTCTGTCTCTCTGTCTCTCTCTCTCTTTCTCAGAAACACACACACTTTCGTTCTCTCTCTCTCTCTCTCTCTCTCTCTCTCTCAAACACACACACACACACACACACACACACACACACACACACACACACACACACACACACACACACACACACACACACTCCTTTAGTTTTGTTATAAAAAAATGTTTGAGCCAGGCCTACTGGTGAAGGCCAACAATCCCAACTACTCTAGGAGGTTGAGACAGGGGGATGACAAATTTAAGGCCACCCTGGGCATGGGCATCTTGTCTTAAAAGGAAAGAGGGCTGTGGTATGGTTTGGGGGTAGAGATTTGCTTAGACTGTGCAAGGCTCTGGGTTCAGTTTCTAGGACTGAAGAACGAAAACAAAACAAGTCCCAACAAACCAAAAGGAAGGTTCACTGGAAGAAACTGGAAAATGCCAAAGAAGAAAACAAAATTACCTCACACTTTCACCCCGAGTGTTGTCCGTGGACTTCCACTTCCACTCATTTCTACGCAGATAGCTAACATCTAACAGCAGCTACTAAATAACTTGCCCTGTGTTTTAGCACAGGGTTTGCCGTGTGTCCTCTCTTGCATGCTGACATGCTAGTTTTCTTTCCCTTCCTTTCTGTGGCGCTAGGGATCAAACTTTGGGCATTGTGCATGGTAGGCAAATAACCTACCATTGAGGTTTAGTCTCCGTTTTAATTTTTATATTTATTTACTTATATATATGGGTGTTTGTCTCCCTGCATGAATGTGCAACACATGCATGCTTGGTGTCTATGGTGGCCAGAAGTGGCTGTCAGATCTCCTGGAACTGGAGTTACAAACAGTTGTGAGCTACCATGTAGATGCTGCAAATTGAATCTGAGTGCCCTGGAAGTGCAGCTTGTGCTCTGAGTTACTGAGTCATGTCTCAAGAGAACCAGTCCTTCACTTGAGTTCCTTCCTTCCTTCCTTCCTTCCTTCCTTCCTTCCTTCCTTCCTTCCTTCCTTCCTTCCTTCCTTCCTCTGTTTCTTTTTTCTTTTTTGCTTTCTCTGGGGTGTAGGTGGAGGCTGCTCATTCATCTCCTGGCTATCCAGACCTGAAATAATCACACAGAAACTGTTTTAATTGCAATACTGTTTTGCCAATAGCTTAAGTGTATTTCTAGCTAGCTCTTACATCTTAAATTGTCCCATTTCTATTAATCTATGTATCACTGCGTGGTTGTGGCTTACTGTTGAGGTTCTATCTGGTCTCCTGAAACAGCTACATGGCTTCTCTTTGACTCTTCCTCTTCTCACCTATGTCTGCTTGGAATTCCCACCTTGCCCTGTCCTGCGCTGCAATAGGCCCAATAGATTCTTTTTTTTTTT
>NC_022013.1:26392086-26406663 GCF_000317375.1 Microtus ochrogaster
GTAGACCAGGCTGGTCTCGAACTCACAGAGATCCGCCTGCCTCTGCCTCCCAAGTGCTGGGATTAAAGGCGTGCGCCACCACTGCCTGGCCCAATAGATTCTTTATTAACCAATGGTATTCACAGCATACAGAGGGGAATCCCACATCACTGGGGTGTAGAAGGCTAAGATGACCCATACTTCTGTGTCCCCGCAGTACTGCTCAGGTAGAGTGGCCAGGTCCCCATTGGGAAGTGGATGGGATTGTGCTAAGCATTGCATTTTAGGATGGGGGATGGTGGGCCCACCAGAATGGGGAGCTGAGCTGGCTAGCAAGGTGAGATTGAGGTGGCTGCGACCACTCACTCAAGGCAAGCATTTAGGCATTCCTGTCATCCGTGTAGAGGTGGCCCAGTGGCACTGAGAAATGGGGTTCATATCACAGGCCTGAGTGCGAATCTTCACTGCGTTTCACATCAGGTTACTTGGCACCCCACGAAATGGGGGTGTTAATAGCCCTGCTTTCTAGGATCATCTTGAGAAGTAATTGAGAGAGAGCCTGTAAAGTAGATAATGCACAGAGATAGCACACTTTAAGTGTTTGTTTTTATAGTAGTAACAATCCTCCCAGCAGCCTTGCTCCACCTAATCCCCACTTAGCAAACTGCTCGTAATTACCGCTGTAAATTAGCACCACTTACCCAAGTGCCTTTGCCTAATCCCAATGCCCAGCCTTCATGGAGTGTGCTCCAAGTTTCCTCGACCTGGTGCTAGGCTTAACCTTCTTTCAAGGGGAGGGAAGGTCCTCACCTGAGGGACAATGGAGCTAACACCCAGGGAACTTAAAACAGTGGCCTGAGACTCCCCAGCTGCAGATGGTGGCTCAGGGTGGACTCTTTCACCCTTGTCTTTCGGTTGCTATTGCTGTAGTGAAACACCATGACTGAAAGCAACTTTTGGAGGAAACGGTTTATCTGGCTTACATTCTACATTGTAGTCTTGAAACTCAAACCATGCAGAAACCTGGAGATAGGAACTGAAGCAGAGGCCACAGAGGTGTTCTCCTTACTTCTTGTTCATCATGGCTTGCTCAGTCTGCTTTTTTAAAGAACCTAGGACCACAAGCCCAAGGGTGGCCTTACCCACAATGGACTGGGCTCTCCCTCATCAATCACTAACTAAGAAAAGGCCTTACAGCTGGATCTTCTGGAGGAATTTTCTCATCTGAGGTTCCCTTCTGTCAGATGACTCTAGCTTGTGCCAAGTTGACGTAAGACCAGCCAGGATGACCCTCCTTCCCATCCTTTGCGTTTCCAGCTTTGAAGATGGCTCGGCGGGCTGCAGTGTGGTACAGCTCAGAGATATCTAGCATCCTCCTCCCCAGCTCCCCAACATCTCCATAGAAGGGACTGCAAGTAGCACTACCTGTCTGAGTTTATAAGTAGCTCAGTACATTTCCTGGTTACAAACCACGTGCCAGCAGCTAGCATTCTCTACTGCTCTGGTGGCCTTCCACCTGCCGGGGAGGGCGATTTCCCCCGTGGGTCAAATATAGGCCCCTGTTGCAAAGTCTCTAGAAGCCCCAACCCCTCTTACTTCAGCTGTCAATCATGTAACCCTTGTCATCATTTCTGTGTTCCAATCTAAGAGCCATCAGATGTGACCTATATTCTCACAACAGCTCTGTCCTGTGGTCTTACCATTTCACCCAACTACCCCGGGGTGTGTTTCCTGATACAGACGGTAAATCTAAGGCTCTGGGGAGCAGCGTGACTTTCCTGTGGTTGGGAAAGGGCCTCCAACCCAATACCTAATCTGGAATCAGAGACAAGTGTCCCCACTCAGGGCGGCAGTGGCTGCTGTTAGTGGCCTGCATACATCAGGACTGACTTCAAGTTCAGGGAAAGGATGCTTTCCAGCGCTTCCTCCTGGCCTCCATGTAGTTAGTCTGCGTGGCCAGCCTCTTTCCATCACACATTGCCCATGCCCATGCCGGCCTGAGACACTTTCCTGCCTACACAATACAGACAGAGGTCCTTCTGGCTGCAGCAACCATGCCCCAGCTCCTGCACTTAACAGAGCCTGGCCACTGAAATGGATGCAAAACTCTCAGTTATTTATTCACTGCTCTGAATAAATACAGAAGATACAGGAGGCCAGGACTCCAGACCCCTGTTTGTTCTCTCTGCTGGATTCCCAGGCCAGTGGCTGTCTGCATCAAAGTTGTACATGGAAGGAGATAGAAAGGGGGAGAGGAGAGAGGGAGAGAGAGTGTTAGAGGCCTATTGATTGGCAGGGCAGGTGTCTCGAGTGTAACTGGACAGGAGCTGGACTCCTGTATCCATTGGTGCATTTAAGAATAGATGAAGCCTGAAAGAAGGCAGAGGTCAGGGGTGCCTTCTAGGTCCTCATTCAGACTAGGCTGTTACCCAGTACTATGACTTTAAGCACATCTCTATTACTGGCCTGACTTGCCCTCCTTATAAAATTGAGGCTGACCAGTACTTACCAATCCAGCAAATCAGCAGAAATGAGTGCTCTATAAAAAAACACAACCTACTGGACATGGTGGTGTATGTTTGTCATCCCAGTAATCAGGAGACTGAGACAGGGGGATTATAAGCTTGAGGTTAGCCTGAACTGCATAGTGAGACTCTGTTTAACAGCAACACAGTCAGGCATAGTCCCCAGTGCTTGCAAGGTAGAATTTGAGACCAGCCTGATCTACATGGAGGGTTCCAGGATATCTAGGGCTCCATAGAGAAACATGGTTTCAATTAAACATACAACACACACACACACACACACACACACACACACACACACCTCAGCAAGAGTAGACATGCAGCTTGATCGTAGAGCACTTACCCAGCACACACAAGATCCAGGATCTCCACAAAACCCAAACCAACCCAAATAAAGCAAACAACAACAACAACAACAAAAATCAAGCCTCAGTGGTGATTCTGAAGTGGTCAGCTCACAGGACTGATGTTCAGGGATCTCTGTTTGTCAGGGGTCATTAACAGCGCTGGGTGCAGAGAAGTCAAGGCTGCAATACTTACTGCTTAATGGGTTCAGGGTCCAGGTGAATTGTCGAGATTAATTGAATGAACACACACACACACACACACACACACACACACACACACACACACACTCTGCAGGCTTGATACATCCACTTAGCTCGACATGCCAGGGTCCAGCGAGTGCTACCTAGTGAAGATAAGGAGGACTCTACTATCATTCCTCTATTTTTGGTGACTTCCTCTCACCGCAGCTTGTCATGGTTTTCTTTGTCGGATTCTGCCAGTGTCTAAATAGCAGAGAAGAGAGTTCCCTAGGGAAATGGGGCTCTGGCTTCATTTACTCCTCGGGGCCTCAGTTTCCACAAATGTCAAATAAGAAACAGGGTCATCTTTCCTTCCAGGAATATTATGTGCACGAGGTCAAAAATAGGACATAGTGAATATGTAGTAAGATGGTAACACAGGTACAGGAATGTCATGTCAGGCGGGTGAAGAATCGACACCCAGAAAGCAATAAGCCAGTGGCTGGGAACCTTTCCCTTAAAGTGGGAACAGCCCTGCACTCAGCAGAACAAAAGCCTCCATGAATCGCCAGTCCCCTTTGTTTTGAGCACAGCATCTGATCACACCTTGCTGTGTAGCTGAAGATGGCTTTGAACTTCTGGTTTTGTCTCTACCTCTGGAGTGCTGAAATGGCAGGATCACAGGCATATGCCACCATGCCTGGTTTTGTGTAGTGTTTGGAGATGGAAGCCAGCACTTAGTGAATGTTAGGCAAGCCCCACATATTCCCATTCCTGTGTCTTCTAACCAGCAGAGTGGGGTAGATGTCACCTCTGCTGTAAGGCTCCATAAGATGGTGATTTTCGTCCAGTCTGTCTTGACTTTCTTCCCCTTGTTGGTTTTGATAGCACAAGCCTCTTGCTGGGGAGAACTGTTACCAAGAAACTGAGAGTGGTCTTGGGCCAGCATCGTCATCTCCCTTTCTAGTTAGGTGTGGGCTGCATCACCTTGACCCTCTCATACCTGGCCCTGCTCGTGGTACAGTGTGAGTCCAGCAAGTGATCGCTGAGGGTTTGAGACTCTGGACTTTTCTCTTTCCCATTACCTCCCAGCTCTCCACAGATCTGGCAGTTTGGTTTCTCGGAAAGTGCGCTGGCCGCTCTGTAATTATTGACTCCTGGAAGACTCCAAAATGCCCCTGGGTAGTAGAGTGGGAGGCAGACAGGCAAGCCCAGAGAAGATACTCAAGGCTTACCCAAAGGGTCGTTTGTATTTGGAGGTAGAGTCTCGCTATGTGGGCCAGGCTGACAGGGGACTCAGGTTCTCCTACTTCAGAGTGTTAGTCTCCCAACTATAGTCCTGCACCACCACACCAAGCTGGCCCAGTAGACTTGGAGGACACATCAGTCACCAAGAAGCTGAGATCTGATAGTAGAAGAGCCTGGCTTTCCTGTCTCCTACTTAGGGAACATGCGCTCACCAGCTGGCTTGCTAAACCCAGGCATCCTACCTTCCTGCCTCAGGGAAATGGTCCCAGGCCAGACTGATGTTCTTGGCCAGTGCAGTCCCAGGGCATGGTTGAGGAGACTACTTGACTCCTTGAAAGAGAAAGTGACAACCACACAGGGAAAGAACCACTGGACCACTGGGTGATCGGCTTCATTTATCACAGAGATTCTCAACCTGTGGGTTGTGACACCTCTGAGATTCATATATCAGATATTTACATTATTAGCAAAATTATGTTATGGAGTTGCAACAAAATAATCTTATGGTCGGGCGTGGCGACAACATGAGGAACTGTGTTAAAGGGTTGCAGCAGCGCTGGGAAGACTGAGAACCAGTGCTCTGTCGGATAAGGAGGCGCTGGTTTCTTGTCATTACTGAAAGAAATCATTCCACCCCTTGGAACTTACCCCAGAAGCTCACTTTCCCATGGCTCCAGAGGCCAAAGGCTGTAGTCATCCTGTGGGCCCAAATCAAGATACCGGCTGGCTACATTTCTGCAGGCTCCAGGTGAGGAGTTCTGGTCTCTTTTGCCTCGGGTGGCTCCAGGCATGCCATGGTTTATGCAGCATGAGCAATTCCTGCCTCTCTGGTCACAGTACCTTCTGGTCTGTCTGCCGTCTCCATGTGCCTTCCGCATATGAGGACCGCATTTGCACTCCACAGTGGACATCAAAATCTCTTGGGATACCACCTCAAGATCCTTAATGTGATTACAGGTTTGTGGGACTTTGTGGACATTTGGGGCTTCATATTGTACTACTCCCAAAGGGTGCTCCAAGAGGGGAGAAACTGAGGCACACACAGCACAGGCAGCACAGTATTAGATTCTCTCCTGGAAACTGAAGCCTGGAGTTTGAACTCCCCGATCCACATCTCCGCCACTAACTACTGTCCCCCACATGAGTCATGCGTCGAGGCCCAGGACAGGCAGAGCCAGTTCTGTCTTTATCCATCTTGGTATCCAGAGCCAGGGTTCTTCTGGACCCCCTGACTCCTCTCTCCTGCCCCGACTCTCCCCCTGGCGCCGCGTGGGAGGCCCTGGCTTTGAGACAGAGGAGTCTGACCTCACAGCAAGAACTCAGCTTTTCCTGTCACTGTGTGAGAGAGAAGCATCTCTCTCCAGCTCGGACTGCTCAGCCCCACAGTGTAGGAGGCCAGGAGGCTGTAAATCCCTTGCCCGCCCACGGAAACAGCTGGGTCCTGGGCACATCCTGTGGACTTAACCCCTTCCAGCCTTGTGAACTCTCCCTTTGGGCTGAGCTGGGAGGAGGTGGAAGTTTCTTCAGGGCCAAACAAGGTTTCTGCTGCTATCTGTGCTGCTGGCATCTGGCCCTAATACTGTTTATTGAGGGGACTTGAGACCGACCCTCCTGCCCAAAGTCAGGTATGGCAGGCAAAGACCAGGAAGGGCGTGGCCTTGGGCTCAGGAACCTCCTCTGCAGGAGCCATTTTTACCACCCAGGAGGCCCATCGTGCTGAGCCAGGCCACGGGGGAGGGGGATCCGGGAGAAATCTTGGGCCAGCTGGCCGTGCTGCACACACACCTGGCCCAGGGCAGGGCTGCTGACAACAGGCTGCTTGCTGAGCTCTCGCCTAGCAGGGTGGAAGCTGTCCAGGGAGCAGGGGCTATGTTCGTCTCTAGCAGACACTAAACTCTCTATAAATGACTCCGTGGATGCCGGCAGTTTCCAGTCTCCCCAAGCATTTTTCCTCTCCTTCTCGCCCTCCCTCCTTCCCTTCCTGTCTCACTATGTAGCCCAGGCTGGCTCGAAATGCTGAGTTCTCCTGCCGCTGCCTGCTCAGTGCCGGGACTACAGGTGTGAACTACCAAGACTGCTTTCATAGGAAGTGGCTTCCCCACCTAGTGCTGGGGCTTGGGGGTCAAACTAGGAGGGCTGCATGTGCTGCTATGTGCTTAGCCCTTAGCCCCCTTCTCTGCATCTTCATTCAAAAATTTTTTAATTAATTAATTATTTGTATTTTATGTCTGAGTGTTCTGCATGTCTGCCCTCATGCCAGAAGAGGGCGCCAGATCCTATTATAGATGGATGTGAGCCACCATGTGTGCTGGGAATCAAACTCAGGACCTCTGGAAGTGCTCTTACCCGCTGAGCCATCTCTCCAGCTCTTCTTTCAAAAATATTTTAAATAATTAACTTATTTTTGTTTGTAGGCATATGGGCAAATACATGCCATGGTGTGTGTGTGAGATGGTTTTTCTCTTCTGCCATATGAGTTCCTAGGATCAAACTCAGATCAAGTTTGGCACCGAGCTCCTTTACCTGCTGAGCCATCTTGGCAGCCCTTTTTGTTGCCTCTTCCGACATCATATTTATATGATTCTGTTATTGGATGCTTGCCACTCTAAGATGCCCAATACAGGGACGAAAAATTCTCAGACTATCACCTGACCCTATGTTCTGACTTCTGTTTCTCTCCCCTCCTGTTGATCGGACATCTTCCAGGGCACCTTCAATGTCTTAAAGCCTTCACCCAGGCTGATTCTTCAGCCCCACAAAGATAAATAATGACAACATTCAATTGAATGTTACTCGAGGGTTAGAGCTGAGGGACAGGGATGTCAAGGGGACCCAGTTACAGCACTTCCCAGGTGGACTGGGCATAAGCCTGCTGGGCCAGGCCTGGTCTTGGTAGGCTATGATCTGCTCGTGCCTTAAGCCACAGCAGAAGCACAAAGGTTCGAGAGAGCCCTCTCAGGATGGGACAGCCAGTGCCAGGCTGGCCAGGAGGACAAGGAGCCCTTGTGTAGGCTCGGGCATCAGATCCTGCTCCACCTCCCTGGCCCTGGGGGTTGGGGACGGCAGTAGTCAGAAGTTCAGATCCTGAGGAGGCTGCAAGCATAAGCTGCAGGGCTTCTGCTGGGACCGGGGTCACCTGGAGGTCTCCGGGGAGCCGGGATGGAGCCCAACAAGCTCTGGCTGCTGGAGCCTGGGGGTGTGGCGGGGTGGGCTGGGGGTGGATGGGTGTGTGTTTGTAGCCTTCCTTGAACAGAAATATTGAAGTTTCTAGATATTTTTTCCTTTGATCCTCACCAAAAACAAAAAAAAAAAAAACCCAACAACAACAACAACAAAAAACCCAGAGATGAGTGAAAAGGATGATTAACCGCACTTCAGTGGGGAAACAGCCGGAGAGAGAGACGTAGGGCTATCTAGAGACAGGAAAACGATGTTTGGAGGCCACACCCCTGGGAAGGGGGCTGGGAAGTGGGCAGAGAGCAGTTTGCTAAGGGATCTTTCTGTTGAGAAGCCCAAGGCCACCTGGGGGTGGACTTTATCTACTGTGAATGTCTTCTCACTTACCCTTCTCCTTCCTCAGCCTCCCCATCCATCCAGGGCATCCATGGGAGCCTAGGTCAAGCCTGCAGCATTCCAGGGAAAGGAGATGCTGAAGAGCTGGTCCTGGGAAGCACAAGGGCCACGGGGACAGCCACAGATACTTCGCTTTTCCTTGAAATTCCACACACCCTGGGCGTTTGGCAGGAGCCCGGAATGTGCTTCATCGGAACAATTTGTCTTTCATGGTCCATTTGCATCAATCAGTCCATTGTTCAATGTCTTTCCTTGGACCACTCTGGCTAGTTGAGGCCTCCCAGTGCTTGTGGGGCACGGGTTAGGAAAGAGAGGGTGCGTATGGGAAGGGGCGACCTCTGGTGGCCCAATCTGTAAACGCCCCGGTTCCCTGGTTGAGCATTTCCCCAGTGTGACTCCCACTGCCTGGAAACAGAACCGGGAGAGAAATACTTCTAAACGAAGGCATTAATAACACAGGTCAGGCACTTGAGGAAAGGAGGGCACCGTTATGAGAAAAAAAGACTGTCTACCCGATCAAGCCCGCAATCCATGCCGGGATTGCCCCAGTATCTGGGTGGCCGGCCATCCTCGTTGGGCCTAGGGATTTATTGATAAAATGAATGAGTGTGGGCTAGGGGACATTATCTAGTACTTCCAAAGTCCCTTTGATTTTGATCCGCATTTGAATCTGGGGTTTGAACTCTAGGTCTCCTATCTACTAGTAGGGCACCAGCTAGTTGCCTTGATGAGCTTTAGCTTCTCCATCTTGTGAAATGAGGATAGTGGTGCCTTTAGTGCTTGTCACATGTGGGTTCTGTGTTTGGTAATTAGTCTAATTTGTTAACATTTTGCTGTAATCATCCAAATCAGTATGTGTGGAACTCGGCTTCATCTTCCTTAAGCATAGTGCTGGGCAATTCTAATGGTCTGAGGCACAGATGGGCTGAGGCTGCATAAGGTCATTCTCTGGCCTCTTGTCCTGTGAGTGTGTGTGTGTGTTTTAAAGATTCACCTGTTTACTTTTATGTGTATGAGTGTTTTGCCCCTGGGTACATATGTGTGCCTGTTGAGAGCCTGGTGCCTACAGAGGTTAGAAGAGAGTGTCCCCCTTAACTGCAGTCTCTATGCAAGTGCTGGAAATCGAACCCAGGTCCTCTGTAAGAGCAACAAGCCTTCTAACTGCTGAGCCATCTCTCCAGCCCCAACAAGTGTTCTCTTAAGGTTTATATACTGCTATTTTGGGGGGAGTGGTATATTAATGCCCTTTGTTGGTGATCTTACTGTGTTTGTCAAGCAGAGAGAGTACAGATATCCTCTCTGGGGTTCTTAAGTGCAAGAAGGCTGTGATGTACCTCGCGACAAAAGTTCGTAAGTAGATCATTTTCACGAAGGGGTGCGTTACAGTGCTGTTGCCTGTGTATTCAATGTAACGGGCAGTATGTACTCAACAAGGGGTCTTTAAGCAGAAATGACCACAATATACGCTATGAATTGATTGGTTCATAATCAGATGGTGTCCAGGGACTCCCAGGAACCAAACCCTGTGTTTTTTCTAGAGTAAGTGTCTCTATGTGCTGACTGAGCGTGCAAGTGACTTTATAGACCTTGATTCCTGTGATAAGAAATATCTATAGTCATTTCACAGCGTGTCGACTGTGGGTTCATAGCAGTGCAGTTATCACTCACTGTCCCATGCTGTGTGTGTCCACCTGTCTGCTCCTGAAGCCTCTGGCTCTCATGTGGGCCTTAGAATCTCCATATGCCAAGAAGCGGGATCCTCAAGAATATATCCTCAGAGACACATCAGCCCAGCTTTGACGCTTCTGCCTGGAACTTCTTTCTTGGGCTCTTAGTTCACTGGGTTCCAGTCAAAGGCCAGCACAGCTCTGGGTGACTCACAAAGGCTCTTTTCACTGACATGACCTCATAGATCCTCTCAACAATAGCTGGGTGGTGGCATCCCGGCTCCCTTTCTACAGATGAGCCTGGAGTTCACAGAGGCTAAGTAAGCAGTCCAAGGTCACCCAGTATGTTGGCAGTGGAGTCAAATTCCACTGTCTTTCCACCATGAAACCAACGCTCTGGAGGAGGTAAACTCCAGACGTTGTTATTGATGCTTCCCTGTGAAGGAGTACATTGAAGTCCCCAAGGAAGTTGGCTTGGAGCAGGTGACTGATACACATCTGAGCATCCACTCTCTAACTTCTGCCTCTGCTTGCAGCTCCCTCCCTCCTCCCACCTTCCATGACCTGCAATCCCCATGGGAAGTGCCAATTACCCGCCTCATCATTACAGTTCCGGTTCTGAAAACCAGTTCTGGTGCTCCAGAGCAAGCAGGATGCTCTGGCCTGCAGGAGGGTCCTGGCCACAGTGCTCAGCCAGTATTCAGGGAAACTCACGATCATCAGAAGGCAGATGCCCTCTCTGTCTGAGGAAGGTTGCCCAGTCTGGTTTTCAGACAGCTGCTTCTTGTTATGTCTACACAGTCAAGAAAAATCCTTGTCCTTCTCAAGTCTGTTCTACAAGGGTACCAATCCCGTTCATGAGGCCTCCTCCTCTCCTCTGTGACTTGATCACCACCCAAAACTCTATCTCCTATACCACCCAGCAGGGGTTAATGTCCCAATAAATGAAGATTTCCTTTTTTAACAGGCTTTTCGAGCTCCTGAGTGGGAGAAGCCCCAGACAGGCCTGGGTGGAGCGCACATCGCTGTCAACATTCTACCTCACCGACCTCCATTTTCTTCCATTTTATCAGTGCCTCTAACTTTTCCTCCCTGAAAGCCACAGCCTTCTGGGATATGGGTGCCCTTCATTTCCAGAAACCCCATATGCTCCGGCCTCCCTCCTTCCCCACCCAGGGATTGTATTCTGGTACGCTTTTTTCTTTCCTTCTCTTAAAAGAATTATCATGACCAAGTAAACATAGTAAAATTTACTTCTGACCATGGTGACCTCATAATCTGGACACTTGGGTGAGTAAAGGTAGGAGGGCCGTGAGTTCAAGGACAGCCTTAGCTATCTAGCAGGGCTAACATGGACAACAAGAGGCCCCTCTCAAAACTCAAAATAAATGAAGTATTCCCGTGTTAATCACCTCTAAGCGTCAAGTCACTATTCCCACCGGGGTGTGACAGTCATGGCCATCAGTCTACAGTGATCTTCGTCTGGCAAACTGGAAAGCATCAGTTTTGGTGGCCTTCTGCAGGACCCCATCCCCCCACTCCCCACCGCCCCCCTTTAGCCCTGGATGCCTTCCTTCTGGGTTTTGTCTTCTGAATCTGACTGCTCCAGAAACCTCATCGAAGGAGACTGATGTCTTTCTGTCCTTTGTCTTTTTGTCACTGGTTTGTTGTTTTCCTCAAAGTTCATCCCTGTGGTAGCCCGTGTCAGGATTTCCTCCCTTCTGAAGGGAGAAGCTAATTCTGTTGTGTATACTTGCCGTGTTGTGTTGGTTGATTTCTCTGTGGAGGACCTTCGGCGGCTGTGAGCAGGAGTGTGCAAACGTTTCTTCAAGATCCTGTTTTCTAACCTTTGTGTTGAGCGCTTGTGGGAGAGTCTCACTGTGTAGCCCAGGCTGGCCTCTGAGCCTCACTGTGTAGCCCAGGCTGGCCTCTGAGCCTCACTGTGTAGCCCAGGCTGGCCTCAGACTCACAGTCCTCTGCTTCTTCCTTCCAAAATGCTGGGATTACAGGTGTGTATCGCCATGTTTGACAGCTGCACTTTTGAATCTTTTTCTTTTCTTTTCTTCTTTATTTTTCAAGACAGGGATTTCTCTGTGTGGCAGGCAGCCTTGGCTGTCTTGGAACTCACTCTGTGGACCAGACTGGCCTTGAACTCACAGAGATCCTCCTGCCTCTGCCTCTTCTGGGTTTAAAGACATGCATCACCACCACCTGGTATACTTTTGAATCTTTGGGGTATATAACCAGAAATACAATTCCTATATCATATAATAAATTCATTTTTAATTAAAATTTTTTGGATTTATTTATTTTATCTTACGTGTATGAATGTTTACTTAAACATATGTGCATGTGTCATATGTGCCTGGCACCTGATGGGGTCAGAAGAAAGTGTCAGGTCGCCTGGAACTGGAGTTACAGTTACATCTACAGGCCTACCATGCAGATGCTGGGAACTGAACCTAGGTCCTCTTCAAGAAGCCAGTACTTTCAACGGTGAGCCATCTCTTCAGTCCCTCCTAGCTTTACTTTTCAGATAGTGCGGCCCTGCCATGCTGTTTTCTGCAGATCTCTCCCAGTTGGACTCCCACCGACCATGCACAAGGCTCCAAATCCTCCACATCCCGACCGACATGCATTCTTTCCTCTGTTTGCTGTAGCCATCCTGATGAGCGGTCTGCAGTGTTTGCTTCTGAGACAGTATCTCCACATGGGCCAGGCTGGACTTGGACTTGCAATCAGTTTCCTGACTCTCTCAGCGCTGGGGCTGCAGGTGTGTGTTTGCGCACCAGTCTGGCATGAAGTTTTGATTTGCATTTCCCTAATGGATGGTGAAGGTGGACACTTTTTTATAATCTACTTGACATAGCTTCTCTGGAGAAATGTGTATATTCAAATCCTTTAATCTGCATGGGTGGCCCTCCCAAGTGAATGTCAAGCTACCTGCTCCATTTCACACTTAAAGTAGGACTTTCTCTGTAGCCATCTGTTTTTTAATATTTATTTTTAATTGATGTACTTTGGCATTTTTTAGCGATTTATTTTATTTTATGTACATTGGTGTTTGCCTGCATGTGTGTCAGAGCCCCGGAACTGGAGCTACAGACAGTTGTGAGCTGCCACATGGATGCTGAGAACTGAATCCGGGTCCTCTGGAAGAGCAGCCAATATTCTTAACTGTTGAGTCGTCTCTCCATCCTTGCCATATTTGTTTTTACTTTTATTTATTTTGTGGTGTTAGGGAGCAAATTTGGGGCTTTATGCATTCTAGGCAAGGGCTCTACTACTGATCCATATCCCCAGCCTTAGTTACATTTTAAAGTATCATTTTATTATATTTTAATAGGTTACTGTATCGCTCATTCTGTATTATTCATATATAAATGAATAGTCATATACAAATATTATATGTATATATCTCATATAAACACACACACACACACACACACATATATATATATATATATATATATATATATATATAGAGAGAGAGAGAGAGAGAGAGAGAGAGTCCTCAGACTGAAGTACTTGCTATGCAGCCTAGGCTAATCTCAAACTTGTAATTCTCCTGCCTCAGCCTCTTGGGATGATAAGTACATAACACCATGCCCATTTTAGTTTTGTAATATTTGATGATGATTCTTATGGTTTAGGTTTACATCCTAACTTACGCTGAAATATAGCTGCCGCTGTAATATCATTAAGAGGCGGGCATTACCAAAGCTACACAGAGAGACCCTGTCTCGAAACAGCCCCCCCCCCAACAAAAAAGAAGCGAACCTCTGAGGAGTAGACCGGGCATGAAGGTTCTGCCCTTGAGGGTAAATTTTAAGTTCTTTTAATAAAGGGCTTTCAGCAGTGGCAAACACCTGGAGTCTAAGCTCTTGTGAAACTGAGGCGGGAGAAAACCCTAGGCTTAGAAGCAAGCCTGGGCTGCATAAAGACTCTGAGACCATCCTGGACTATGTGGTGTGTTTGAGGCCAGCCTGTGCGATATAACAAGAGCCCCTCCACCACTTTCCGCAAAGATTCTATAAGAAATAAGGAGACAAACATGGAACGGGGTATCTTTCTTGCCTGCTTACTTCTGCTATGTAGGAAGGTAGCGTGAAGCCCCTTGCCAGATATCAACACCTGATCTTGGAATCCCTGGTTCTAGAACAGGGAACCAATGGGTCTCTGTATGTTATAGATTCCCCCATCCTGGGCATTCTGTTTCAGCTATTCATGATGGACTAGATGATGATGATGATGATGATGATGATGATGATGATGATGATGATGATGATGATGATGATGTGATGATGATGATGATGGTGATGATGGTGATGGTGATGATGATGGTGATGATGATGGTGATGATGATGATGATGGTGATGATGGTGATGATGATGATGATGGTGATGATGATGATGATGATGGTGATGATGATGATGATGGTGATGATGGTGATGATGATGGTGATGATGATGGTGATGATGGTGATGATGATGGTGATGATGATGATGATGGTGATGATGGTGATGATGATGATGATGCTGATGATGGTGATGATGATGATGGTGGTGATTGCCTCACACTTGGCCTCTAATTCTCTTACCTTCCGGTGACTTTTTTTTACATCTACATGAACCATAATGCCACCCTGACTTATAATCCTTTGATGGGTACCACATAGATGCAAGAAGGTTCAGCTCCCTGCACCTGTTGTCACTTCTTCGTCCACCCTCAGCTACGTCCACCCTCAGCTACATCATCGCCTTCTGCTGGTACACAGACCAGCCCTTCGCACCCCAGCAAGAGCAAACTGCTTGGAATCGCCTCACACACCCTTTTTCACGTCACTTTTCTCTTTGCTGTGTGCTTGGGTCTGCAGTGCCTTCTCTCTGCTCACTTGAGAAGCTCTTATATATCCTAGCTTGGGGATATGCCCTCTCTGAGACAATTTGTCACTTACACCTCTTTGCACATGCTAGGCCAGTGTGATACACTGAGATATAACTCAAGAAATTTCTGGATGGCTGGAGAGATGGCTCAGCGGTTAAGAGCATTGCCTCA
>NC_022013.1:26406818-26424859 GCF_000317375.1 Microtus ochrogaster
TAAATAAATAAATGTTTTTTTTTAAAGAAATTTTCTTGAGACAAAGTCTCATCTTGTAGTGCAGACTCTCCCTGCCTCCTGAGTTCTGGGATTACAGAGGTGTGCTACCGTACCTGGCCACATCTTCCTTCTTCATGGGACAGGAAAGCACAGCTGTTACCACCGTGTCACACATGTTTGGGGGGGAGCTTAGATTCGTGTGGTAGCAAAGTGGGAGAAGTTAGTTTCTCTGCCTAGGTTTTGGTATGGCTCACAAAGAAGCCACGACGCGTGTCAAACTTGGGGAGGGTACAGAAGATGTGTTTCAGTCCAGCCCGAGCCCCTGAAGAATTCTGAGGAAGTCATTTCAGGAAGTGGAAATGTCAGTGGGAGAGAAATGTCCATTTGATACCCGGTATGGAACTTTTGGCCCCCTGGACTCCACTAGTAACTTTGAAACCTCTATAACATATTGCAATTAGCGTAATCTTTAAACAAAATATATTGATATCTTTATTGAAAGATATGTGTACTGAAAGATTTATCTTTCAATAGTGTAAATAGCAGCGTGAATTTTCTCCAACTGGGGGTGGCTCTCCTGAGCAGTTAGAACCAGGTCCACTCTCTCCCTGCTCCACGCTGCCCTCTAGTGGCAACTAGAGGTCGAGGGAGCCTTCAGGTTTTCTGAGCAGCCTCTGGGCTGTCACCAGAGGAACAAGGGCTGCCTATGTTCCTTGTGTGTGCTTGTGTGTGTGTGTCCTGTATACCACAAACAAAGTCTCTCTAAGTCCTTGGAGACAGATGTGCACACAGTACTTGTGCCCTCTTCCCCATGCATCCTTGACATCTGTGAGCCCTCTGGGACTGGAGTGTCTAAGAAAGAGTTTATGGCTCTCAAAAGTGTGCTGTGTGAATGGTTATGGGTTTCAGAAGTTCCTGAAGAAAGCTCCACCTTTTCCCTGAAAAGCTGAAAACAGCACACTCGGTTAGAGCTTCGAGGGACCTCCTGGGTGGGCCTCAAGGGAGACCTCAACTGAAGAAAGACGAACGTCGTCAGTTGCGCTGGGTTGGGGTTAGATGTTGACGCATCCGCCCTAGGCTGCATTTGCTGCCTCTCAAGCCTCCCCTGGTATTGATCCAGAGGACCTTGTTGAGAACAAGGAATGCGTGCAGAATGCTCAGGGAGGGATGGGTAAGCGCAGAGACTGGAAACACATCTGCTTGTTTATCCATGGGTGGGGCAGGAGGAGGGATTGGAATGGAGCTGGAACAGTCACGATGGGCAGTTACTTGGAAGTTCCCACACGGGTCATTCACGTAGTCTGGATCACACACACACACACACACACACACACACACACACACACACACACACAGTCCTTTAGCGCTCCCTCTGGTAGCAAGGGGAACTTCATCTCTTTCCCCAGGAACCTCCGTGTCTAGATGCTCTCAGAGGAGACCAGAAATAAAGACAAAACAACAGCAAAATCACATATCCATAAGCAGACCCTTCATTCGCTACCTTTGGGGGTTTTATTAAAGCATAAGATCTTCCGAGCTCACTAGCAATGGGCAAGCCCATTCGGAATAACTTGGATTGAAAACAATCCCTTGGGGCTAGCAAGATGGCTCAATAGGCAAAAATGCTTGTAGACAACACTGGCTGCCTGCGTTCAACTCAACAACCACCTTATAAGTGTCCTTTAACCTCTACTCAAAGTCAGTGGTGGCTGGTGTGCGTGTGTGTGTGTGTGCGTGCATGTGTGCGTGTACGTGCATGCATGTGTGTGTGCGTGCATGTGTGTGTGTAAAATTTAAAAATACCTTGGTTGAACCAGGTGGTGGTGGTGGCTCACACCTTTAATCCCAGCACTTGGGAGGCAGAAACAGTAGTAGCTCTGTGAGTTTGAGGCCAGCCTGGTCTACAAGAGCTAGTTCTAGGACAGGCACTGAAGCTACAGAGAAATCCTACCTCAAAAAACAAACAAACAAACAAAAAAGCTTTGGTTGATTTTTATTAATGACTGACACATTTTAAGGACTAAAAATTGCACTTTATTTTTCATGATTATCTTATATCTATCTATCTATCTATCTATCTATCTATCTATCTATCTATCTATCTATCTATCTGTGGTATAAGGAACACTTTCCTGATTCATCTAAGACATACTTAAGAAAAACCAGCTTTCTTCTCAGTGAGTGTTAGTGAGGAAAATTACCTAACCAAAGGGTAGGGGTAACTCCTAGCTTGCTTTGGTTCCATTGCCTCCATTCAAGGTAAGGCACTGGCGGTTTTATCCATGGTTGCACTGGTACCTTCTATGCAAATACCAGCACAGTGTAAAAGGCCAACGGGGCAGTCCAAATCCTAACGGGCCACACTGTGAGAAACAGTACTATACATTTTTTCACAGGATGGCCTTCATGAGGAAGAAATTGTCTGTCTCAGAATGGCCAACACCACTTCCATGGTCAGTACTGAGGCTGGGAGAAATAATTATGCCCTTTAGTCTTTTTTTTTTTAATTTTTTTATTTTTCAAGATAGGGTTTTCCCGTAGCTTTGAAGCCTGTCCTGGAACTAGCTCTTGTAGACCAGGCTGGCCTCATACTCACAGAGGGCTCACCTCTGCCTCCTAAAGGCGTGCGCCACTACTACCAGGCATGCCCTCCCTGCCTTTACAGTAACCACTCTGCTTGCATTTCTGCCTGCAAGACTGCACCCCCTGCTGGTCGGGTCTACACTTGCAAGCAGGGTTTTGTGTTACAAATTCTGCACCTGAGCCTCAGAGATAATGAAGGTGCAGTTGGGGAGGAAGGGTCTACGTTGAGGAGATGAAAAGGGGGCTCCCCTTTCTTCCACAGAAAGAAGTAGAGCAGCTTCCCCCGAATGGAAAGAGTGGGGCTCCATGGAAGCCCACCTTCAAAAGGAGTGTGGAAGAAGTTATTCTTCCTGGCTGAAGGCCTGAAGGGACTTCATTAGACCTGCTGACCAAAGGAGCACCCCCCTGGGAGGTCACTTGCCCAGGTGCTTAAAACAGAGCCGTGTAGTAGAGCAGAGAGGAAAGACACTGGGTTTAGAGGGGAATGGAGAAGTTGGTGAGGGAAGGAGGCTGAGGGTTGGCACACAGCCTTTGCTTGTGCTGGAGCCTGCTTCCCCCATTTGCCCAGTCCTCGTCTTGTCATGGGACAGAATCATTGCTTAGGAGCAGAGGCCCAGGTCCCCAGCTGCTGTTTCTCCGTATGTCTGAGCACATTGTTGGAGGTCATCACCTGTGTCGAGGACAGAGCAGGGCCGGGCTGGCTGCTCTCCCTGGGAGGAGACAGCTGGTACCAAAAACCCGGACAAGGGAGCCTGCCTTCTCTCTTAGCCATGAGCCCTGAGCTTACTTCAGGATCCCCAGGAAAGGCCCAGGTACCTTATGGGCTGGGAAGAGTCCCCCTGCACTGTCTCAGCTGGAGAAGTGACCCTTCGGTGTTAGCCACTTAGTGAGACTTTGGTAAACACCTACTATGTGTGTCCCTGAGGGGAGAGGGTGCAGAAGAGTGGGGTCTGGGGTCCACACTCCAGTTCCTCCTAGAGAAGGAAACGAATGGTGTCAGTGTGCGGATGAAGAGGGACAGTAGGGACTGCAGTGCCCAGAGGAGGGGCGCCTAATACAATCAGGGGTGGCTGGGCAGACTGAAGCATGGAGGAGGACTGGAGGGGAGGACTCCCTGAAGGTAGCACCAAGGCCCGTGACTGGAGCTGGGGAAGCAGGAGACCAGGGAAGCCATGAGGAGTGTGAATTGATCCCATAACTGCATCACGTCTTCTCAGGAGCTGGGGAGGCTCTGTCAGCACCAGGAGAGCAGGGAGGAAGCTGTAGAGGTGAAGATGGTTATGGCTAAAACAGAGCTGGTGCCCTGGTCTCTGGAGATCAGACCCCTCGAGGGGCAGCAGAGCAGACCCTAGGACTCAGCTGGCTTTGGGGAGTGGCTCAGGGGTGGTTGCTGTACCTTCCTGTGACCCTGAGGACAGAGGGGGACAGGTGAGGGGCAGACATGGGACTCAGATTGAGACTAGTGGGTGAAACTCGAATGCTCGTGAATGCCTGAGGGGGATGGTTAGTGAAAGGGCCCAGATAGGCACTCAAGAGGGGCTGGATTGTTGAGAACATGGAGTTTATTAGAAGAGTTAGTAGTGTCTTGGCTAGACAGACAGACAGACAGTAGTGTGGCGGGGGCCTCTAAGGAGAGTTCAGCCCTAGCACCAGGGACAGACCACATGGCTGGACTCTGAAGAGAGGAAATCAGGGTCCATGCAGTAGAAGTGGGTGTCCTAAAGATGAGGCGGTGGCACAGGCTTCTCAGCACAGGTCTGCAGCTGGCTCTCTGACTCCCAGGCAGGAGGCAGGGAAGGGAGCAGGATGTGCGGCCACCAATACCTGCTTTGATTTAAACTCACTTCCCTGGGTAAGAAACCGTGGTACCTGGCAGTCTGTTAGCTAGAGAGTCACAGACCGTCTCTGCAGTTCCCACCTGTCTGTATCTATGACCGGGGAAGGATTGCAGGCATCGTGGCCTAAGCAGTAGCTGGATTCTAACCTCTTTCCTTCCCTCCTTCCTTCCTTCCTTCCTTCCTTCCTTCCTTGTTTCTCTCTTTCTCCCTTCTTTCTTTTTTCTTTTTCTTCCTTCCTTTTTCTCTTTCTCTTCTTTTTAAAATTGTGTATATTTGTCTTGTTTTAATTTGTGTTTTTTGTTTTTGTTTTTTTAAAGACAGGGTTTCTCTACATAGACCCTGCTGTCCTGGAACTCACTCTGGCTTTGAACTCACAGATCCACCTGCCTCTCCCTCCAGACTTTGAAGGACATGTGGTACCACCCCTGGCTGTAGCTTTACATCCTCATAGTCAGGAGGCAGCCCTCTCTTACGGTCTCCTCCTCTTTGCTTCCACCTAAACACTGGTCAGCTGTTGTGGCCCTGGAGGGGACTTTATCCCCATTATCTTTCCCAAGGCTCCCTAGTCCCAAGACAAAGCTCCTGATCACAATCGTTTCTGTTCCTCTTGGATCGTTGCATGGAGGAAGGAGTGTGGAAGCAGGAGAAAGGGGTCAGAAGTCCTAGGTTGGGACCCTCTAGATGCCTGGGTGTGATTTTCCTGGCTGTCTGTGCCTGATATTTACAGAATCCTAACATGACATTTTTACTCCATGTCATGTCTGCTCAGAAGGGGATTTTGAGTGATTCTCAGAGCAGTGACATCAGTGACCTGGTGAAAAACCACACATTTCTGAACCTGCCTCAGTCCTGCTGAAGCAGAAACTTTGGGGACCAGAACTTGTGCTGTAACAAGCCTTCCGGGGTGTTCTGAGGCATCACAGTTTAGAAAACCACTGGGCTAGCATGGGCTCACGGTGCTACCACCATATAAAATCCTGCAGGGGCAGATAAAGGGTAGAGACCCTGTCACCGGCCCCTTAAGACAGCTTTCCCAGAGGAAAGGTTCACTGGGTGCACCTGAGAGGAAGTGCGCGCCTAGAATCAGGTGAACTGTGCAGAAGGCGACCTGGGAGAGAGAAGGCAAGCAAGTCTGGAAGGGAGGGTTGCATATGGTGGAAAATACAGGGGAGAAAGGAGGCCTGAGCATTCAAAGGCACAGATATAGGAACTATAGCGTCTGGGTTTCTACAAGGTAAATAGAGTCAAATGGTCAGGGTAGGGTGCAGGGTAGGCTGGGGGTTGCATAGGAGAGGTCTGGGAGCTGGAGTCATCAGGCTGAGGGTATACTGGGCATGAGCAGTAGGCAGGGTGAGGCAGCACTAGGAGTGCTCCATGCTGACCTGGTGTCCCAGTTCCCAGGTTCACTGACTGTTCATGCGCCAGTCTAAAAAGAATTGTTTATGAAGGGCGGGACCCACACCTGGTTTTCTAGCTCTCTCCTCTTCCATGCCCCACACCCCTTTCCCGTGCCCCACAGGGGCAGCCCCGAACCCTACCTACTTATTATGGGGATTTCTGGTAAGGCAGCCTGTTCTGCAGGGACCTGCCAAGGCACGGCCCAGCCCTAGGCTCAAAGCGCAAGAACCCAGATGACAGCAACCTGGGGTGAAGGTGCTCCTTGTCTGTCTATCACAGAACATGGCTGGAGGCGGGAAGCAGGCAGAGAGACAGGGGCAGATTTCCCCCAGAACGGAGGAAGGTTGAGCTCAAGGAGCAGGGAGCTGGAGGGAGAACCGAGACAACAGGTTTGGGCAGAGGGTGTGGGAGGAAGTCCGGGGCAGGCGTGGGAGATAGCACAGAGTGGAGTGTGAGAAACGGCTGAGCTGAAAGGGGCAGGGCCCCGCCCACTTGCTGCTGGAGCCTGCTGCAGCTGGAAGGCCCTCACCCACCTCTCTAGGTGGCCTTTTCCTTTGCTTCCTCTTCTCTCTCTGCCCAGCTTTGGTATCCCCGGAGCACAGAGAAAAACGTCTTCCTCCTGGAGTCTCAGGGCTGAGAACAGAGGCCGTGAACTACTTCTGGCTCTACAGACGTGGATAGACCTCCCATAAGAACCCATAGTTCAAAGCAGCACTTTAGTTTTTAGGGGAGCTTTGGGCCCCCAGACTGATCCATTCAAATTTACAGTAGAAAAATCTGAAGTTGAGAACTCTGAAGAAATAAACATTAAACGGTTTCCTGAGCAGTTCACGTATGCCAGGCTGTCACCAGGTAACGAATCCTTTCCTTGTCCTTGCTGTGGGTCACTGCGTGAGTTGTTTTCCTACCATGAACTCTTTCCTTGTCAGTGCAATGGGATTAGCAATAATGCCCACCTCAAAGTGATTCTGGGACTTCAGTGAGAACACATTAACGGGCTGTGAAGTCGCCCAGCAGCAGAGTGCTTGCCTTAGTACACTCAAGGCCCCGGGTTCGATCCCTACCACCACGGGAACCAGAATACCCTAAGAACTTAACAAGGGCTAAGTGCTTGCCTCATGCTAGAGCTTCACAAAGCCCTTTGTACACATTACCTCACCACAGCCCCACAGCAATCCTCTGAGGTAGACGCTATTATTATCTCCATTTTATAGATGAGGAAACGGAATCTCACAAGGGTCAAATTGCTCAAGTTACAGCAGATCAGATTTGCTGGAAGTGAGGCTATCCGTCTCCAAGCTTGAGTGTTGACTCAGCACAGCTCTATCTCCGATGACACAGGCCTCGGGGACACAGGCTGATCTGTGGCATGAAACTGAGGAGTGACAGGTTTTCTTTGTCCTTACAACTCTATCTTCCTCCATGCTCTCCCCTCCCCTTCCCCTTTGGGGTCCACAGCAGACACCTGGTCCCAGAGCAAGGACAGACAGGCATGGCATGGAGCGGAGTGGGTGTGGAGAGGGGGCTTGTGCTTGGCCGTCACTGAAGCATGGCCCCGGAGCAGTGTGGGAGGGCCGGCTGGCAGGACAAATGAACCAACTTTGTCATTTGCTAATTTAGGTTCTTCTGCTTTCCAAACAATGCTGGGGCAGCTGGGGCTGACTGACAGGTGCCTGCCCCTGCGATGATTGACTCTTCTACCCACGGCCTTGTAGGGCCCTTCTGGCCTGTACTTCCTTCCTCCCACACTCTCTGGTCTTTCTAGCCCTGGGGGACACAGTAACGACATTGGAAACCAGTGTGACAAAAGGCTGGACACTCTTTACCTCGGCCTTCTACTTTCACCAGCTCTCCTTCGGGGGCTCTTTCCCAGACATGCCTGCCCTTGTTTCCAACCTAGAGGGCCCGGGATCCTCCTGGGATTCCTCGTCCCTCCCACCTTCCAGGTCAAACTGTCCTCAGATCCACAGCAATCCTCCTGCCTCAGTGCCCCGTGTTGAGGTTCCAGGCATGCACCATCATGTCCCACTTTGCTTCTGTTAACTTCTCACTGGGTTGAGGGTCAAGTTCTGATGGTGAGGGCCAATCTCTCAAGGCACAGCTTCTGTCTACACTGCCTCAGATTCCCAGGACTTTTAAAAGAAGCTGAAGGAAGTTCATCAGCCTGTCCCAAACAGGGGGTCCCCAGGAGGCAAAGAGGAGTCCTTTGGAAGCCAGGCTCCCCTAAGGTCATGACATATGAAGCCAGTTTACCAATGAGAAATCCAAGAGTCTAGGAGGCCCTGGGGAGCGGTTTATTCGGCCTTGAACCTGCATTTTGGTTAGGCTCTGGAAGGTCAGCATTAGGATTGGGGATGATGCTGAGGTCGGGTGGGAATGGGGTGTGAACTAAGCTGCTGACTCAGCAGAAAGGAATTAGGGGTGAAGCTGGTGAGACATTAGAGCAAGAGCAGGTATAGCCTTTTCCATGTGCAAGTGGTCATCTCAGGAAACCAGGAGAGAGCACTGAGAGCGGTGGGTGAGGTTAGCGCCAGGACAAAGGTGCAGCTGAGCACATTCTTCAACTCCCACAGTCCCATCCTGGGCCAGAGAACCCCCAGTGCCTGCAGGGCTTCGTGCCTTAAGAGGGGGCTGTCTTCTCATTTTCTCAGTGGACACCTACGGGCCTTAGCAGCGCCAAAGACATCGATGGGAGTGTTTGGATTAGAAGGAAGTAAAGAAGCAGAGCTGGTTAGACCAGTGCTAAATTTAGGGAAGAGGTGTGTGTGGAAGACCAGAACTGCTCATCACATGGCCTCTCTTCCCCTTGTTCTCCTGGACCGGTGTCTTCCTCTGCAGAACTCCTGTGATCCTTCCCAGCAAGAGAACTGGCTTTCAGGAAGGACAAGTTGTGTTTTTCTCCAGGAGAGTGTCAGAATCTGCCTTAAGACTGCCTTGCTTTTGTATACTCCACCTACCCTCTTCTTACTGACCTTGCCAAGTCCACTACTTCTCTGGCTGGCCCCAAGCGTACCTGCAAGTCACTGGAAAGAGCCCATTAAGTTCTTATTGCCACTATAATAAGCCACCACAAGCTTAGCCACTAAAAAAATGACACAAGTTATCTTACAGTCCTGAAGGGACAATGTCTAAAACCAGGCTCGCAAGACTGGGCAATGAGGTATTTGCAGGCCTGCTTCCTTCTGGAGGCCGAGGGAGGCATCTCCTTTCCTCTTCTCGATCCTGGAAGCCACCTGTGCTCCTTGGCTGGCACTCACTTCCTCCGACTTGGCGGGCAGTGTGTTATATCTCTCTTCACTTGTCACACTTCATACCAACCCTGAGCTTCACGCCTCGGTCTTTAAAAAGCACCGTGTGATAACTCAAGAAAACCTCCCATCTTTAACACATCTGCAATGTTCCTTTGCTATCTAAAATATCATATTTACATTGCCATTAAGATGTGGGAGCGTTTGTGGGGCCATTATCCACATGACAACAGGAAGTTCTCCCTGGGGACTCTGGAGAACTTTGAGTGTTGCTTCTGGCTCCGTGTCTGAGGAGAAGCCAGGCATAGCCTGAAGGCTCTAGGATAGCTGGCCCTGTAGAGGCAGAATAGGAAGTGGTGACCTGTTTCTGGACAGCTATGAACTTCAAAGGCGGTGGCCTTTATTGTAAACAAGGGGGTCAGTCAGGAGGAAGGCGACAGAGGCACACTTGGCAAGGACAGCGATTGGTGCAGCAGAGCAGAAACACTCAGGGTAGACCCTTAGCTACACAGAGAAAGACTCTTGCTAGAGAGCACCTGCCTACGAGTGGGCTCTGGAGGTCTCTGCCCCCATGGCCCTGCTTGGGGAAATTGGAGCATGTATAAGAACTACAAGGCATAACAGACTTAGTTTTGAAGGCCACTTTGGAGTTATGTCAGGAGACAGACCCTGGAGAAGTCTGTAGACCAGGGTGCAAAGTCAGAGTTGGAGCCCAAGGGAGAGAGCTAGATGCTGGGAACCACATGGAAAATAAATAGAGGCAGAACACTGGGACCTACCACAAGGGGCCCCAGGCCCTGCTTTTCCCAAGAGCCTCCACATGGCCTTGTATTTATTTCCAGCAGAGAGGACGCCCTCCTGGGTGGCTTGGATTCACAGTGGCTTGCTGTAAACACATGGTCACCTAAGTTTTGGGTAGTTTTGCTCCTCTTTTGTGCTTTCTCATATTTGTTATCTCGATTTTCCTTTTCAGAAAGCAAGATAATTCATGCAGACAATTCATTTTTGATGTGAGGTCTTAGAGGAAATTTCTTAGAGGTGCTGGAGAGATGGTTCCGCTGTTAGGGTGCTTACTGTGCACCGAGTCTGACCCTTAGCACCTACATCAGAAGCTGGGCATCTTGGCCCAGCACAGGGGAGGCAGACACAGGCTGCTCTCTGGCCAGGCAGCTTAGCGGAATCAAAGGACCCCAGGTCCCAATGAGAGGCATCTCAAAAGATACAGTAGGCATTTCTCAAGGGATAGTAGCCTCCACATTTACCAGTACACCTCTGTACATACTTATATATGTACCACACACATGAGAACACACACACACACACACACCAAATGTAAAAAAAGAGATCCCCCAAAAGTCAAGGCAATAGGCCTCAGCGGAACCTTTCCCAAAGCTCCTAGATTCCTCTGCTGCAGCTGTTCCATGTGAGCGAATCCTGTCTATTTTCTACTCCAGCTTCTCTACTTGGGATCCTATGTCCGAGTCCCATAGCTTCTCAGACCCTGCCCTGTCTCCCTGGCACCCATCCAGCAAGAGTCTTCCCAAACACGCACTGTGAAGAAGAGGTTTGGAGCCATCTCTGTTGGGCTGCAGAATGTTAGTGTCACGGGGCATGCTATTTCTTCCTGGTGGACCCTAGGAATGCATTGCCTTAGTTTCCCTTTGCCCACCAACTCCCTCCCAAACCCCGAGCCTGCTTTTGACCTTCCAGATGGGTCAGTGCTCTGCCTGTCCTGCCTAGCCTGGGATCTTGGCCCACAAGATGACCGATTATAATAGCCACAGGATTAACATAGCAGGCATTGTCTTTCTCTGACTATAGGGTGGGTATTATGTGTTCATCAACAGTCCTAAAAATACCCGGTAAACAGGTGCAGCCCTGCAGTCCTGGCCTCCCGGGGTCAGTTAGCTTCTGACTGACATGAAGATTAAGCAGGGAACGACTGTTAGCCTCCCTGAGTTCGAGAAATGGAGGTGGGATACCATTTGGAACCTGGTCAATGGGGAGTCCTTAAAGCCCACTTGGAGAAGTACATTGAATGTCTGCAGATCCTCAGGCTTTCACTTGCACGAAGGGGACCCTGTTGCCACTGTGACTCAGCTGGGCCCCAGAAACATGCCACCAAAACCCTGCAGGCAGCGTCCTAACTCACTGGCACCAGAGTCACAAACAATTAGGTTTGGGGCCTTTTGAGGTTTTCGGAGGAGCATGGGCAGGGGCTGCGTGTTCACATGTCTTGGCAAGAGGAAAATGTCAGTCTGCTGGTTCCTGCCCTAGTCCTTCATGGTTCCTCTGGCCTGCTAGAGCCAGATGTCCTTCATCCTGCTTTCCGCTCCCATCTCTGCTCAGCTCCACATCTGGTCTGGTCTGGTCTTTCACTATCTACCTTTCCTCAGATGAGTGCTGGTTCCCCCCAGTCAGAGGCTGTGTGTGTGCAGGGTGTGTGTGCACTCCTATGTGTGCCCTATGGTATACCCCGCAGCACGTATCTGCCCTGTGAGGTGTGTATGGTGGGAGGGGGTGGGAAGGAGGGGCAGCTGGAGGGGCAGTGGCTGTTCTATTTTTACTGGCCAGTTGCCGGAGGCCACAGTTTTCAAAGCCTGCCCTCAGCTCTGCCCCCACAGCCTGCAGTGTGTGGTGAGTTCAGGCCAGTCTAACTCCACGAGGATTAAACTAGGTAAGTGTCTATAGCCCTGACTGTGAACCCGGGCAAGCCAGGATAGAGAGCTGGGGCTTTATTTAAAAGGGAAAATAAGGTTTGGGGGATGGAAGATGTTTCTTGTTTGGGTAAGTAGGCTTGTCTCTAATACTCATAGCCCTCTGTCTATAAAATGGCACCTCTCCTGTAAAATGCTGTGTGTGTGTGTGTGGGGGGGTGAAACCTGCAAGGACAGAACTGTCCCACGTGTTCCTCAGGAGCCCAAGGCAGCACCTGGTGGATTACGCTCCCAGGAGGGACTGCAGCCAGTGACTTGAAGAACGGTGCTCCTGGTGGGAGGGGAGGCACTGGGGAGCAGTGACAGCGATCAATGCCTGCAGTGGCAGGACAAGAAGACGGCTGGCATGCAGGACTCTAAGGAGACAGCTCCAGAGGCCCTGTTGACCGAAGAGACCATGTTATTTCTTTGTCCTTTGTCTCTGACAGATGCCTTTAGCTCACTTTACCTGTCTCATCTGTACAGGGAACAAGCAGGTTAAATCAGAATGCCAGTTCTCTCCACTGCTTCTGGCTCTGAGTTATAGAAGGAATTGTGGGGGGTCCTCTCATGTGGTAGGCAGATGGCAGCATTTGGGGTGAGAGAACAAGAGCCTATGAGCACATAAGCTAGGACACATATCTACACTGTGATGTCGGGAGGAGTGTGTGAGTGTGTGTGTGTGTGTTAGTGTGTGTGTGTGTGTGTGTGTGTGTGTGTGTGTGTGTGTGTGTGTGTGCCTGCTAAAGAAAGCCACTACCCCAAGTTTGGAAGTCATAAACCCAAAGAAGTTCAAACAGTGGACTTCCTGGCCACAAACTTGGTGATCCAGCTTGTTAACACCCTGTTCAGGAGCATGGGGTGCCCTTGAACTGAGAGCCAAGGTCAGGGGTGGGAGCAAGCAGAGCTTGAGTCTACTTAGGTGTTTGTGTTCCTATCAGGTGTGTCAAGAGGCCAGTTTCTTTCTCTATGCTGTCTCTTACACAGGTTTACACACTCACACACATTCAGCCTTGGCGTGGAAAGCTGAGAGCCTTTCCACATCAAGGGCCTTGGGGCCAGGAAGGTGAACACTGAGTCAGGCCCCACAGACTGCTCCCTTCCCTCTACTTCTGTGTTTTCTGTTATCTCCTCATTTTCCACTCGCGGGACAGATGGAATCCGGCCCTCCAGCCTCTCTGCTATCTACATCCTGGCTTCTAATCAGGTTCCTGCTTGTCTTCTGAGCCTGTCAGTATGGGTGTCAGAGCACGGGTCAGGGCCTCACGCTTAATGTGGGACCCCTGGGCCTGGTATTTGTCAGCGAGGCAGTTGGGGACTGCCTGGAACTTGGCAGGAGGCCCAGGTTGGCCCCAGCAGTGGGCCCCACACTGGCGACAGTGGGCTCTCTAAGGGATAGAAGGAGGACAGGCATGGCTGAATGCTCACCAGGGTGAAGCACATCCCAGGGAGACAGATGTGAGACCTACTCGGCTGTGCCTTGCATTCCCAGAGGCCAGACAAACGTGGGTGGGGTGGGTCTTTGTCAGCCAGTGTTTCTTTTTGGACTTCCCTGGTGCCTTCAGAAGAGCAAAGCTCTTGACCAGCAGCTGTGCATGGAATCTAATTTCAGCTAAGCATCTTGGGAATGCGTGGATGGTTCCCACATCTCTTCCCCTGTGACCCCTGGGGACAGCTGAGACTCTGGGGTCACCTCCCACCTAACCCCACTCTCACCATGACTGAAGTTTAGGTGGAAGGCTCCCTAACAGGCTAGGATTCAGGAGAGGAGGGCCAAGCCTGGTCACTGGGCTCAGGGACATTCTTTACAGGCACAAGAAGGGTGGCTATGGAATGACATTACTGGTGGGCACCTTGCAAGGGCCCTGTAGTGCTCCAAACTAGGTTCATGAACCAAATCTAAATATGAACTCTGAACTCCATACCTGCCCCTCTCTATACAACACTCCTCCCACTCCCCACTGTCACAGGCCTCCTGATCCACCCTACACATTAGTTCTCAGCCTGGCTGCTCCCGCTTCCCTGAGCTTCCGTACAGTCATTTCCTCTACTCTCTGCCTGCGCGCTCCAGGATGCTCTAAGTCAGGACCCAGACAAGAGGTTGAATAAGGCCTGTAGCCTCTGCAGCCTTTAGAAGCCCGCCTTGGCCTGGGCCCAGAGACGCCTGTCAGCAGCTTCAGACTGCTCAGCAGCTGTGCTCTCTCAGAGGACGCCAGGCTCCTATGCCGACTCCGTTAGACAGGGTCGTCATGCCTTTAGTGGATCTTGCTTTGCTTCCAAGTGAGATGTGGTTTGAACAAAAGGTTCAAGGGTCAAATACTAAGAAGCCCAACACTTATCTAAGCTCCAATTTTGCCAAGAGGAAAACTGGCCAAGAAAGAGTGAAGACACACAAGAATTTTTTCCCTCCTGCCTTAACCTCTACTCAGGGCTTCTTGCCACCTACTCTTGGCACTCAGGAGTTAGGCCCAAAGGCACCCAGCGGCCAGCTGCATGCCAGTCTCTGTGCGCCTCTGCTGCTTCTGCACCTTCCACAGGTGACATCTGGATTCAGCTGCATGGTCAAGTCTCCCGCCATCAAGTCCCGTTCTTCCCTCCTAACCATGTTGTCTATGGATTCTTCTCTGTTTTGCACCAGAGTCAGCATATTTTTCTGGAAATAACCACAGGCAAATGTGTAGGCTGTGCAGGTCCTGGGAGGATTTTGTCCTTAGGTTCTGTTTTGTCTTTGATTAAGTAGAACAGATGAGGTATCCTGTTGGAATCTGTTATGCTATTTCCTGTTGTCTAACTCCCCACACCTACAAGGGGTTCACAGCTGAAGGTACGGTTTTGCCATTAATGACTCCTCTGTCCCCTCTAGGTGCCGCCTTGCTACCGCCATGCCGGAAGTGTAAGTTGTTCCCTCCCCGTGCAGGGTTCCTGGGAGGCATGTCCCCCTTCACCACTGACGTGGTGGACAGCCTGGCTCCCTTCTCCCCCAGGCTAATCCCAGCAGATGCTCCTGAGATAAGGATGGACCTTAGTTTCTGGTCAGCATGCGTTGCTTCCCTGAGGGGTCCAGGAACTCCCTCAGCTGAGAAGAGCTCACTCCCAGGTTGGCCTGTGCCTCAGAGCTGGCCTGTCAGTATCGATCAATGAACTGGACACACTAGGCTACCATATGACATGGGCATGAATGAGGCTTCATTGCAGGGAGAGAAGTTTTTGCATTAACTGTGGCCCTCGTCAAAGCTTACAAGGGCTTCCACTAGATCTCCTACAACTGTGAATGACCAACATCTCCCAAAAGGGGAGTCCAGTAGCCCAGAAGGTTGTTGGGTTTTTATATTCTTATTTACTGAAACCCTGAAGTGGTCCCCTGCCCGATGGCTGATGTCTTCCAGACATGTCATTGCTACCCGTACCCTCCTCTCCAACAAATGTGCTTGGTTCTGTTGTTGCTCACGTGGCGCTCTCTGTTCCCACCCCTCTATGCTCTGCTCTGTCCTCGGTCCTTCCTATGATGGATGCCTAAAGGGAGGTGAGTGATGCTGGGGTTTCTTAGTTCTTCGGCGTGATGAAGGTGGGGTGGGCCTGAAGAGAAGTCAGGGAGGGTGGGTATACCAGTGACTGAGAAACCTCCCAGGAGGAGAGAAACCATGAGTGAAGATTCTCTATGATGCTGGGCTCCCAGAATGCAGGGAGTTGCTGCTCCAGGGCACAGTGCCTCTCAGGCATAGCTTCGTACCGTTGCTGAGGGAAAGCTCTCCCTCAGCTTCTCTCAATGTCCCTGCATCCCTGGGGGCACCATTCTGCCCACTGAAACGCTGATGCTGCACAAAGCCATGTCTGAAAGGTGAAGGTTGAGACTGAACACTGAGGAGGGAGTGGAGCTGTGGCCTTAGGTTCTCCTCAGGATTGTGGTCACCCTGGTTCTGGACACTCTGTGGTGCAGATTTCCTCAGGCTGCTCAGAACACAGCGTGCATATCTCCTAAGGTGAGGGTGGAAGGAACAGGCGGTGTGCTGGCTGACTCAAGTGGAGAGGCAGCGTCACCGACTGAGGCCTGGATAGTCTCAGGAGAAGCAAGTACACTATTTTCCAGTGACCTATGAACCCTCGAGTTTCCAGAGGCTTCTGTTAGAGTGAGTCTCCAGGGACTGTTGGTTAGCTGAAGAGGTCATATACTCACTGAGCAGTGAGGAAACAAGACTGTGAAAGGTTTTTCTCCATGGTCTGTCTGGGTGGGTGAAGCAGGGGCTGTAATGGCTACAGCAACCGGCCACTTCTCTCATTACCTGGAGTGTAGGCTTTCAAAGAGGAAAAGGTAAGCCACTGTGAGCAGATCAGAAGTTGTGTGCTCAGTGTGCTAAAGCTCATCCACGGCCTCCCCCAGCCACTCCCACAAAGCTTCATCACTTCTGCCTGACGTACGGCAGGGACAAACCTGTGCTCTCCCAGGGATCACACCTGAAATAGGCAGGCGCTCCGTGGGAGCAGCAAGAAGAAACCCAGGAGCGACACGAGGACTCCCGAGCCTCATGGTCCCATTAGTCAGCAGTGAGGGTCTCTGTCACCTTCACTACACGGGGGACACTGCACCAGGCTGGGACCTTAAAAATTCCTTTACATATGTTCTTCTGTGTAGCCCTTGACCTTCCATGATGGCCCTCAATACGTGAGCCTCCTGTTTTAGCCCCAAGAGTGCTGAGATTACACATATGCCCACCATGCCTGGACTTGGCGGGGACTTCCAAAGCATTCTTCAAACATATCTACCTAGTCATCAAGAATTTGCCTGTGCCATTTATCCAGCACCTGGGGGTGGATCTCTGAATATGAGGCAGCCTGGTCTACAGATCAAGTTCCAGGACAACCAGGGCTACACAGAGAAACCCTGTCTTGAAAGAAAAAAATCCCCAAAACAAAAAAGCAAAACAAAACAAAACCCCAAACAAATCCCAAAACAACCAAAGAATTTGCTTGCTCATTTTGATTAGAAGACATATTAGTGTTTTTATATCTTAGAGAATTCTGTGGGTGACGGTGACTATAGGGTAGTTTGATGTCCACAAAGACATACTTCCCTTATTTGGGAAACCTGTAGCATATGTCTCTGGCAGGAAAAGAACATCAGAACAGAGCCGCATTATCACCCGGAGTGCTAAAACAGGCGCCCGTTTTAGGCTTTCTACAAAGGTTGCTTATCTGTGCCCTCATTTTATCTTGGCGGCACTGTGGACTACGTACAGCTGTCAACATGCTCTCCTGCAGATGAGGAGGTACCCGCAGGAGGCATATCTGCAGAATATGCAGCAGAGGGTGGACTGGAAGGCAGGGCATCAATGTAGTTGACTATAACATTCTCTGAACTTGACTGGTTCAGTCCCAAAGATGAGCTTGAAAAGCCCTCAAGCAAGCAGAGGATTCTGGGTAATGATGAAGAACCGCAGCTAGTGCTGTGCTGGCCTGTACCAGAATTCCAGTTATATAGCCTTTACCTTACCATTGGTCTCTCCTTCTCATCCTCAGAGGAAATCCAAGATCACTGCCTCCCGCAAACTCATGCTGAAGGTGAGGCTGGTTCCATGGGAGATGGAGGGGCAGCCATATAGACTCAAAGCGGGCAGGAAGGGGAAGGTGGGAGATCGAGCAAGGGTAAGGGAAGAAGCCTATCCATTGCCGGAGCTGACTGGTGACCAGTGACTTGTATATCTGGTCTCTCCTTGGTGCTTAAGAGGCAGTGGAAATGAGCCTGGGGAGGGGTTTCTTGGTAGAGGGGGAGGAAGGGACATGGTTCATTTGGTCTGTTTCTCTCTTTGGAGCACTGTGAGACAGAAGGGATAACAAGGATGGAAGAGGGAGACTGGGTATGCCATGTGAGCCACTCTGTGTGACCTATACAAGGCCTGCCAGCAGCTACTGCACACACTGCGACACAGAGCAATGGTCTCAGATCTGGCCTGCTGAATCTGGAGGCTCTTCCCCTCACTTGGTGATGCTGGGTAGGGAATATGAGGAACCAGCCTTGGTTCAGTGACTTTGTCCTTTGCAGAGCCTGATGCTGGCCAAGGCCAAGGAGTGCTGGGAGCAGGAACATGAGGAACGAGAAGCCGAGAAGGTGCGCTACCTAGCGGAGCGCATCCCCACGCTGCAGACCAGAGGCCTGTCCCTCAGCGCCCTGCAGGTAAGCCTGGCAGGCTGGGAAGGGACCCTCTGTGGGTCTTGAACTAACACAGCTCTGTAACTTACAAGGTGCCCTCCTGCCCCTAGTGCCCAGTCTCACAACACTTGTT
>NC_022013.1:26425539-26426061 GCF_000317375.1 Microtus ochrogaster
TAAATAAAAAAATTAAAAAAAAAGAAAAATAAAAAAATAAAAAAAATAAAAAAATAAATATTTCTACATGCCTCCCATGGAAGTGGCTATTTTAATTCTATTATTTTTGTTTAACATACAGTTTTCTACTATTAACTTAGTTTAACATATAGTTTAACACATGTTTAACATATAGTTTTTCATATATGTTTAACATATAGTTTTTCTACTATTAATTTTCTACTATTAACTTATGTTCCTTTTATGATAACACTGTTTAAGAAAACAACTATGAGCCTTGTGTAGAGGCGTGTGTTTGTAGTCTCAATGCTCAGGAGATAGAGGCTGGAGGATTGTGAACTAAAAACTTTTTTATTTAAACTTTTCTTTTCTTTTTTTTGAGACAGGGTTTCTCTGTAGCTTTGAAACCTGTCTGGAACTAGCTCTGTAAGACCAGGCTGGCCTCGAACTCACAGAGATCAACCTGCCTCTACCTCTTGAATGCTAGGATTAAAGGCATGCGCCGCTACCACCCGGCTTAAA
>NC_022013.1:26426745-26448755 GCF_000317375.1 Microtus ochrogaster
AGAGAGGGAGGGAGGGAGAGAGGGAGGGAGGGAGGGAGGGAGAAAATCAGAAGTGTGGTGGCATTCCTTTTTAATCCCAGCACTCAAAGGCAGGCAGATCTCTGTGAGTTCAAGGTCTACAGAGTGAGCCAGGACAGAGCTACATAGTGAGATCCTGTCAGAGAGAGAGAGAGAGAGACAGAGAGAGAATATGAATAAGATAAAAAACAAAACCAAAAGAAACATGGAGACGCGGAGTCCATGTTGCCCTGGGCCTGGGTCTTCAAGTACCAGGGACACTCCGTGCAGAAAGCGGATTCCCCTCACAGTAACATTCATCACAGACAGCTTCTTGGTTAGGGGCGGGGCTCTGTGTCTACTTTCCCTTCTCAGTGCTGGGGTTGAGCATGTGTGGGTCTTGTGTGTCCTCTCACAGTTTCCGTGAATTCATGTAGTGGGGACTGTGAATTCGTGCCTAGGTACCCTCAATGACAGTGTTTTCAGGCCAGCTGGACTACATATTGACATGATCTAAAAATAAAAAGTAAAAACTAAGTTAACATTTACAAAAAGCTGGAAAAAGAAAGCCCACAGCGAGCAGAAGGAGAGCAAAGGCTTCCACTCTGAGGTGTTGCTACGATGGAGCCTCCAGCAGCTCCCGTCGGGATCACACTTCTGAGAAAGCAATGGGCCATAGGGCCGAGCATGCTCAGTGTAGAGACGGAAAAGGGATGCTGGAGCTGGTGTCCCTTTCCCCTCTCATGACTTCACTCTGCTCCCTCAGGACTTGTGCCGAGAGCTACACGCCAAGGTGGAGGTGGTGGATGAGGAGCGATACGACATTGAGGCCAAATGCCTCCACAACACGAGGGAGGTAAGCGCCAGGGAGGGTGGTAGGAGGCTAGGCCTGGGCCAGGTGGGCTGGACAGCACGTGGCCCAGCCTGTCAGCTTGAAGCTTTAGCTTCCCACCCTAACCCTGTAGGCCGGATATGGGCAATGGGCGGGAAGGATGGTCACACGTGAACAAACTTCCTCCCCACCTGCCAAGTGAGCTCTTCAGAAGTTGCTGCCTTCGCTCTCCCACACAAGTAATCAGATGTCTGTTAATGACGTCTTGCCTTCCTGAAGGACTTTCATGTGTGGTGCCTCCTTTGATCCTCCCTATATGCCTGTGGGTGACATGGGGACTGTTACCTAACCCTGACTAATGAGGACTCCGAGACTCACAAAGGCTAAGAGCTTGCTTGGCTCAAGTCACAGAACAGGGGTACTAGTATGCACGCAGCTCTCTGGTTCTCCCCTCTCCCGTACTCAGTGCTCCGTCAGCGTGGGGCGGGGCGTGAAAGCATTAGGGTCAGCCAGCAGAGAAAAATGGGGAAAGGCGGGACTTCCGGTGCAGGTGGGCTGCTTCCCTACCCACTTCCTCTTGCCAGGAGGGTGATGTGTGATGTCCTTAAACTCCAGAGAATTCCCTCATAGACCACACCCTGGGATTCCCAGGGTCTAGGATGTAGGACTTTTGTACCTGCTGGGTCAGTCTAGGCTCAGCTGCTCTGCAGGCCCCCTGGGCAGGGACTGAGTAGCCAGGCTAAAGATGGAGGGAACAGAGGAAAGCAGTCCACACTCCACACAAGGCTTCCCAATGTGAACGGTGGCTTAGTGACTTTTCGTTTATTTGAGGCTTGGTGACAGGGAAGGGGTGAGATTAGCCACTTAGCTTAAATCTGTGAAAGTTCAGGGTGACTGTTTGGAAAAGGATAGGTGGTTCTGAGCACCTCGGAGAATCTAGCATGGAGCCTGGGAAACTTGGGGTATGTCTCTAGCTGGAAGCCTAACAATTGGATCCCCAGGAAGAGAGGTCCGGGTCTAGCGTCCCCTCCATAGAGCCTGGCGCCTTCCCGCCTACAGATTAAGGACCTGAAGCTGAAGGTCCTGGACCTCCGTGGGAAATTCAAGCGTCCACCCCTGCGCCGGGTCCGTGTCTCAGCCGACGCCATGCTCCGAGCCTTATTGGGCTCCAAGCATAAGGTCTCCATGGACCTACGGGCCAACCTCAAGTCTGTGAAGAAAGACGACACAGAGAAGGTAGGGCCACTCTCCTCAGACTCTTCCTCCTGCCGCCTAGGAGCCTTCACCTATCGCTTCTCACACAGCCCGAGGCGCTCTAGTCAGTCTGTGAACTAGAATATTCTAGAGCCCCCTATGAGGTCCGCA
Organism: Microtus ochrogaster; assembly: GCF_000317375.1. Classification (NCBI taxonomy): domain Eukaryota; kingdom Metazoa; phylum Chordata; class Mammalia; order Rodentia; family Cricetidae; genus Microtus; species Microtus ochrogaster. The sequence goes on from NC_022013.1 coordinate 26,428,940, forward strand.
TCAGAAGAGGGAAGACGGGGCTGCTTCCAATCTGAGGGGAAGACTGGGCTGACTGAGGAGTTCTGTCTCAGTTCAGAGGCGACTATTGCCCCCGTCGCCATGGCTTCTTGTTGTTGCTGTGGCAATATGAGTGTGTAGAAATTGGAGAACTGGGTTCGATTACTGGCCTAGCAAACAGCAGCGTCAAGCTTGCTGGCCTCACAGTGTATGCCCAGAGCTGACAGGCACTGTGAAAAGCAAGTGTGAGAAAACAATCTCCAGCCCAGGAAGCCTAATGGATGAACAGGCTAGACCGCATGCTGACAAAACAGAAACAAGTCTAATGGAGGAGGTGACCCTGAGCTGTGGTGTGTCACACTGGAGGCTGTTATGGGGGTTGGAGGTGAGGCTGGCCTGTGATACACTGGAAATCAGCTCTGTGGCCGGATCACAGCACGCTAGGATCTCCCATCCATACAGCCTCACATTTTCTGTGGAGCCTCAGTCTGGCCAAGGCATCTTCCATCACAGGCTGGGCAGGAGCATCGGGGTTTCTTCGAGGAGGTGGATTCTCTTCCATCTAATGTCTGTTGAGCTCAGGGGCCCTTCGTAGCCCCTGAAGCCTGGTGAGTTTCTAACATGGTTGTGGGTTACCCACAGGAGCGACCAGTGGAGGTGGGAGACTGGAGGAAGAATGTGGAGGCCATGTCTGGCATGGAAGGCCGCAAGAAGATGTTTGATGCTGCCAAGTCCCCGACTTCACAGTAGAGGTGCCTGGGGGAGGGCTCATCCTGGGATCCCTCAGAGTCCCCAGGGCACTCAGGATACATAGGGCATGGGAGGCTGATGCAGTGTGCAGGAGAACCCTTTGTAGTTAGCTCTCTCGGGCGCAGGCGCCCACTCTGGTGCTTTCAGACTCTGGGTATGGCACGCCTTTGTCAGGTCCTCTCACCTGCAAACTGGGGCTTGTACCAGATGGGTGGTCCTGGGCCTGGCAGCTTCCATGTATTCCTAGCTGCAAATGGTTGGATTGGAAACTGTGTGCCCGGGGGACCCTAGGAAATCCTGAGGCCGGCAGAGTCTGAGAGTCTAAGGTTAGATGTTCCCCAAGGCCCTTCCAGCTCTAATTCTCCAAGAGTCTCCCATCTTCCACTGTCCTCGGTGACGTCCTTTGCTTGTATTCACTCAAAGAAGCACCCTAGTCAGTGCTCCAGGGGGACACCAGCTCAGAGACGCTAACCCCCCCCCCCCACCAAGGTTGGGAGGGATTGACAAAGAGGTGGAATTGGGCATTAAAGCCCTGCTGTGGGAGCATGGAAAGGAGGCGCAGTGGGCAGGTTTACAGCAGCACAGAGCAGACAAGGCTCTCTCCCCAGAGCACATCTCAGTTACAGATAGGGGAGGGTTCACAGAGGAAGGGGAAGGGCTGAGGGTGCAAAGGTCAGCAGCAGTGGGAAGAACCCAGTCATAGAAGATGAGAGGACCGGCTCCAGCCGAGGAGCTCTGGAAGTGTGGAGAGAGAGGGAGCTCAGGTTCTGGGGGGAGCAGCTGAGGAGCCCCAAGAGTGGCACAAGAGAGAAGCCCCAGGGATGGTGGGGACCATGCGTGCTGTGTTGTCAATCAGTGATGCGTAAATGGCTAGGATCTGTGTGATAGCGTCTCCTCTCTGTCCTTGCAGGTTGGCTTGCTGTATGACTCTGGGGTCATGCTTTGGGCGCCCTCCTCCCGCCCCACTCACCTATCTTTCTGCCAATGCTGGAGCATCCCTGCTATGTCCTTCCTCCCTCCAGCCTACATGATCACCTTTGGAGCCGGGATGAAATGGCACCCAGAAGAGAAGAGAGATGCTAGTGTCTGAGACCTCAAGCCAGCAGCACGGGCTTCCAGTAACCCACGAGGCACACTGGGGTTATCCAACCAGGCCGAGGGGCCATAGGCTGGAGAGCGAGGCAGAGAGAACGCCTTCCTTACAGTCCCATCTTGCTACCCCCATCTCTGTTGCTACCTGCTGTGTCCACAGACATCACAACTCCTCATTAAAAATCCAGGTTCCTGCTGGTTTCCGTAGCTCTGTGGTTGGTGCTCAGAAGAAAGTGAAGACAGGGAGTCTGTGAAAAAGGGGTTTGAAAAACTTCTGCCTTGAGTCAGGAGCTCAGGATCAGAATGGAAGGCTAAGGGTTTGGTGACAGCCTGCTAATGCGCCCCAAGGAATCTTTCTTCCAAGTCACAGTGACATCACACACTCTCAGCATCCAGAATTCTCAGCTCTCTCAAGCCGGGATCTCTGACAGCCCATGTGTCCTAGCCTAGACTCTAGCTGTCAGAGGGGTGTCCCATTTGGTAGCATACCCCTGCTGATTTCCCTAGCCTCCAAAAACGTGGACTATCTGGTGCCTTCCATGCACCTAACGGTTGTGGGCCAACAGATCAAGGTGCTTCCAGCCTCTCCTGGTCTGCAGGACCCAGGGCTGAGTTTCCTACACTCTAGCCTCTCAGGAAGGACATGCTGCAGTTCCATGTCTGGTCACCAGGGGGCTCCATCCCTCGTCTCTTGGTCTGGCTGCTCAGGTCCTTGCTGTCTGCTCCAAATCACTTCCTCTCTTACTGGAGGTGCAGAAGGCAGAAGTAGGAACACTTCCTGAGTCTTCTGCGTGTACCTTCTGTCCCTTCCCAGAGGACAAGAGTGTGTCAGGGCCCTCAGTTTCTCCTCACACTCCCAGTCAAACACCCCCAAGACTCATTCTTGATCCAAGGTGGTCCTGACTTTTGGCCCAGTTCCTTTTTCTATCTCACTAATGTTTGGGCCCAAAACCTGAGAGGGGCTTAACCCAGGGGAGAGGAGTAGGTGTAATGAGGGACTGTGGACATTCCTATGCTCTTGAATTGCTACCCCACCTCCACTCCCCTTAAAGGAGCAAAGAGCAGCAATCTGGGCCAGAGTGGAACTTGGCTTTTAGGGAGGTATCAATGGCAGTTCCTGATCTAAGCCTACAGGGAAGTAATTGGTCCCCAGGACTAGTCCCCGCAAAGGCTGAGCTGCCCCGGAGATACCATGCTCTACCCTCTGATCTCCATGTATTATCTGGTATGAATGCCAATGGCTGGTGCAAAGTACGGTGTTGTTACCTCCTGGGGCACAGTCTGGGGCAGGCATGCTCAGCCTGCCTGTGGCAGCGGGGACCAGCAACATGGGGTGCATTAGGAGAGGCAGCATCTAGCACAGGGTTCTTGCTACAAGCACATGAGTAGGCAGAGAGTCAGGGGTGTGCAAAGAGCATGCTCACTGTGTGCACATACCTGTAGTCATAGTTACAGAGTTACACACACACAAACAGAGAGAGAGAGAGAGAGAGAGAGAGAGAGAGAGAGAGAGAGAGAGAGAGCACGTTGGGGAACCTGACAGGGCCGGTTCATGCCACAGAGCACAGGGTGAGGCTTCGTGCCTGGGCAGCCAAGAAACCCACCCTTCCTTGCCTCACGGGCTCCTCCCAGTTGGCCTGGCTCCAAAGCACGTCTCAATGTTTTGTCTCTTCCCAAACCTTTGATAGAATCTGGCCTTAAGTTCCTGAGGCAAATCTCAGTCTGACGGTAGACTATTAACCTAGGGCTTTGACAGACTGGGGTCTCCACCCTGCCCTCTAGAAGTGGGAGACCAGCCCCAATGCTGACTCAAAGCAAACATGGGACACAGAGGGCTACTAGGAGGTGGGGGTGGGGCTCCCAACACACCTAAGCCTGTGGCCCTCTGGCAAAGGGCAGAAGACCCTTGCAGACAACTCCAGAAGGTCAGCAGCCTTGTTCTTCTGCTTCCGGTGCCCTGAGATATTTCCGTGAGGATGACTAGAGCTCAGATTGATACCCACACTCATCTGGGGAAGACTGGGCCCCTGCATGGAAAGGAGAAGATGGGCTTCAGCAATGGGGGAACTCTGTAAAGGGTCCTTTGTTGAGACCTGATTCTTCATGGATGCCCACAGTCCACATGACCGGATATGGCTATAAGCAGGAGTAAGCCCCGGGGCCTCTCCTTGATTGGCAGCTCCCACACAAGACATGTGACAATGTGCCAGGCACTAACTACTTTAGATACATTTAACCTTCACATTTAACACTGTCCCCTTCCCCATGCCCCAGGGAGGCACAGTGCAGGAAGTCTAAGGACTCGCTATAGTCACAAAGCAAGGAGGGAGGCAGAACTTAACCGAAGGAGTCTGCCAGCATCCAGACTCTCATTCACGATTTCCAGGGCACTGTTTGCAGTAATAACAATGACAAATTTACCATGCCAAATGCTGTATCAGAATTTGTCATGCATTCTCAGAAAAGCTTGGAGGTAGAGCTCTAGAAACGGAGCCCTGGAGGGCTTAGGACACTAGGATGTAAGGGGCCAGAGTTTGAGAGCTGTGACTTCACAGGGGACCCCTGTTCCGCTTGCCTTGGTGTTTTCTCTTTTCTAGGATCAGTCTTGCTTCAATAGAGCTCAACTAGTTACTGCCCAGGAAGGACTCCACAGTAGAATCCTACCTGTATACCATGGTGTTCTCATTCCTACCAAAGGGGAAGCCATTCTGTGGGAGGCAAGACAGACCCACATGGGCAAAGGGGAGGTCTTCTTCATATAGTTGGACCTAGGCTGAGGGTAGAGGCCCAAGACCTTCTTGGGGAATGTCTGGTGTGAACAAACCCACAGCAGCTGTGTGGGCATGCCTCTCTCTGCAGCTGGAGATGGCAGGATGTTCCTCCCTCCTGGTTAGGAATGAGCAGGGCAGGATGCCACCTGCTACCACCCTGCCTGTCTTAGAGTTCTCAGGAGGCCAGTTGTCTTCCCTTTCTCTCATGAGATGCCTTGTCCCCACTGGTTCCAGGGCCCCAAGCCGGGCAGTGTGTCTGATTTTCACTCAGTGCCTGGCACACAAAGGGCAGATCTGTACTCAGAACTTCTGGGGCTAAAGTGTCATTCTGAAGGAGGGGCCAGGTTAAATGTTAGCCACAATGCCCCCCCGCGAAGTGAGTCACACCCCCCACAGGGCTCTGGGCTGGGCAGCCGTGGGGGTAGTTTTGTTCCAGGTGGGTGACCAAGCTGCTGAAGTCTTGGGACATGTCTCTGGAACTTGTGCAGATGACAGCTTCCTCTCCTGACTCTCTCGGGGTTCTCTTTCCTCAAAATGTTTGCCAGTCTGTGGGACCTGCACACAGAGAGGAATAAGGGATTCCTTATTCCCAGGATATATGCCCAAGCTGACCTGTGGCCCCAGACCCGGAGACCGAGGCAGACAAGATGGACTTTGGTGACCCTGTGCCATTGGCACAGAGTGTTACAGTCAATGTGCAGAAGCATTCAGAAGGAAAGTGACTTTTCAAGGTTGCACGGGACTAGCACACAGCTCCCCTGACTCCCGTCTTCTTGGAAGACTGAGTGAAAGTGTTGGTTTTTCCAGCCAGAGGCTGAGATGGGAGTCTGTCCATCTCAGGACCCCTCCTGACTCCAGTGCCAGCAAGTGGCCTCCCTCACCGACGGGGCCAGTACAGGCTTGGCGAACCTGTCCCTTTGCTTTGGGTTCAGAAGTATGCCTCCCCTGGGTGACAGGCAGGTGTTTCAACTTTGAGCCCCTGGGGGTAAAGTTGTGTGAATACCATGGCTACATAGAGGAAAGGTGAGCCAGGTTATGTGGTGCAGCATGGGGAGCCGGCTGCCACTGGTTAGTGGGGTACACACACTGTGTGGTCTAGTGCTGATGGTCTCCTGAGGATGTCCTCCCTAATGGATATTTGTGATCCTAGCTCATGGGCTGTGTTCTGCTGAGGAGCCACTACCGCAGATGCTTGGGGGTCCCAAAGCTAATGCAGAAAAGGGGAAAGGGCGGTGGCTCTTCCAAAGCATGCCTATCTCCAAGTTGTTATTTTAGTGCCCAATTGTTTTCTATTGTCTTCTAAGACAAGGTCTCCTTGTAGACTGGGCTGACCTTGAACTCAGATCCTCCTGAGGCATGGACAACTCTGTCTTCTAATGTTCTTAAGTCATAAATGAAGACACTGGCAACACCACTTCAATAGCCAAAAGTCAGGGACCACTGGTCTGGGGTCCTTGGGATGTGGGTCTTGTTCATTTTTTTCCCGCTTCTCCAACAATGCCAAAGGCACAGAGACTGCTCAGTGGAGATGGAAAATGAAGCCAGAACTGAAATGTCAGGGTGTAAAGATCAGCTGATCGGGGCTGGGGATCCCCCAGATTTCCATTCTACCATTCCTGGAAAAGATGCCCTATGAGTCTTGTGTTTGGGAGATTCCAGAGCCTGGATGTCTGTTGTGGGGTATCTCAGAACCTCAAGGAAGTGAAAAAGAGGGGTGACCTCTTGCCTTATCTTTGGCTGTGAAATGACAGAAAACCCCTGCCCTCGGTCAGGGGCTTCCCACTCACAGTGGGCTTTGCCTTGATGGGTTTTCCTTGTAGGAAGTGACCATCACATGCTGACATTTTAAACATTGCGTAAATAAAGAATTACAAAGTGAGCAACCCCTCTCTGCACTACTTACTTGTTTTTATGGTGCTGTGGCTTGAACTCTTGGGCACGCAGGCAAGACCTCAGCCACTGAACTATGCCCTCACTTCCCAACCGTTCAGTTGCAGATCTAGGATATCATGAAATACCTTTGAAACCCTTGGGCCCTTCCCTCATCATAACGCCTTCCTCTCCATAAAGGTAAATAAACATGATATTCAATTTTGTGTTTACAGGGGTCTTCCTTCTCTAGGATCTTGCTTTCCACAATTTCAGTTATCTGCGGTAACTCTGACCCAAAAATACTGAATGGGAAAAAATTTCCAGAAACAAGTAACTCATCCATTTAAAATCACACATTAGTCTGAGTAGTGTAATGAACTCTTATGCTGTCCTGCCTAGAACCTGAATTCTCTTGTCCTATGTGTCCTGGTATAGCTGCTGATTGTTAGCCATGTGGCCACCTCTGTCCCCAGATAAGCTGTGCAATGTCACAGTTCTTGCCTTTAAGTCATCCCTACTTCCTTAATGGCTCCGAAGCACAAAGGTCTTATATCTGGTAATTTTATCACAGTGTGTGATTACAATTGTCTCTATATCCCTCCCCCAGCCACGCCCCCGTTTTCTGTATTTCAGACTGGCCTGGAACGCACTATGTAGCTTAGGCTGGACTCTAGCCCCTGGCAATCCTTCTACCTCTGCTTCACAAGTGCTGGGATTATAGGCATGAACATGCCCTGCCCCCCACTTGCTCTGTTTCATTAGGGTTTTTTTGTTGTTGTTGTTGGCTTTTGTTTGTTTTTTGCTTGCTTGTTTTCTGTGCAGGTGATGAATCCAGGGCTTTATAATTGCTAAACATATGTTTTCCCATCGAGCACCACTGCCAGCCTTTTATTCTTGGCCATTCTTTGTAATCTCCTACTGTGTCTATGTTATAGATCAAGCTTTCTTTTAAGCGTGTATAGGAAAAAGATTACATGCAGGGTTGGTACTCTCTGTGATTTCAGCCATTCCCTAAGTCTTAGATCCTCTGAGGATAGGGGACTGCTATACAATCCTCTGGCTGTCTTTGTACATGTCTACGTGTTTATGAACCCCTAATCTGTGCACTGCTGAGGTTCGTGCCTTCCTGTAAGCTTTAGATAAATGCATTTTGCCTTTTCTCTTTCAATGCCCAGTCAAAAATTCACCCCTCAGCAGTACGTTCATTTTCACTGCCAAGAAAAGCTGTGATGATGGAGATACCATCCTTCATTCATTCCCTTTCAGGCTTCTGTGTCCCAGTAGCTTCTCTGAACAGTCACAGGCCTCTCCTCTGGTGTTCATGTCCAAGAGTCTTTTCTATCCAGGAACGCAGTTGTTGGAGAACAAGAACACGGTCACCTTTGCCAGCTGTGCCACTTACACTCCCTTTGCAACCCTGAGAGCTACTGAGGCACCATACCCTGGCTTTACCTCATCCCAGAGGTCAGGGGTCTAGATGCCTGGAACGCCCTCGATCTCAGCTTCCTCATGACTATGACTACAAATGTCAACTTCAATGGTACAGATTTTCTTAAATAAAGCTAATTTACCTCTCCAAACTGTTCTTTTTTAAAATATTTATTTATTTATTATGTATACAATATTCTGTCTGTGTGTATGTTTGCAGGCCAGAAGAAGGCACCAGACATCATTACAGATGGTTGTGAGCCACCATGAGGTTGCCGGGAATTGAACTCAGGACCTTTGGAAGAGCAGGCAATGCTCTTAACCACTGAGCCATCTCTCCAGCCCTCCAAACTGTTCTTAAGCACCCAGTGTGCTCAGCAAAGTGTTAAGGGACTCTGAGGGGAGATTTGTTTTCAAGATGTTTGGGAAGTCAGGAAGACATGGGCATAGATACCAACTCTGTGTTCTTTTCTCTTTCCTGCTCAATCCCTGTCCTTGGGTTATGGGGCACACAATGCCAAGCCGTCTCCTAAGCTCCTACACCAACATCCAAAGATCTCCTGGACAGCTCCTCCTAAGACTTTAAATTCAAACGGGTATTGGGGGCAGCGGACCATCTGACAATGCGGAGATAGCTCCCCAAACCGAGAATTAATTGTCAGGTTAAAATATCAAGAAACCCTCTGTGGTCTATAGCCAACTTCCTCCCTAAGCCCTCTGGAATTCCTGGTCCTCTGAATCCCAGGCTCAACTCATCAGCTCTGGCAATTACCTCTGACAGTTCAGCTTTCCCATGCTCCTGCTAACCCCACCTCCTGCACAATGTTAACTTTGACTAAACCCCCCTTCGTTTCTTTTGTAGATTACAAAAAATAGCCCCCTTGCTCATGCCTTTAATCCCAGCTCTTCCAGGCTTTAGGAGGCAAAGACAGGTGGATCTCTGGAGGCAATTATGCCAGCTCTGACTTCTCATTCTGTGGGTTGGGTAGTACCCATCCTTCTTTGAGCAGGGCCTGCAGTAGCCGTTGGTTCCGTTTCTGATCTCTCAGGGAAGGTAAAATTCCCATCCAGGTACTTGATCCTGGCTTCACTGATTTCCCACCCAGATGAGTGCCCATGGGTGGTGTCCGAGTTGCCTTAGGTCGGTGCGATACTGGTCTCAGTTATCTATGGTCCTCAAGCTTCCTGGAGGAGCAAAACTGCTTCTACGACACAGTTAAGCCCTGCCTCTTAGCCTACGGTGGGGTATCAGAGAGCAGGGTCCGTGCCTTTGGTGCATATATTTTTATAGCCGTGTGCACTCCCTCCCTGTTGGCCGGTTTGAGCCTCATCTCCTGTTGGGAGAGGCTAGCTTTCTTGGGGATGTTTCTCATGAGCGTCTGCTCATCTCACCAGAGTCTTTAAGAAAGTTTCTGACTTTGGGGTGTTCTCTAGGAGTCCCCACTTCCTCACAGCTGCCGGCACTCTAAACCCGAGATTACGGTACCTGCTCTAATTTTTCTGTTCAGCTTCCAGCTATTGGGTTTCTGCGAACTAAGTCGATTTCCAGGCAGCGAGCTCAGCCTGACCCCGATCTTTGGGTGCCGCCCCCTACCCCACTCCCTGGCACTCCGGACCGCGACTCGGAGAGAAGACGCGGGCCGGCGCCAAGCTGGTCCAACTGGTTCTGAGCAGGAAGTCTCCCGCCTTCGCCCCCAGCAGCAGTGCAACCCCGCGCTAGCCCCGGCTTCGCTGCAGCCCGCAGTTCGGTGGACAGTCCCGCAGAGCGGCCGCGCTGGAGACCCGCCCCGGCGGAGATCAGCGCGGCTTTGTCTGGGACGCCCACACCCCAGAGGCAGCTCCGGGGGCCGGCGAATGGGAGCGCGGCGGCGCGGGGCAGAGCCGGGCTGAGATAAGCGGCCATGTGACCCTACCTGGCGCGGGGGAGGGGCCGCAGGTGAGCGGCGGAGCGCGGAGCTCGGCACGCGGCGGCCGCGGGGCTTGGCAGCATGTCGGTCAGCAGAAAGGACTGGTCCGCGCTGTCCAGGTGAGAGCGGTCACCGAGGCTGGGTGGGCCGGGGCTGGGGTGTAGTTTCGCCTCTTCGGATCTCCTCTCCCGGACACAGGCCTGCTACCCTGGTGGAGCGGGACCCTGGTCTTGTTGCTTTTCGTGGGGACAGACTTGAGACCAAACTCTCGACCCCTCAGATGACAGGGAGGGTGGTTTCCCTGCTCCGCAGCTTCCTGTCCCCTTAGGTCCTAAAGAATAGGCTAAGAGAAGGCTGGTCCGCAGCCTGGACAGCCCAGGGTGCCACTGTCTGTGAGGGCAAAGGAACATTTTACGGGGCTGGGAAGGTCCAAGAGTTACTCCAAGCCTTATTCTTGAGTGGACCCCCAGTCTCTGCTCCTCTCTAAAGAGTTTTAGAGTAGGTCTAGGGAGTGTCCTTTAGCCCCACCTAATGGAGTCAATGGAGCCGGAATCTGTGACTAGGGTCAGAGAAAGCAGCTCCCCCATCCTAAGAGAGGCTCAGATTCTCAGCTCGCATTTGGGGTGGCATCTACGCTGGGAGCAGGATAGTTGCTATCCCTGCCCATGTTGCTATTTAAGTTTGTGAACTGGTCCCAATGGGTCAGAAACTGTATGTGCTATGCCTGCTTGCTGGACAGCCTATCAGATTCAGAGCAGCCTAGGAGGGATGGGTACCTAAGAGGCAGCCCCTCTCTTTGTGCCTCCTCTTGGAGCTGCCCCCTACCTCTCCAGAACCATTGAAATGAGCATCTTTCCTCCCCTGTCCTTCCACTGAGTCCCTAACTTGGAATGCATCCTTTGTCTTAAGGGAGCAGAGGCCCACACTGGAGCCCTGCTCTTCCTATTTCTTAGGCTCCAGTCAGGGTAAAATTGGCCTCTTGTCCCTTCTCAAGTGGACTTAGGTCTTCAGGCCTACTATGGGGTCAGAGCTATCTCGTAGGTGCAGCCTAGCAACACTCTAGCAGCAAGGGTACCATAACCTTGCTTATCAAGGCATCTCACACAATTTCCACCACCTAAAAACTGCTGCCCCTTGGCGTCTCCCCAAGGGCTTCAGAGGGTTTCGCTTTTTTTCTTTCTTTCCTGTTTCTCTTTTCTGTTTCACTCTCTCACAGACTCTCATCCATTTGACCTCCTCAGACCCTTGGGACCCTGCTCTGAGGTATGGGTGCCCTCAGTCTTAGTACAGAGAGGCCCATGGTATCTAGAGAAGGGGAAAGGTAAGCCAGAAGGAGGGTGAGATCCATTGCTCTGGAGAGGGAACCCAGGCTGCCTTAGAGGTCAGACACACCCCAGGGAAGGTATGTGCCGAGGGTGGAGCTGGTGCGGGGGCAAGGCCTTGGACTCTGCCTGTGGGTCAGTGTGCGCGGGGTTGGTGCAGGAGTGTCTTTGTTTCTGGGTGTGGGCACGTTAGTGCCTATGAATGCATGTTCAGATACAAGCAGTGCAGCGTCTGTGTGGGTGAGCATGTTTATGGCCTGTGTAGAGATGCGATGCCCATGTGGGCAGCTGAGTTTGCTCCCAATGAGTTCCATCTAAATGGTTGCTGAAGATGTTAGAACTGCGTGTTAGGTTATAAATACAAAACAGGGCTCACTTCCTTCAAAGTGCCCAGACTGCTGAGGGTGTTTGTAATTTTATTCTATTTACTTTTTTGTTTTCAAAGCCTCCCCCCCCCCCCGTGTGTGTGTGTGTGTGTGTGTGTGTGTGTGTGTGTGTGTTTGGTTGGGGGACTACGATTTTTAATGGGGATGAGGTCTGGTCTTAGCTTGTCCGCTGCTCAGTTGGACATAGACTTCTGTGGCTGCAGGGTGGGGCTGAGTTCCCATGGGATGTCCATGCTAAGTGATAGTGAAGCCTTGGGGAACCAGTCCTGCCACCGGAAGACCTAGTCTGGCCTCCCTGCCCAGTCCCAGTCTTCATGGAACCCCGTGGGCAGAGGCAGCTGCTGCCAGCAGTCTCCCTGATGAGACACCTGGAACGGAGGACCGCTCCTGTTCTGCTCTCTGAATGCGCAACAAGCCCCAGCGGGCTGCAGGAAAGGGCTGGAAAGGGCTGTGAGTCACCAGCAACCGAGCCTCCCAGGGTGGCCTTAACTAGAACCAAAGCAAAGACGTGAGGCTGTACACGCTGTCCTTAGCCATGAGGCTCAGGAGCTGCAGACCTGGGGCAGGGCAGTGGAGAGCTGCTTGCCCTGGCCAGCCTTGTCCTTTCCTCCAGTGCTGACCTGGTGACCAGTGAGGATCTGCCAGCCTGTCTGTGGGGGGTGAGGGGTGGATCCGAGAGCACGGGGACTAAGTGGCCAGTGGTTAATCATTTCCTTGCCTGGCCCTTAAACAGCCTTCTCACCTCCCGTGCCTCTCTGGATTTTCCTGATACTTTTCTTTAGACTGTCTGGGGCAGAAGGGACCTCAGACCATGCACAATAGCTCCTCAGCGTGTGGAGGGGGAGCTGGAGGCCCGTCTGGTCAGGAGCTGAAGGTTGGCCCAGAGTCGCAGCCACCCTGAAGGCCCTTCCACTGTTCTTCCCTTCCCCAGGTCCAGCTCTTTGAGCCCCAGGGTTCACTAAGTGCTTCTGGAGCATCTTTACGAACCCTCTAGCTACTTGAACCAGAGCAGCTGAGCCTTCATCTGCCCTGTACTTGGCTTCTCTGTGACCCCTGGGGAAAGTGGGTTCTACTCCATGTGTAACAGGGCAGTGATGTCTTTAGCCATCCATGAGAAAGGGTGGAGTTGATGAATTGGGAGGAAGGATGGATAGCAGCCTCACCTGGAGGTGCAGAGAGGGACATAGTTCCCCTAGTGAAGGCCAGGAGGCGGAGGAAAGGGTGTGGAGAGGAGTGAACAGCGAGCTGCTTGGCTGGGCTGCACGGTCAGCTGCCAAGTCTCTGGGCTGTACGGCCTGCAAATTCCACAGAGGGTCTGGCTCTAGGGCTTCATAGTTGCTGGCTTTTCCCAAACCGCAGTTCTTGTAACTGCACCCTGAGCGTGGCTACCCTGCTCCTGCTCGGGCCCCCTTTTCCTTCTGAATGTTCAGCTGTTAGGCTCCAATTTGGACCAGCACTTGCAGGGCATCTTTTCTGGTCCATGCGGGCATGACACTTTGAGACGGTGACTCAGGTGGAAGGTCTCAGTTCCTTCTTTTTAGTAACCAAGCCCCGTCCAGAAAGTTATGAACTCCCCAAGCCTCAGGCTTCTCTGAGTCTAGTTAGGTAGCACCACCTTGCTCATAGCTATGTATGGATTAGCATCAGTGGTATTTGTAAAGTGCTAAGACCACCCTCCTTCATTCTTTTACTTATTGATTTGTTTTTCACCATATTTGAATTTTCAAGCCCCGTTTTAAGCCCCCAAAATAATTGATTTATTTCTGGGGTTCCAGTAATTGTACCTGCTAAGGAAGCTGACCTTTGGTCTTCCTTCTCTTCCATTTCTGTCCATTTTTTCTTTACAGGCCAATAATCTTTGCTTATTGGAGACAACATTCTTCTCCTGGGGTGGGGTGAGGTAATGAAAGGACTCATGTTTTGCTGGGTGTCAGGAGATTTCTGAGTAGCAGGTGTTGGTGACCACATCACCCTTCTTGAGTGTTGGGGTCTGAGCATAAAGCTTGGACACACTAAAGGACACCTGGCCCTGACTTCTGCAGCTAGCTCTGTCCCATGCTCATATGAGTCATGAGTTCAGGCTGATGGCACACCACATAGGGCCCCAGAGGAGGGCAAACAAACCCCCTGCTTCCCCAAGGGCAGTGAGCAGCCTATGGGAACAGTGTTGCTCATGGTCAAGGAATCCTGGAGGCTCCAACCCAGCCCTACTGGGTGTGGGTCGGGAGTGTTCACTTTCCTCTGGATATGGACCTTCTCTGGAGGGTAGGAGTTGTTCCCAAGCTAGGATGGGGCAGGGTGCATGCAGAGTGAGAGCAGCAAGAGTGTCCCTGTTTGTACACCAGCAGAAGTTGGTGGAGGAGAGAGACCATAGGTTTGTGTGCAGTGTGGGGATGAATGAAGAATAAGTCCGTAAACATTCAGAGATTATGGGGCTCATGTGAAGGCCCAGGGGAGTCCTGCTTAATACCCATGGTCAAGGCCATAAAGAAAAACCCCAGCCCTTTTCCCTTTGCACTGAGGCAGGATACAATTGTGACTCAGATGAGCAGAGGAACTGAGGTTGCCCATATAATAGTGGAACTGGGATATTCCAGAAGGTTCTCTTTTATGGTAGCTCCTTTCCTTGAGGTGATGAGCAGACACCCCCTTTCCTATGTAGAGAGATGGGGCAGATTGCCTTCAGCCCCGCCCCCGACTGCCTCCCTCTGTGCATTCTTCTGCATCAAGGCAGACATCGGAGATTTCTCAGGAAGAGGAGAGTCTGGATTCTGCCAGTGACATTTGCATCTTCTGCACTCGTTGGCACTGGCTATGTGCTGGTCTCCATGTCAGATGCCAGAGGTCTTCAAAATCTGCTGCTCTGTCCTTGCTCCTGCCTAGCTCCTCTGTTGGCTGTCCCTAGCCTATCCTCTTCCTCTGAGCCCAGTTCTTACACTGCGGCTTTGCACTCACAACCCCCCTCTGGGACCCTGTGCCACCAGAGAGACCCTGCTGGCTCCTTCTCTTGAACCAGGTCTCTACACCCAAGCATTTCTCTCATTCCAGTCGAGTCTAATTGTTTTGTCCTGGCTTTGCTTCCTTGCTTGTTGTTTGACTCCCCTAACCTCCATGAAGGCAAATGTGTTATTTTCTTGTCTGTTGGACTTTAGCTCCTAGAATCATGCCTGACCTGTAGGCCCTCAAGAAGCACTGGGTTAGTGAATGTTGGCTCTATAGATAGGATGCTCAGCCCGGGAGAGCAGTCCTTTTCTAAAGTGAAAAGGGGAAGGTAGTGACTTGCCCAAGAGCAAGAGAACTAGACCAGGTCCCGAGTAGACCCCAGAGGCCCACGCATACATTTCATATGTGGTGCAGTGTGTACAGATTGTAAGTTTTGCAGCAGGGCTAGTCAGGAAATAGACACAATGAGAAGGACAGGCCCCTTCTCCCTGTCTGGGGTTTTGATTTTTGTCTCTTGCTGACACCCAAAAGGTTTTTTGTTTGTTTGTTTGTTTTTTGTTTTTAGCATTAGTGACTAAATCACTTTAAAAAGACTTGTACACCCCGTTCTGAGAAATCTCTTAAGTGAAATAGGTAAACATGGCTAGCACATTATACCTTAAACCCGACCTCACTGTAACATATGTATAAGTAAGGGTCTCTTTGAAGAAGGTTTTTTTTTTTTTTATCTCTCTTCTCTTCTTCAGCTGCAAGCCAACACAACCTGCTTTTCAAAAGTTGCCTCTCCAAGGACAGAACTATGCATAGGGAAGAGGAATATGCCAAGGCATACTTTCCTCAATACCCAAACTTAGTTACAGATTAAGGGTACCTTTCATTAGAGCCGTTAACTGTTTACTTGTTGTTTGTCTGTGGACGGAGAGAAAGTGGGCGGGGGGTGGACAATAGGTGGGTTTCTGGTAGAGTATGCGGTAAAGATGGTGAGAGGGGCAAGTGCACGGGTTGGTTGGATTGCCAGACGCCTGGCTGGCTGCATGAATGGATTAGTGGGAGGCTGTTCGGCTGCCTGAACGTGTCTAGTTAGCCCCACAAATGCGAGGTCACAGGAGTGGAAACCAGACGTAGAGTATGTGGGGTTTCCTTGCTGCTCCCGGCAGGTAGAACATGGCTTTAAAAGTTGAGGGAGGCCCTGAGAAGTGGAAGGATGCAGTGGTTTTCTCTTGGTCTCATTTCTGAGTTACCCTTACCCCGACCACCAGAGGCCAAGGGCTTTTGTGCAGAGCGAGCAACTTTGAGGCAATTCCTCTGTTATTGTTTGTCAAGAACTCAGAAGAGCGAGGACCTTGATGAGGTCACCTTCTTCCTTCAGAGAGAACTTTGCCACCTTCCCTGTTCCCATCATCCAGAGACCTTCTGCTCCCACAGGAAAATCCAGCACAGGAGTATGAGTATCCCAAGGGGCATTGGTTATGCTGGAGGATGTCTTTGGTTGTCCCAAATGGACACTACTTCTGCTGGCATCTAGGGGTGTTGCTTGGTACCCTGCAAGGCAGCTCCTTACAAAGAATTATCTGGCCGAAATTCAGTGATGCCAACCAGGAGACACTCTGGTCTAACTAGATCCCTGCAAGTTGTAAAGAAAGGAACTGCTCTGAAAGATTAAATTTTCTAGTAGTCACCTTAAAGAAGAAGTAAAATGGGAAAAAATAAATAATGTATCTTATTTGCTTTAATACACCCCATAGTGATCATTTCAATAGGGAGTCAATATATACTTTTTATCTTTCTTTCTTCTTTTGATAACAGACTTTCAGTGTGTAGCTCAGAGTAGCCTGAGGTTCTTGGGCTTAAGCCTTCTAGCTAGCTGGAACTACAGGCTATCACAGAGAGTTACACTGTTGCAGTGAGAAATTTTGTACTTTGTTCTTCATCCTGGGTCTTTGAAATCTGGTGTGTGTTTGTACTTACAACCTCTCTGCCCCAGCATCAGCACTGCAGTGCCACAGGGCCGCTGGCCACAGGGCTGACTGAAGGCAATTGTCTTCTCTTCTGTGGAAGTCTCGTTAGGGAAGGTGCCTCCCGGTCTCTGGGCTGTGCTGATGCCTGCCTTCTTCCCCTAGCCTGGCCAGGCAACGGACTTTGGAGGATGAAGAGGAACAGGAGCGAGAACGCAGGCGGAGACACCGCAACCTGAGTTCAACCACAGACGATGAATCTCCAAAAGTGACCCAGAATGGAGCTCAGAGATCTGTGGAGAGGTATGTGATTGGGTTAGGATCTGAACATCATTTCTCCATTCTGAGTGGAAGCAGGGGACCTACCTGCCCCAGAAGACTATGTGAAATCTGACCTGCTAGAGATTTGGTCCAGGAATAGGTTAATGAATAGGAATAGGTGGGAAGATGAAATTTAAGTTCCTCACCATCCTCAACCAAAGTGTGGTCCCTACATTCGTCATCACACTCATGGAGCTGTTTGGTGAGCCTGTCCATGAGCCCTACTCTGCTGGACATTTTATTTATGTATGTGGTCCCTCCATCCTCATGATGTCTGAGAGGCCACTGTTGATAACTTGTTTCACAGGAGGAGAGACTCAGGAAGCATGCTTAGATAACTTATCAAGGACCTGTACCTAGTTGAGTGTGGCGACAGTGTCTATCCAGCTTTGTCAAATGTCCCTTAAACAGGCTACCTCCCCATACTGACTGTCTCTATTCCAAGGGGAACAAAAGGGGACCAATCTTGACATCTAGGTTTGGGGATTATGAGGGAAAGGAAGAGAAGGACCCAGAACTTCCTGAATGTTGCCAGTGTGCTAGGACTTTGCTCTCATGGGATGGCTCTCGTTTCACCGCTTAACAAGCTCAGTTTACAGGTTTGGAAAGCTCAGACAGTAAGTTAATTTGCCTGAAATCACATGGAAAGCAGGGTGACAGCAGGCATAGACTCCTTTGGCGAGAGACTAGGACCTCTGAGTTTTGCACAATTATTTTATGTTGCTCTTGTTCCTTTATATCTCTGAATGAAGGAAGACCAGGCTGTGTTCCGTGGACTGATCTAAACCCAGGGCTGCCACCACGTTTCACGCATACCCTATGGAGGACAGAATGGGGCCTCAGAAGCCCTGGCTTTCCTTCTAGCTCCCTACCAGTTACTTCCTATGGCCTCCTCTAAGTTCTGATGGACAGAGCCTGAACTCACTCCTTTGAACCCTCCTGGCCAATATTGCTCCAGGTCTAGAACCTATAAAGCAGTTGCTTGATCAGTATTAGTTGATGTGGATGAACAGGGAACCGTTCACTGTACACTGCACAGCAATCTGTGATTTTCACTAGAGCCCTGGGGTGCTTTGCTCAACTTACCCTTCAGAAGGGTGGTACGGTACACAGAATGCAGAAAAGTGGTTATTTTTGAAATAGTGGTGGTGGGACAGGGAGAGCAGGGTCTGACTTATTTGCTTCCTCCTTGGTGGCCCTGGAGGCGTCTCACTGAGTCATCTGCACCCAGGATCACCCTCACTCCTGACGTCATCTGATTCTGTCCACCTTGACTCCCTGTGTCTTTTGATTCAGGCTTCCCAGTGTGGAGGAAGCAGAGGTCCCCAAGCCATCACCCACAGCCTCCAAAGATGAAGAGGAAGACATACAGGCCATCCTTAGGACTCGTAAGGAACGGCGACAGAGGCGGCAGGTGATAGAGGCTGTCCAGGCTCCGGTGCAGGAGACGCTAGAGGGGGAAAAGGACAGCCCAGGCCATGAGCAGACTTCGACACAGCCCCTTGTGCCTAAGAAGAAAGCGGAGCCCCTGCCTCGCCGGAGACTGAGCCGGGAGCAGCGAGGCCCTTGGGCCCAGGAAGAAGAGCCCCTAAAGGGAAGAGAGCTTGGGGGAGGGGGAAAGGAGCTTCCAGAGGAGGCAGAGGTCCAGCAGAAGACCTTGGTCTCTGAGAAAGCGCTTGGCCCAGAGAAGACGCCAGTGCCTGCCAAGAGACTGACTTCAGAGAAAGCCTGCCCCTCAGAGAAGGGGTCAGCCACAGAGAAAGCATCCCCGGCTGAGAAGAAGCACAGCCCAGAGAAGTTGGTTCTAGAAAAAACGAGTGTGTCAGACAAGTCGCCCATCCCCGAGAAGACACTCACATCTCTGAAGACAGCAGCACCAGAGAAAAGGCCTGCTCCAGTTCTAGAAAAAGCCGTGGTCTCTGAGAAGATGCAAGAGAGGAGGCTGGTGTCAGAGAAAGCATCCATCTTTGAGAAGTCACTAGTCTCAGAGACAAAGCTGACTTCAAACAAGGCAACAGCCTCAGAGCAGCCTCCAGGCCCTGGAGGAAGCCAGGCCACCACAAGGGAGCCCAGAGGAAGGGCTGTCCCTGGGAAGAGCCCACCTTCCTCTGCAGAGCAGTGTACAACAGACCCTCCGACTAAGGCGTCTCGCTTCCCACCCATCACACTCCAGGTTGTCATTGCCCCTTTCCCCTTTGCCCTCCTTGACAGTCCAGCCCTGAGGCCTGTATCTCCCTTGTTTCCTCCTCTCCTCCCTTGTTGGGCTGTCCTTGGCAATTTTTTTCTCTCCTAGCTAGTCAGAGTTCCTAACTACTGTCCGAATAGGGCACTGAGTCAGAGGCAGATTGTTGGAACCAAAGGGGCCGTGTGCAGAGTACTGGGGTCTCCAACCACATCCTCATCCAGGTCCTGGACTCCGGCCCCCAAAGCCATTTATGTCTGTTCAGAGCCTGGGTAACCTTGTTCCCTGTCCACTACAGAGCCTGCCAAGGAAAAGGACACCCATTAAGCACGGGAACCTTGGGCTAGATAGCAAGCTTAGACAACCTCAGATCTTTCCAAACTAAAGCTCTGCCTGGTGGTTGGGCTACACGAGGCTGTGTGGTCACTGTATAGCAGGGGCGGGAGAGTGAGACATCTCTAGCTTTTGGAATGAGCCAGGTCATCTGAAGGCCTCCTGGAAGTTTGGGTTTGGGGGCCTCTTGGGCCTAGGAGCACCTTACCCTTTTACGGAGGAAGGTGAGTTCTCATCTGACATCTTTGTTTCACTCAGGTGAAAATTCCCAGCAAGGATGAAGAGGCAGACATATCCTCACCTACTCTGCTCACTTACAGCAGCTCCCTCAAACGCTCCAGCCCCAGGACCATCTCCTTTCGGGTAAGGGCTGGGTGAAGCCTAGTCATTAATCCACCGCAGAGTAGGCAAAGGAAACCAGGACCCATTAAGCAAGAGCCTAGGTTATACAACAGGAAGTCTCTTTAGACAGGCAGGAGCTTTGACTTTCCAAGGTGCCCAACGCGAGCAGGCTGAAGACCTAGGAAGTGTGTGTGTGTGTGTGTGTGTGTGTGTGT
>NC_022013.1:26448855-26454140 GCF_000317375.1 Microtus ochrogaster
AGAGAGAGAGAGAGAGAGAGAGACACACACACACACGAACAGTCCCACCTAGTGGCTAAGATCAGGACTGCAGGAAGATGAACTTGCCAGAGCAGACTGACCTTGTCTTGGCTCTCTTGTATCTTCCTTAGCAGGAGGGAAGGACAGAGAGCAGCAGGTTTCTCTCCAGTGTTCTCTGCCCCTTCCTTGCTTCTATGTGATGAGACTGGAAAGTCTTGCCTGTTTTAGGGCTTATTCTTGGTCCTTTTGTTTACTGGGTCATCTGCTCATCCATTGGTTGAATGTGCCTTGTGACTTGATGCATGCCAGGCCCTGGGGAAGACCATATGCCTGAGGTTGACCAGTACCCTCAAGGCTCTTGGTTAGTGGAGAGGCAGATAGGAACACAGGTCATAACAGGTACCTTGGCTGGGGTGCAGTGGCAGTTGGAAGGGCTTTGAACCCACACAGAAGAGTGAAGGCAGGTGCTTCCAGATTAAGACTTTTAATGAAGGCTTGGCACTTGGTGTGTGGGCGGGTTATTCTTAGGAAGAAGACGCATCCTGGGAGCTAGACTCCTCACTGGAGAGGGGGCATGGACTTGCCTAAGACCCTCACTTACCTTCTTATTTCAGATGAGCCCCAGGAAAGACAACTCAGAAACAACCTTAACCCGCAGGTGAGCTGCCTGGAGGCCTGATCTTGTTTCTGGCTATGTGTTTATCTGTTTTCACTTGCCATCGGTGTGCCAGGCTGTGCTGCAGCATACATTAGGGAAGTTGCAGATTTTGCCTGGGACTCTAGATCTGGAGGGGCGACAGGATTGATAGGAGGTCCTGGGGTAGGTTGAGATGACGCTGGGTGGCAGTGCCGTCACAGCTTGTGTGCTGTCGGGAGTACTTGTCCTGTGGGCCCCGGGAGAGTTGCCTGGAGGAGACGCAGCTTTGATGGGTCTCTGAAGAGGGAGGAGGCTTTGGTCTATCTTGGAGTTGGGGTGAGAAAGAGTAAGAGAGCTTTCCAGAAGGGAGACTATGGTTAGGACAAAGAAGGAAAAGACTTGGCTGTGGCAGGCCCGGAGCAGTGCCTGGGAACCTGCATACTTAGTAACCACCCTTGTATCACCGAGCCAAGTAGATGGGCGATGGAACATTGCTTGGGGGAGGGGGCAGGGACAAAAATAAAATCTAAACTTTAGTGCCGGTGTTAAAGTTTCACCCACCTATGCCATACTTACCTATCTGTTAAACCTTTAATAAGGGCTTATGTTCCTAGGTGCAGGGCTGGGAGAGGGGACAGAGCAAGAGGAGAACAAAGACAAGACAGTGGCTAACCTCAAGTGACTCACTTGAGACCATTAAACCCTTAGCCACCCAGGCAGGCAGACGCAGGGACAGCAGTGTGAGCCGGGTGTGGGGGGTAGCGCAGGGGCTATCATGACCTCGCAGCCTGTGAGAACTGAGTGAGTAGAAGGGACAGGGTGTGAGAGGAGGAGGCAGGAAGGGAACAGTGGGAAGCTCGTCTAATCCTCAAAGGCCCCTTCGAGTAGACAGGCTGTTCCTCAGAGATGTAGAAGTTCCTGGAGTCTGTAAACTTCACCCTGACCAAGTCATTGCAATCCTCTCTGCAACAAAGGCATCTTCTTCATCAGTCCCTGTCCTCCCTCTTGGCCCTCAGGATGGGGTATTAGGGGTTGTTCTTCAAGCCCTGGGGGCAGGCCTGGCCTTCCTGGGGGGCAGAGTCTAGGCTGGTTCATCTCAAATCTGTCTTCCCATCCTACAGTGCCAGTGTGAGGCTGCCAGCTAGCACGGTGAAGCTGGGAGAGAAACTGGAGAGATACCACACAGCCATACAGGTAGGAGCAGAGGATTCCTCCAGAGCCTGTGCCGGGGTGGAGGGCGCTATTTATGAACATTACAGCTATGGCTCAGCCACTCTTATCTCTGATTTACAGAGATCCGAATCTGTCAGGTCTCCAGGCTCCTCCCGCACAGAGGTTCTTGTGACTCCTGCCGGTGTAGCCAGCAAGCGCCACCTCTTTGAGAAGGAGCTGGCAGGCCAGAGCCGCACAGAACCAACCATCAGAAAGGTGAGGCCAGATCCCAACTGCTGGGGCTCTGGTCTGACATCCTTGAAGCCTGGGCCTCAGCCTCGGCAGTGTTAGAAACTGTATTGTTCTGATTGAGTCTCCTTAACTGGGAGCAGAACTCCCCAGGGTGGGACCTGTCCCAGCTACACATAGCTTGTGCCAAGTGGACGTTGTGGTAGAGAGACTCTTGTCCCCATTCTGGGGCCTCTGGAAGAGCCTAAGTGTTGTCAGGGACTCCAAATCTTAAGGTGGGAGTTTTCTTTCTAGGAGAATCTGCGACTGTCAGGGGTTGTGACATCAAGACTTAACCTGTGGATCAGCAAGACCCAGGATTCTGGAGACCAGGGCGCTCAGGTACCCTTACCCACGTATCAGGTCAGAGGAGGCATAGGCCTGACAGCAGTGGGTCATTTCAGAAGTGGAGCTGGTGGCAAAGGGTATAGGGTAGAAACCCAACCTGTGGGTGAGAGCTGAGGAGAGGGGTGGGTCTGAGTCCTTGTTTCTTCAGGAAGAACACATCAAGAAGGGGCAGGTGGGGGGTCCCAAGTCCCTCTTTACCGCTGAGTTCTCGGTCTCTACTCTGATCAGGAGGTACAGAAAGAGGCATCCGTCACCAGGAGGGCTCAATGGGGAAACAAATCAGCCATGTCCCTGGATGCTGAGGTGAGTGGGGCAGAAGGTGCCCAGCTCTGAGATATAGAAGCCCCCCCCCCACCTATCCAAATGTACAGCTCTAACTGGGTTGCCATTGAGTGATCTGGGTACCCAGGTTCTGCCCCCCTGTGTGTTCTTTAGATGACTTACCCATGAAAGTAATGGGAGCCCTGTTCTGGCTTGACTGAGCCGTAGCTTAGCAAAGCCTGCCCCATCTAACTGTAAGGTTTGGGGTCCTTACCCAGTGTGGGTGGGTGGAGGCTTGGTTGGCCAAAGGGTTATCTTGTCCAGAGGTGCCTTCCCCCATAGTCCCATGAACCCCGTTTCCTTGTTCTAATTGGCCTTTTTCTCACAGGTGTGAAAGCCCTGCCAGGATAGACCTACAGACATGCACCCAAGGGTCCTTCTTCATGCCAGCCCCTGGCCTGCAGCACTCCTGACCCTCGTTCCCGTTCCCTTTCTGTCTCTCAGCCAGTGTGGTCAGGGTCCCTGGGGGCCAGGAACATGAGTGTCCCACCTCCGGCCCCTCCCCAGCCCTGCCTGGTGTGGGGGGGGGAGGCAGATGTGTTCTGATGCTTCCTCCAGATGCAGGCACTCTCTACCCTGAGCCCAGAACACAGCCCTGGCACTCCAGCCATGGAGTCTCCATGTCCTGTCTAGAGACGGCCCCTTTCTCCTGCTCACTGCCAGTATCAGGCTGGGGTGTTTGCCAACTCCAGAGTTATCTGTCTTACCTGCTCCCAGCGGGTACTCTGTGTGCCTAGACTTGGTCACTGCTCTCTGAGGCTTTTTCAAGACTGGAAAGGAGTCATCAGACACCGACCACGTACTGCGTTTCCCGCTTTGCCATGTCCCCCCTCCCGCCCACTCTGATCCAGAGCCCAGTGCCTTTTTGTATTACCACTAGTCTTTTGCTCAGAAAAATCTTTTCTCAGGAAGGATCTGATAAACTCATTCATTCTCAGGCATAACTGACTGTAACTCTGATGGGTCTGTCCCCGTAGGTTTTGTTTTCCTTCCGGGTCAGCTGCAGGGAGAGGGGGCCATTGGCTTTGGTGAAAGGAGGAACTCTGTTCCTATCTTCTCTCATATTAAGGTGGTAGGCTTGTCATCAGTGGTCCTAGCATGCTGATTTAATAGTTCAGACCTGGGGGCTGGAGAGATAGCTCAGCAGTTGAGAGCCCTGGCTACTCTTCCAGAGAAACCTAGGTTCAAGTCTCCAGCACCTACGTATCAACTTACAAATGTCTGGAACCCCAGTTTCAGGGGACCTGTGGGCCCTGCATGCACATGGTGCATGGTTCTACATGCAAGCAAAGCACACACAAAATAAAAGCATTTGAGAGTACAGAATGGCCACATATCTTCACCCCATTTTTCCACCAGGCTTCCTCTTCCCAAGTCACTACAATGGCCTCGTGTGTGTGTGTGTGTGTGTGTGTGTGTGTGTGTGTGTGTGTGTGTGTAGAATGCTGAGCCACCCAGAAACACACAGCAAACCAAGAAAGGCAGCCCAGTGCCTGACAGCCCAGTACCCTGCAGCTCCATTAAACTGGAGTCTGAAGGCGGTCTTAAGTCGGTACAGCTCTTACTCCCAGGGGATTGCTTTGGTTTCACCTAGAACCAGCTTGAGGGAGAGCAGGCGCAAAGGCAGCCTGGGGCAATGGCCCCGCTTCAGAACATGGCTAGTAAGAGCCAGCACCAGGTCTCTGCTCCCCTAGTTCAAGGGCAGAGGCAGCCATTCCCACTTGTCTTTGTGTCCTGGGTCCTACAGTCTAGAGGACAGAGACCCTCAGATCCTGCCTGTGCTCATTTATGAGTATCCAGAGCTGGCTTACCTCTGTGAGTTGCCTGCAGCTGGTCTCACACTTTTGCTGGGCCGGGGAAGGGGCAGGAGGATGACCCTGAAGACACCCTGAAGACCTGCCTGGAACACCTTGTACATCCTGCCAAGGACTTGATCTGCAATTGAAAGTTGTTGGAAATCTGGGCAAGAAGAAGTGGTGACTGTGTGCCACCTGGACAGTGGGAGCAACTGCTGTAACTACTCTGGTTCTGCTGGTCACCCTAACTATGACCTCATGCTCCTCCCCTGTCTGAAACCCAAGAGTTCAAGCAGGTGACCTGACATGGCTTTGGGATGTTCATGTTGCAAATTTTGGGTAGTGCCTTGGCAGGTGAACTTTTGTAGCTGGCAGAGCTGTACTACAGACTCTTAGGAGAGGCTCGTGGGTGCTTCCCTCAGACACTGGAAGGGATGTTCATCAGATGCAGGCTCAAAGTGGTATGGCCTCTGCCTGAATCCTCTCTTTGGTTTGCCCATTGTGAGCAGGCTGCTGGGGAGCGTGTGGCAGCAGCTTCACTCCTCAGCTCCTGCCATTGGCTTTGCTCTGGAAGGAGCTGATGAACAAGGGTGTGGAGGTGGCTAGAATTAGAGGGTTGTGTGTGTGTGTCTGTGGTGACATCTGTGCATGTGAGGTGACATCTGAGTGGTGTGTGTGCATGTATGGTGTATGTGTGTGCATGTGTGCATATGTGTGTGCGTGTGTGAGGTGACATCTGAGTG
>NC_022013.1:26454240-26466027 GCF_000317375.1 Microtus ochrogaster
TGAGGTGACATCTGAGTGGTGTGTGTGCATGTATGGTGTATGTGTGTGCATGTGTGCATATGTGTGTGCGTGTGTGAGGTGACATCTGAGTGATGTGTGTGCATGTGCGTATGTGTGCGTGTATGGTGTGTGTGTGTGTGTGTGTGTGTGTGTCTGAGGTGACATCTGAGTGCCCCCTAGAGGTAAGTCCACCTCTCTGCTCTGCTGCTGCAATGCCTGGGCACTGCCCTCGGATTTGTGCCCCAGCATGCACTGGCCCACATGCTTCACGTCACCGCATTTCTGACATTCTGCCCATTTGCCTGTTTCCTCTAATCTGGTTACTACAATTACTTGTAGGTTGCTTCTGGAGCCGCCCTGTTATACACCAGTTTGGCTGCTAAGCAGTGACTGTTGGGCTGACGCCCCACAGCTAGGGACCCCAGATATGAAGAACCCACTGGTTTTCCAGAAGGATGCTCTGTGTGCGCTGATGCCCAGGTCCCTCTCTCAGGCATCCATGAAGACTGGCTATGGCCTGTCTGAAAGGTTATCTGTCGGCTTTCTTGGAAAGTAGTTTAAGTTCAGGGAGGGCTTAGGAAAAGCAACTCCTAATTTCCAGGAGATTCTAGACTGAGATACAAGGCAATATGGGGCTTGGTGAGCTTAAATGGGAGGGGAGAGCTGGCTGCCATGCTCTTTATGAGGTCAGCCTGTCTCCGCTCATTATCCCTCTCAGTATTCCCCCTCCCTCTGCCTTTTCCAAGCCCCCCCCCCAGCTTTCCTGAGCCCTCCCTTTTCTGGGATGCTGCCCTTAGGCCTGTGGCTCTAGCTGGTCCTGTTGCTGACCTGCTGGCAACACGGAGATGCACATGGCTCGGGATAAGCCTGGAGCTAGGGATCAAAGTCACTGGGCTCAGAGACTGCTAGGGACCACGGGAAGGGAACTGTGTCAGCTGAATAATGGGTAAGTTGGCTAGTAGGGTGGGCATTTCTATACAGAGGGTCCTCACAAAGACTTTCACACAGAGGCAGCCCTGTCCCTCTTAAGTGGTGGAGCTAAAGGAGAGGCTGGGCACATGGTCAGGAGAGAGGAGAAGGGCAGAGGCTGGGCGAGGCTGGGCACACGGTCAGGAAAGAGGAGAAGGGCAGAGGCTGGGCGAGCCTGGCGTGGAGAGCAAGAGAATGAGTCGCTAACCATGTCTGGAGGGTCAGGGATCTCAGGGATTGGGGCACCTGGGAAGCTGGGCCTGGTCCATGGAAGTATTCCTTCTTTGGCTTCTGTAGGGTCTGCTGAGAAGGCTGGGGGTGGAAGGAGGTAGACTGTGGGGAGACTCAGTTGCCTCCCAACTTAGTTTCTTTCAGTTCTATCACACCTGATCCCCACCATACCTGTCGTCCCTGTGGGCTGGTGGCCTTCAACATTCAAGCTACAGCAAAAGCTGGGTCCTGATCTTATGGACCTTCTGATCTAGAGGACAAGCCGGACAAAGTTGCTCACCATGACCCCCGTCTCTAACCCTGAGAGGAAACCCAACGATCCTCTGTTCCCTACTCACACTCCTGTTGCCAGACTATGGAGACTTGTCACTCTGGTGCTCAGCCTCCTCTGGCTTTGGAGACCACTCCTGTGAGGAGGACATGGTGTGTGGCTCGGGGCTCATGGAGACAACTTTCTGTGTGCTCTTCCCAAGGCCTGAGAGCCTGTTATCTGCCTGAAGTCACTTGGTTCAGCAGCAGCAGAAGCTAGCAGCCCAGAAGATGCCTTTCCCCCAGCTCTTGTCTTCTGCTCCCCAGAACCCGCCTAGAGGCTCTTGAGGTGTCTCTGAGGTTGATGTCCACCCCAACCCTGCTCCCAGCCCTCCCCCCTCTGGGCCTGGGCTTTGGCATCTGCTTTATCAGAATTCTCAAGAGGGACAGCTGGTTTGTGTTCCCAGCATATCTGCTCTGGTTTTAAATAGCTTATGTGGGCAGCTGCAGGACCACATGAGCTTTTATGGCGTGGGGTACTTGTTCCTTTAGCCCTGTGCCTGGCACCTGCCAAAATAGCAGCCAACACCTCCTATTGTGTCGTCCCCCCCCCCCCATCTCCTGCTGCACATTCCTCCCACCGCAGGGCTTGGCTCTCAAGGCCCCAGCCCACATGCCTGCTTAAAGCCCTCTCCATGCCCTGCCCTCGGCCAGTCCCTGCCGAGGCTAAGCAGACACCTCAGGACCCGTGTGCAGTCCCTGTTCAGAGGTAAGACCAGGGGGATCCCCTGGGAGAGGGCAGAGGCAGGTGGATTTGGCTCTGGCACTTTCCCCTGGTCTGTGCTTGTGTCCATTCTGAGTGGTCACAGGGTTGATGGGAATCCACGGCTCTGTTTCCAGGATAGACTCCAACCAGAGGGCTGTGGAGTGGGAGAGCCTGCATCCTCGATGGGAAGTGAGTGGGAGGTCCTCATCGGCCATGAAAGATAGCCTGTGGTTTTGAAGTCTTGAGTAGATTGCTTTCCCTCCCCAGATCTTATTTTTTTTTTCATAAGTAGAGCGGCCTAGATCATTGTTGGGTCACTAAATACAACAGAACCCTAACCATCAGGGATCCCCAGATTGCTCAGTCTGTCTCCTTGACTGTAGGTTAAGGGCCACCTGAATCCTTTTTTCTAGAGGCTCAGAGAACAGGGTAAGACCATGGCTATATTTGCCAATGAATCCTGGTGACTCAGATGTCATGCCCAGGAACAAAGATGCTGCCCTGGAAGCACTGAGAAAGGTCAAACGTCCAGGGGCATGTGGGCCTGATGGGGTTTCTCCAAGCGGATGCTCTATATCCACTGGGCACCAGGGACTGGGTGTGAGTCCATTCCTGGAGGAAGCCAAGGGTGCCTAGCATGGGGTGTGTGTGATGAGTCCTGATCCCTTTCCCAGAAGAGGGGAGCTAAGCTTGTCAACATTGGAAAGGTATTCCTGGGACCCACTGTGCCCCTTCCAGTGTGACCCTTGCCCCATCCCAACTTGTCCTTAGGGTTCTGTGCCTTTGCGTCTTAGGCAGGCTTTCTGACTTCTGGGTGCAGTGAAGGATTGTTTGGGAGGTAATTGTTTGGAGGCTAAGAAATGTCCAGCACATTCCACAGGGAGTTCAGCTGGGAAGCCACCTGACCTCCAGAATTCCTCCTCTGACCCTCTTCTCACAGGACAGGTCCTCCTCCTCTGGGCAGAAAAATCGGAGGGGATCAAGTTTCACCCTCTGCTGATTCTTAAGCTAGTGTCCCGGACTAACAGCTGTAGCTTTAGGAAGATCCCCAGTTCAATGCTTTGGACAAGGGCCAAAGGACAGAGCCTACGCTCCTCAGAAACTGCAAGGCTAAAATCTGAAGCTGGTCTATTTCATAGGTAGATTAATGAAAGGTTCAGAGACATTTAGGGACTTGCATAAGGATGCACAGTAAAAGCTGGGTTTAAAACTCAGATCTTTTGATCTCCAAAGAGAGTCCTCTTTTGGCTTCTGTTGTTTTGCTTTATTACCCGTGAAAGGTGACCCCTGATGGTAAGAAGCTGGAGGAGGGTAGGGTTCTTGGGACATACTCACATCTATCCCTCCAGCTTCCCTATCTCCTCTCATTCTGTTGCCCTCAGGCTCAGTCTCCCCCTTTTTTCCCTAGTCTACCTGGCTTAGGTGTGCCCCTTGGCTGGAAACATCCCCCAGACTCTGCAATCTGTGGTCTGTGTTCTGTTTGGGGAGATAGATGGTGTTCCTGAGGGCAAGGTGGAGGGGAGTCCAAGTTGCTGCTACCTTCTCTGATCTTTGCAAGATGCCCAGTGGTTCTAAGCTGGTGTGAGGGCAGGAGAGAAGTTGGCAATGATAAGCCTTTGGGGTAGCCACACACCTCCCCCAAAGAGCTCTCCCTATCACCTTGACACCCCCAGGCTCCTCACAAGTTCTGACTACTCCCCTGAGGTTTGGACAAGGTGGGTCTACTACCAGACTTCTGGGCTCAGGATCTCATCCTGAGATCCAGGTGGAGGGTGTCTGGTGTTCAAGTCTCCTCTCAGTAGAATACCACCCCACTTGTTGAGACACCTTACATGTTTGACATCCCTTTTTCACTATCATATGGCGGAGTGGGGTGACACGCTGCACAGGGCTGCTGTCCAGATTTCCACTTGAGCCGGGCCCCACCCCACAACTGTCTGTCCTACTCCAGCAGAGGGAGCAGAGCTGGGACTTGTGCACTTGTCGCCAACCAAGCAGGCCTGGACCAATCCCAAGTTGCAGTGAGTTCTGAGTCTGATACAGACTCTGCTCAGAATATCTGGCCAGTGCCGGCTTCCCAGAAACCACCCAGTCTCAAGGGTGGCTTTGGCCTGACCATCAGCTCAATTCAGCAGCACCTCGCCTTTCATGGCTGCCCATAGATGTGAGCTTGGGTTGGGTCTCAGCACTCTTCCCTGCATTGGGATATAGAGGGAAGGCTGGAGAAGGCAGGGGTGAGACCATTCATGTCCCACCCTTTACACTGGCAACATGGATCAGGCTGCAGGGGGTGGATTCATGATGGGCAGGAAGCACCATGTGGGGTGGTCCTGCCAATCAACATGTTCCTGTCTCTCCTGAGGCCACCACATTGTGTGGTCCTTCTCCCTTCTAACTCCAGTGTCGGGAAGGTTATATTGCAAACAACAGGGAGCATTGCCCACATTTCAGGCGGTGTCTCTGGGTTAGGCACTGATGTGCCTCCAGGAGCTGGGTCATAATAATACAGGTTGAGTTTGTTCTCAGCCCAGATACTTCACACTGTCTCTAATCTGTTCATTCTATTGCATACACTGCAGGGGAGGAGAAATTTCCCAAAGGGAATTATGGTGTAGGAAAATGAAATGACCTTTCGAAGGTCATACTCAAGGTCACCAGATGACTCTCATACTGAAGCCTTGCTCTTCCACCTCTCCCCGTGGCATTTTATAATTATGAGAGCAAATAATCACACCTGGTCATGCCTGGGCATCTACTCATTAATATTCGCGGGGTCCTCATAGGGTCCCTTAGCTGGGATGTCTGTATCTTTCCATCATTCAGAGAGAACCAAGGTTCAACTGTGCTACAAACACATCAACATCTCAGTAAACAGAGAGGAGCCTGAACCCAGGGCTGTCTCTGCCACAGTTACAGGAATAGCTCAGCCAGTCTCCCAGGGACGCTGTAAAGCTGGGATCTTTATTGAGATTGGGTGGATTAATACGCACAACTAAGAAATACTGCCAAAGGGCTGGAGAGATGGCCCAGCAGTTAAGAGCACATTTTTGAGGGTCCAGGTGGGTTCTAGCATTTATGCCAGGTGGCTCACAATCACCTGTAACTCAAGCTTCAGGGGATCCGAATTCCTCTTCTGAACACCATGGGCACCTGCACTCAAATGCGCACGCACACACAGACACAGTCAATAAGAAATAAAATAAGTAAAACAAACAAAAAAAAGGAAACAGAAAAGGTTTCCTGTGTCCCTTTGTCCACATTCCCCAGACAACACATTTACAAAACTATAGAATGTAATATCATGACTCACATGTAAACACAGATCCGGTCCATCCAGGCTTGTACTCAGGCCGCCTCAGCTTCACTGTGCTTTTGTTTGGGGTGCGTCCTACACAGTCCTAACCTGGGTGTGTTCATGCGTTCATCCCTCTAGTTGAGACCCACAAGGGACCTGTGAGATGGTTCGGTGGTAGAAGCACTTGCCATCAAGCCTGACAACCCGAGTTCCATGCCTGGGACCCAGATGGGGAAGAAGAAGACCAGCTGTTCTCTGACCTCCACACATGCCCTATGACACTGTGTGCACACGCATCAATAAATATGTCATTTTTAAAAGGCCAAAAAGGGTCCCTTGTGCACATTTTTATTACCATTTCCACTTCTCTCCTGCCCTCTACATGAGCCTTGGTGACTTACTCTCCATATTTACAATCTTGCCACGTCAAGAAGTTGTAAGTGGAGCCATACAGCATGTGACCATCACAGCTGCCTTTCTCAAGCACTAACGGGAAAATGTGCTATTCGTGCTGCACAAGGATAGAGATGGTGTCACCAGCGTCCCAGGGGAGCTGTGTCAGGATGGAACGTACAGTGAGAACAGGAAGAGAGTGTTGGTCACTAGGGCCGTGCTCGCCTGAGACGTGGAGAAACACAGCTAACATTTCTTTGAGAGTTACAGATAGGAACCTAAGAAATCCAGGGTGGCATGCTCAGGGGCAGGGAATGGGTGAACACCAGTTAGCTGCCCTGCTGCAATTCAGGTGTCATGGTTGCCTTCTTGCAGAGGGAGAAATTGACTTTGCTCTGTGGGTCACACAGTGAATTCATCCCCAGGCTTCTTTGAGTCCTCTCTAGCTAGGTGCAGAGGGCTCCTGCAGAAGGCAGCCCCACCTTTCTCTTCCTACTTGCAATGATGTTTTTCTCTTTCTGAAGCCATGTCTGACGCGGAGGAGGTGGTGGAGGAGTATGAGGAGTAAGTATCAGGAGCATTCTGCCTTGCATGGGGTCCCCTCCTACCCTCGCATCCTGGTGGGAGTGGCTGTGCCTGTTTCCAGGACTTGGAGTTGGGATTCCTTCCCTTCCTTCCTACTTCTGTATTAGCAGATCCCAGGCAACCTCAGACTGGGACTTTAGGAAAACAGGACTCAGTTTGAGGACCAGGAGGGAAGCTGAGAAGCTGGGGCTGTTGACACTGCTAACAGTTCAACAGCTCTCCTGAGGCCACAGAAATGATGCCCCCCCTCCTGTCCCAGGCCCAGCATTATCTCTAGTGCCTCACAGTGCCTTGTCTACAGGCCTGCCCTGGGGATGCCAAAGGTGAGGTACAGTCAGGCAATCTGACAAGTATTCTGAGTAGAGATGTCACCAGGGAGGTCACCTTGACTAGCATAGACCTGCCTTTCCCTTTGGGCTGCTGAGATACAAACCACAGGAGGACTTGATAAAGGGATGTATGGTGCAGATGTGGCCACGGTTGTACAGGAGCTCGGGGAAGAGCGAGAGTGGGTGCAGGGATGGGCAGAGGCAGCTGCGTGGAGAAGGGAGGCTTCCCCTGGCCGCATTTGTAGAAAGAACTGGAGAAAGGGTTTTCTGAAAAGGGCACTGTCTGGGAGAATCTCAGGTGAGGTGGGAGGCGGAAGGGGAAGAACGCTGAAGATACTTGTTGACTTAGATGTTTGCTGGGGACAGTGGCAGATAGTGCAGGCTAAGAAGGGTGGGTCAGGCTGCTGGAGGCCTTTGCAGAGGGAGCCGGAAGGTGGAATGCTATTTGCAGAAGGAAGAAGTGGGAAAGGGGGCTGGTTGGCTTCATGGAAAGGTCATTGTGTGAGTGTGTGTGTGCACATGCGTGTATGTGTGCATGCGTGTGTATGTGTGTAGCGTGTAGTGTGTACACCAGTTTTGACAGTGTCTTCTTTTATTCTCAGGGAACAGGAAGGTAAGTGATCATGGGGACGGCCACACTGATGGAGGACAGTCCGGCTGGAAACTGACCTATCTCTTTTCTCTTCTCTTTTGCCCTGGTCTCCTCTGAACAGAAGCTGTAGAAGGTATGTACCTCAGGCACATGGGGAGTAAGAGAGGAGTTTTGGGAGGCCAGCGCTTCTGGGGAAACAGTTTGTCTTTCTTTGCCCTGAACTCCTAACTGAGCAGAGATGGCCCGAGTAATCACTTTTGCATATATATATATATATATATATATATATTCATGTGTGTGGTGTATATACAGCATATTTTCTTACCACGAAAACTTTGACATGTATATAGACAACAAAAAAAGAATAATGAGCCCCACGGTCTCATCACCTAGCCTCTGCAATCAAAAACGTGTGACCAATAGTCGTCTCTACTCCAGCTGGTCCTGGCCGGTCTGAAGAGGCACCCCAAACCATTCCCAGATACATACCTTACTAATTCCACATATATCTCAAGACGTGTGGGCTGGAGAGATGGCTCAGCTTTTAAGAGCACTGGCTGCTCTCCCAGGGGACCCAATTCAATACCTGCTACCCTCATGGTGGTCCACAACCGTGTGCAACTCCAGTTTCAGGGTATCTGACACCCTCTTCTGACCTCTGTGGGCACCATACATACAAGTAGTACACAGACATACATGCAGGTGAAACATCCACATACATGAAAAGTTAAACTAAAAGTTAGACAAACTAAACCACTAAATAAACAGACACAACCATAATGCCACAGACAAACCAAAACCCATCCCAGCGATTTTTTTTTGGTTTTTCGAGACAGGGTTTCTCTGTGGCTTTGGAGCCTGTCCTGGAACTAGCTCTTGTAGACCAGGCTGGTCTCGAACTCACAGAGATCTGCCTGCCTCTGCCCCCCAAGTGCTGGGATTAAAGGTGTGCCCCACCACTGCCCGGCGTGATTGTTTTTTCACGTGAATCTGAATTTGCTTCATTACCTGGGACATTCTCTATGGGCATGAAGCTTTCTTACAACCTGGCAAAGGTCCATCTTTCTGTCCCCTCCTCTTGGATATGGTGACATGTCACCCTCCTTGGCTTGGACTCTGCTATCTCTGGAAGTGCTCTCTCTGTCCTTCCTCCTGGAAGGCCCAGAATGACCCCGTGGCTCCTGTTTTCCACCCCACAGGCAGGCTGAAGCCTGGATTGCAGTGGTTTGGCTAATGCATGCCATGTATGGAAAGGATCTCTGATGATCCTGGGAGCTTCATCTCCCCTGCGCCTCAGGATTTCTGGGAAAAATGAGGAGCCTCTTGCTCCTTTAAGTCTGTTCTGGGTCGAGCAGCCAAACAGGAGCCAGGAGCAGGAAATGCCATTTCCGATGTTTAGGGACCATTAGAAGAATCTCTCAGCTAGCATTCTACTACCGAGCCAAATCTCCAAACCAGGGCTTTTTGTTTGTTTTTGTTTTTGGAGTTCAGGCTGGTCTCAAGCTGTGGCAATCCTCCTGCCTCAGCTTCAGTACTGGGATTACAGGCATGAGCTGTGAGTCACCATGTTCAACTTCAAAAACCATATTTTGAATCAAGAGCCCAGCTTCTTCCAACATCCTGCATAGGAGGGACACTGTCGGCTGGGGGATTCCTTAGCCTTGGAGGAATCTCCTGTTGACAGCAGGTTCTGGCTAGTAGGCTTTGGGAAACAGACTTCAGCCAGATTTGGGACCTTCAGCCTGGCTATTACACACAGCAGGCTCTGTCTGGGAGTCAAAGTTCTCGGTGGAACGAGGTCTTGCCATAGCTGCATCTACCTCCCTTGTCCCGAATGGTCCAAGGCGCTGTCTCTGGCTCAGAAAGGAAACCTACAGGGCAGACAGTGCTGAGGGCCTTTGTTCTAGGGAAAGCATCTTCCCGCTGCTGTTAAGGTCTTCTTCCCTACCCCCACCCTTATCTTTTTTTTTAATTTTTTTTTATTTTTGATTTTTGAGATAGGGTTTCCTCTGTGTAACTTTGTTCTAGAACTAGTTCTGTGGACTAGGCTGGCCTTAAACTTCACAGAGATCCACCTGTTGGGATTAAAAGTATGTGCCACCACCGCTGGCTTCCTAAAGTCTTCCTTAAGTAGAGATTTGCATTGAAAACAGTGGGGAAACAGTCTCCTCAGAATGTGAGCCCATGCCTTCCAACAAGCCAGGCCAGTTCCCTTGGTCCGGCTCCCAGTATGGCAGTCTGAGATGTGATTCTGGGAGTCTGTAGGTGTTTTGCGGGGTAGTCCCAAAACTCACTCAAGGCAGGAATATAAGAGAAGTTGGAGGAGAAGTGAATTTTTTCCTGATACTGGGGTCCACTATCTTCTGAGAGAGAAACCAGGGCCGGTAGCCTCGAGGCAGGCTGGGGCTGAATGCTTTCAGGTGCCGGACTCCCCTTGGCATTAGGCACTCTGCTCTCGGTAGTGGTTGGGAACTGGCTGTCATGATGTCCGTTTACTTGAGGCTTGGGAATGTCACTGAGTGAGCCTGCCATATTGTTTGAATGTTGGCTTGGGAATCAGAGTTCAGGCCTAACTCTGAGCCAGCTGCCGCCCGCGCTGCCACCAGGCTTTCTGCTGCACACTAACCTGTTCCGCTTGCTCCCTTTGCCGCTGCCACCTCCTGCACCCAGAAGAGGAAGACTGGAGTGAAGATGAAGACGGTACAGCCTTCTCTGTCCTGTTCCTGTCCCTGCTCTCCTGTTCTTCTGGGGCTCTGGGCTTGGGCTGGGAAGGTCCATGACTTCAGAGGGGCCAGGACCCTAGAACCGCTTGTCCATTCTTTCTTTTCCTTCTTGATTTTTCTCTGGGGTGGACACTGGGAAGGATCTGACCTGTGTTATCTTCCCACTGGCTCCATGTGTGGTCACAGAGGGATTCTTATGGCAAGAATGGACCCCAACTGCTCCAGTATGCATGGTGGTGTTACTTGTGGGGACCTTCCCTGTTTCGCCTAAGGCACAATGGTCAAGGGGTCAGGGCTCTGAGGACAAAGTCATTGAAGAGCAGCGGAGGAGACTACAAATCGTCAGAGCAGAGAAGACATGATGTAAGCCTTCAGCTGTGTGCTGCTGAGCTGTGGGGTGAGGCTGGGCCTGCTCCTAGGGATAGCAGGAGGGCGAAGGAGACAGAAAAGGCTTTAATTTTAGGACCAGCTTTCCCACAGTGACGTCCAGGGAGACTCCAAGTGTGACCTTTTCATTGAGCTTCTGTGTGACCAATCACTGGGCAAAGGACACATGGCACAGAGAGATGAAGCCTAGGTGTATGGATGAGTCACTAGCGTGGTGGCTTCAAGGTGGACCCCATAACTGGCCACCTTCCGCTATTCTCATGTTATTGGCAAAGCTCCTGCAGGGTTGAAAGGAGCACCCCAGACGTCAGTGAGGACCCAGTACTAGGAAAGGAGGCCAGAGAAGATGAGCAGAGGGGGCAGAGGTGCCCCGTTTCTTCTGATGGTTCTGTCTGTCATGAGGTGTTTTCTTCTCCCTCTGTCTAGGGCCACCACTTGTCAGTCTATCCATCACCGAATGTTACAAACACTTCCGCCAAGCTGAGTCATGGTCTGGACAGCATCCTGCCTCCCTAATCTGTCTGTCCCTTCTGAGTGTTGGGAGACGCGGGGTCCACATCCTGCCAAGCAAATGACGAAAATAGAAATTCCTGGCAACCCTCTGGGTAGCACAACTCTTTAAGTATTGGGTGTTTCGTCCACCCGCACAATCTCATGGCTTCGGTTTCTGTTAGACGTGGAGGAAGGGTCTATGGACTTGAGGAGTCACTGGGCTCGCAACAGACTATCCCTGGTACCCCAGTTTAGTCAGAAACTGTCCTACAGTGCCAGGCACTGAGTGGAGTCTCCAGGGTGAAAAGTTAGGGAAGGTGAGGGAATCATGTCACGACGGTGGTCATAGGGGAAACAGGTTCTAAACTGGGCAGAAAGAGGCTGGACAGGTCCTCAGCCCAGCTGGTCCAGCAGTGAGTCTTTCTGTCTTCTATCACCGGTGTCCCCTCACACGTTCCCACAGCCAATAGCTGACTTTTCCAGCAGCCTCCTGGTGGCAAATAGGTGTCCACAGCGGAGAGGACCCCATTCTGATTTCCAAACTTCCAGGGTGGCAAATTTGGGACACTTACCAGCCAGATGGCACCCCTCTGTTGGGTTTCACTTTTCCTGCAAAGGAGCAGATGGAGTACACTTCAGCTGGCAGCCCCGCAGTCCCCTGCTCCCCTTCCTTACTTGTGGGCTTGAGGCATGGATGAGCGTATAGATGAGTGAGGTTATGTGCCTACGAACCCTTGCTTTCAGAAGTAGTGAGTGAGGTTATGTGCCTACGAACC
>NC_022013.1:26466617-26481057 GCF_000317375.1 Microtus ochrogaster
AGAAGTAGTGAGTGAGGTTATGTGCCTATGAACCCTTGCTTTCAGAAGTAGTGAGTGAGGTTATGTGCCTATGAACCCTTACTTACAGAAGTAGTCCTGGGCTGGCTGTAGCTGTGAGCTCTAGTTTGCTGACTTCTGGTGGTAACCAGGAACCAAGCCACGTTCCTTCTGTCATCTGAGGCCATAGCTCCCGAATCATGTGAACCTGGATATTACTGCCCTCTTCCACCCCTCCCAGGCTCTGTTCTGGGGGTGCTGTCTGGCTGCTGAGAGAGGGGCCTGGTTGTTCATGGTGTCTGGTTCACCTCTCCAGAGCAAGAGGAGGCAGTGGAGGAGGAGGATGGCGGGGCTGAGGCTGAGCCTGAGGGTGAGGCGGAGACAGAGGAGACCAAAGCAGAAGGTACGCCAGGTGAGGGGACAAGGGGCTTGGGGTGGTGTTTTAAGACGTCAGTCACCAGGTGTTTTCTAGCTCATGTGCCTGGGACTTCCGGCTGGGCTGGGGATGCAGCAGTCCATTTTCTGGTCAGTGATCATCAATCCAGTGCCTCTTTCGTGGTTGACCCTGCACTAAATGAGGAGGCTAACCTGCCTGGTCATGGGCAATGCTCTCAAGGGAAATGAGCTCAGAACAGGACCTCTGTTGATTGCTTGTGTTTTGTTTAGAGGTTGACCTGGATGAAGAAGCCAAAGATGCTGAAGGTGAGTGCTGCTGGATGCCAGCACATGAGTTGGGTATGATGAGGGAACGTGCCATGGTAACCTTGTGGAAGACTGTGCCCAGGGATTCCACCAGAAGTTACAAAGAAAAGGGTTGGAAGGCAGAACTGGGTGGCACCTACAGGGTCTGGGAGGCTCTGAACCTTTGTCCTCTTTACCTTGGAGGCATAGCCTTAGTGACCAGTAGGAGAGGAAATCAACATTTAGTCCACGCAGGGTAGTGGACTCAGAAGTCACATTCACACCCCGGGCTCCTGGTACCCAGGCAATGCCAGTGAGGTCTGGTGTTTGTAGGACATAGATGGTTCATGCCATGGTGACATCATCATCAGTGTCCTGGACAGGCTGCAGCCTCTGTCAGTTAACTGTAGTCACTCATATACTGGGGTGGAGGGTTCCAGGGACAGCCAGCCCAGTCTTGGAATCATTCCCACTAGCTCCCTGGCCCTGTGGAGACCAGGAAGTCTAGGGACCAAAACATTAAGGCAGGCCTGGGAAGCGATCTAGGCTTGGAGCCCCTGGGAACCTTCCCACAGGCCCCTGCATGACTGTGGAGTCTGAGAAACAATCTTCCCAGCCCAGAACATAGCTCCAGGTCTAGTGTGCCTGTAGACACAGCCACCGTCCTCTGTGACCTCCGCTCCAGGCTCCCTTCATGCCTGTTGGTGATTATGGAAGTCCAGATTTACCAGGGCTAGGAGAGACACCCTGTGTAGGTGGAGAAACAGAGACCCAAAGGTGTGCAGCTCAGGGTGGAGCTGGGCATAGTCAGGTTTGCTGAGCCCATACCTCCTTCTCTCTCCTTCAGATGGTCCAGCTGAGGAGTCCAAACCCAAGCCCAGGTGAGTGCGATGCACCGGTCTGTGGTAGAGCCTGGGGGCAGAGGCCATTTAGGGAGACTGACGAAGAGACAGGAGTGTGTGTGGTATAGTGAGCCTGAGCAGGACTGCAGTAGGCACAGACCACCCCAGAGGGGAAGAATGTGAGATGAACTATAAACTACACTTCATCCCCAGTTATAGGCACACTAACATGGTTGGAGTTTCATTCGTCTACAGACTAGGGAAGGGCTAGCCATGGCCTTGGACTGACACACTGCCTGTCACACAGGATGACCCTCTCGGCTGTGTGGGATCTAGGGGAAAAGGGATGCAAACTTTGGGGAACCAAGCAGTGAAACCATGCCAACCTAGGCATGACAGTTTTAGGGAGCGGAGAACGGGCAGAATGGGGCAGGTCCATCCCATAGAGGGAATCACAGCTCTTGATTGTCAGTATGGGGCCATTGGGACACGGAGCGTTTCCTTCTTGGCAATGCTTATCCTGCCAGCAGATGGCGCTGCAGCACACTCATGGCCTCCAGTGGCCTGGGTGGGTCTTAGCTCTGCTCATTCTCTGTGCTGGCTGTTTTGAGCATTCCCGAGCAACTCCTTTTAGTCCCCGAAGGCCCAAGAGCATATGAAGAAATCAAGGATCAGAGATTCACCCAGGGACACCATCTAAGCTCAGCTCTTCTGCTTCCATTTTAAGCCTCCATTTTCCTAATAGAGGTCAGTGCTGCCCCCTTCTGGGATCTAACGAGAGGACAAAATGAGATTAACCTCTGTGAAAGGTCAAGAAAGTGAGGTAGATGTCAGTGCTGACGTCATCATGGAGGCTCCAGGATCACATAGTTCCCCCCCCCCCCGAGTTGCTTTGGTGACCCCCAGCTCTCCATTCCTCTCTGAAGCAGGCTCTTCATGCCGAACTTGGTACCACCCAAGATCCCCGACGGAGAGAGAGTGGACTTTGATGTGAGTGGTGATTGCTGGTAGAGCAGCTCAGCCTGGGGGTGACAAGGGCTGGAATGAGAGTCACAGAGCCCCTGATCTTGTGGGCTGGGGCTGGGGCTGGGGCCCGGGCCGGGGCCGGGGCTGGGGCAGCCCGTTGGCCTGGTGGCGCAGGGATGGCTGAGG
Source organism: Microtus ochrogaster (assembly GCF_000317375.1). NCBI lineage: Eukaryota > Metazoa > Chordata > Mammalia > Rodentia > Cricetidae > Microtus > Microtus ochrogaster. The sequence continues at coordinate 26,469,290 of NC_022013.1, forward strand.
TTGGGGCCCCAAGCCCTGACAGTAACTTTTGCATTGAGCCCGCCCGGTTCACAGCGCGGCAAGCTTAGGTAGACTCTCCCCACAGGACATCCACAGGAAACGCATGGAGAAGGACCTAAACGAGCTGCAGACACTGATCGAGGCTCACTTCGAGAACAGAAAGAAGGAGGAGGAGGAGCTAATCTCTCTCAAAGACAGGATCGTAGGTGTCCGACTTCCACAGTCCACCCTACCCTCCTTCCCGGCTGCCTCAGCCTGCCTCAAGCTGCCAACCTGTTGAATGCTGCTCTCGCTGGGTCCCTGCCACCTGCCTATCATTGTGGCTACTCCTTGTCAACAGGAGCCTGATAAGTTCTGGCTCTAGCTGGCCTAACCAGACACCGCTGGCTGTGGGATGACAGCCAAATGTCTGTGCTCTCCCTGTTCCTCTTTCCTACCCATTGGGCATAGCTGCCACCCTAACACAGGACACGCAGATCAGCCTGCGGAATCCTGGGTGATACCCAGAATTCCACTCAGAGAGGGGAGACTATTTGATTCCTTGTTTTTCTCTACCCAACCTGCTTTCCCCAGGTGTGCACAGCAACCCCTTATCTTTGAGCACAGAGAAGCTGCCAGGCCTGGCTCTGGAGCCAGAATGTGGATTTTGTCCTTGAGGGAGACAGAGAAGTCACTCGGCGTTTCCCAGAGTTGAGGCAGTCTCCAATGGGCTTCCAAGAGGCTCTCCTTACCTAGCTAGGACGCTCTCCTGGAGTTTCCACCTGTGATGGGCCACTTCCATCTGCATCCCTGCAGTGGGCCGAGAACAGAAACACGTGGAAGAGGGCCACCTCCCGATTCCTGTATGGGGATAACACCCCTCACCGACACACACAGGCATTTCTACCTCTCTCTCTAGGAAAAGCGACGGGCAGAGCGGGCTGAGCAGCAGCGCATTCGTAATGAGCGGGAGAAGGAACGGCAGAACCGCCTGGCTGTGAGTGACCGCAGCCCAGTTACTGAGCCCTTGAAGTCCAAGTGTCCTCTCTAGTCATAGACATCAGTTCTAGAGGTCACCTTTATCACAGAAGCTCAGGTCCTTGGCTCAGTATTGACATCACATCGATGAACAGGACAGACATGCTGGGGCCTTGTGCCATGATTTTAAGGCCCTCTAGTCCCTATCCCTTCCCTAGGACAGGCCAGGTGGGGACAGAGGGCCTAGGGGGATGGTGGGACTTTACAGATGTGAGTCAGTGCTTCGTTAACTCATTCACACAACAATTCATCCGCCCATTCAGTAAACTCCAGTATGCCATCTTGTGCCAGAGGGTACCTCAGAAAGCTCCTTGTCTCATTGGTAAGGAACACCAGCTTCATCCCAGAGTCTGGTTTCCCACCCTCGCCATTAATGTATTCATTTGCTCTCCCTGAAACCAGGAAGAGAGGGCCCGGCGTGAGGAGGAGGAGAACAGGAGGAAGGCCGAGGATGAGGCCCGGAAGAAGAAAGCTCTGTCTAACATGATGCATTTTGGAGGGTACATCCAGAAGGTAGGTGGGAAGCAGCGTTGGGTACCAGGAGATCTCAGTGTATCCTCAAGACTGCCTATAATGGGATCCATGAAGAAATTCCCAGCTGCTGTGGCTGAAGTCTCAGGTTTCCCCATGCTTAGCCCCCGAGCTAGCTATCAGCCTGACCTGATGTCACTAGGATCTGTCATCATCCTGACATGATGTCACTGTGGCAAAGGTTAGAATGCTGATATGCCTCCTCATGCTGGCTCCCCAAGGTGGTTGGGTACCACTCAGAGAATCTTGGGTCCTGGAGTCAGAGCTCTGGTTAAAGACCCGATTCTGCCCCATATAGCAGCATGGCCTACACTAATATCTGGCTCTGTTTGCTCACATGGCCTAGTATTGCCTGTCCCGCAGCTTCGGAGAGGCGACAAGCTGTCATGGAAAGTGTGTGCTGCACAGATATGGGTGATTTGATGGTGGACTCTCACTCATACTAGATGTCCCCCCCCCTCAGGACTGGGGCTTCATTTGCTTTCTTTCTGCATCTTTTGTTTTATTTTGTTTTTTAGACAGTGTTTCACTGTGTAGTACTGGCTGTCCTGGAACTCACTATATAGACCAGGTTGGCCTCAAACTTACAGAGAGAGATCCACTTAACCTCTGCCTCCCAAGGGCTGGGATTAAAGGCATGAGCCACCATGCCCAACCAGGCCTGGTTTTCTTTATGCATGGAGACATCAGAATATTTTATTTTAGATATCCTAAGTCCTCAGCTCTGCCGCAGTGTCTCTGTCCTCACAGTGACCACACCAGGCAAATGTTATCAAAATTTTATTTCCCTAAGCCCCAGACCTGTGCTTGGCATGGCAGGCAGCCCCTGCGGAGCCCCCGAATCACTTTGTCCTTCCTGTCTTCCTGTCTCCCACCCTGCTTCTCTCCATGTCTCTGTGGCGGTCTTGGTCTGTCTCTCTGGGTCTTTCTCTCATGGTTTCCTGGTTTAGCAAGCTCAGGTGGGTACAAAACCTCGAGTCCTCTTCCTCCACCCTTTAGCTGTAGAGTGCTCCCTGGGAGGGGAGCACACCTTGATGGAGGAGGAGTTGTGGGAGGAGGGAGTCTGGAAGAGCCTGGTAGGGCACTTAGGCCCCTCCTTGCCCTCACCTCAATTTCTCTGGGGGAATTTAGAAGGGGACGGTGTGTCATGTTGCTAGAACAAGAAGATAGGAACCTGGTGTTCTGAAGACCTGGTCCTCCTTCCCAGGGTGTTGGGAGGGTTAGGGGACAGGGAGGAGTCATCTTTAGACAAGTGTCCCTGCTCACCACCGCCTCAGACAGAACGCAAGAGTGGCAAGAGGCAGACCGAGCGAGAGAAGAAGAAGAAGATCCTGGCTGAGAGGAGGAAGGTGTTGGCCATTGACCACCTGAATGAAGACCAGCTGAGGTGGGCCAGCTGGCTGGGTGAACCCTGGCACTCTTCTCTCGGGTGGGTTGGAAGGTACTTCTCCATGTAACCCGCCAGGGGGAGTTACTCCCTCACGCATTTCCCAAGGCTCATTACTAGGGCCGTGCAGGGCCTCCGCAGGCCGGTCTCCTCGTGTGAGCTTTGCTGGCAGGGAAAGAGAACTGAGTCAGCTCGTAGAAAGGATGATTGAGCTAGATGCTCTCCAGCACCTGGCGTGCTTCTTCACGACCCCAGCGACTCTCAGAACTCCTGGTCTCTGTCCCTGGGCGCTGGGCACAGTAGCTGGGACGCAGTTTCAGAACGGCCAGGCCCATGGCATAGGCTGGAGGCGCCCTCTGCCGACCTTAATATGCAAGGACAGGCTGGGGGACCGTGTAGGCTGAGTCAGGGCCAGGGGAAGGCCAAACCCACCGTAGGGTTTATGGCTCCTCACTCCACTCTTCCTGTGGCTCCGGCAGAGAGAAGGCCAAAGAGCTATGGCAGAGCATTCACAACCTGGAGGCGGAGAAGTTCGACCTGCAGGAGAAGTTCAAGCAGCAGAAATATGAAGTGAGCTGCTCACTGTGCCCATCCTTCTGCCATGCTCTGGTGTGACCTGGTCCCCACCACTGCTGACCCTCAAGGCCCTTTTCCTGTCCCCCATCAGTCCACTCAACTCACTCACCAGCCCCCAGCAGTGTTCTGGTTTTCTCCTCCACTCCCTTTGCACCCTTGCTTCTACACTGAAGCCCTCCCCTCTCCCAGACCTCACTGAGTGAGCCCCAACTTTATCTTCCCCGCTTTTCTTCCAGATCAATGTTCTGCGAAACAGGATCAACGACAACCAGAAAGTGTAAGTGTCCAAGGTCCTTCTTTCATTGAGCATCCTGCCTCTCTCCTTCTCATCCCGCTGTGAGGGTTGGGACTCCAGCCCTTCCTCTTCTCCCTCAGTTCACAGCTTTCTTCTTTCGGCCTTAACTACTGCTTGCCTGAGCAGGATGGGATGCGGTAGGGGGAGGAGGGGGAGAGCAAGGCTGTTGTTATGTTCTATCCCTGCTCCAGGATGTTCATCTCAATTCCCTGAGCCCATCCTCTGCCCCATTGGAAACTGCCGCTCCCCCTCCCACCATCTGATGGGTTCTCCTTTTCCTGCAGCTCCAAAACTCGTGGGAAGGCCAAAGTCACCGGGCGCTGGAAGTAGAGACAGCGCTGCTCTTGCCAAAGCTCTGACCCTTGCCTGTATCCTTGCCCTGAGCATCACAGCTCAGGTCCTCCTGAGCACCCAATGCAGACTCCTGTCTGGAAAGTGGGAGCTGGGCTAGCTAGAAGCCAGTACTCTTCCTGACCCCTATGCCCATACCACTCCAGGAATAAAAGGCCAGCACACTGCACACGAAGAATGGTATTTCTGTCATTTCGTTCAAGTGTCACGGGGAATCAAGACCCTCATATTTGCCCAGCTTGAAGGAACTTTTATGCCAGTTTGGTCTTCTTTGACCCACCTACAGCTTTTACTGACCTCCAGGGGAGAAACTGATGCCTGTAACACACATACATTCTCAGAGCCCAGGAGGGAGGCGCGAACAGTGGACAGGGTTTGTGATTTTAGCCTCTCTGAGTCACCAGGAACAGCATACTGGGGAAGAGGGCTGTCACACGGGGAGACGCATTCCCCATGTGACTCATTTGCTGGAGAACAATGGAGCCTCTTTGGATGGTTCCTGTTTTCTTTCTCCTCCTGGCCTGGGCACTAAGAGCCCACTGTCTGAGGGGCAGGGAGCCCTTGAGGAAGGAAGGAAGGATGGTTTCATTGGGCAGCTGTTCAGGCCAGAGCTGCCAAGAGGCTTAGGCTAGTCTGAGTGCCTCGGCTTCCCCTTTCCCGTGATCTGCATATCTTCTAGGGCTTAAAGATCCCAGAGCTAAGAGGACAGCATGGTAGCACAGTTTCTGAGCAGACGGACAGGAAACCCACAAGAGATAGGAGACCACCTACTCAACAGCTCTCTCGGGCAACCCCCCAAGGAGGCAGGTTCTCCTGCACCACCAGGCCCTCTTCAGGCCTCCCTCTGCTTGAATCTTTTCTCCTGTTCTCCTTTTGCCATCAGTAACACCTCGTGGGTCCTGTCTCAGAACTTGCCCCATGGTCTCCCAGGCATAGTGGATTTACCTCTCATCGTACTGAGCATCTGGGCTCAACTTATGTCTTCTAGCGTACACCATTAGATCAGTCTGTTCCTATAGACATCACTTGTCCTGCTTTCTGGATACCATACTCCCTATTTATCCTTAGCTATGTGCCTGCAACAGACATTAATGATATAGACATGAAAAGAATACAGTCCTAGGGGCTTGGCCTGTGGTCGTGGGTTCACTTACTCATGCATTTCTGTTAGTTACTATTCTTGTTGCTGTGATAAAAATACCAGACAGATGCAACTTAAGAAAGGAAGGGTTCATTTTGATTCACAGTTTAAACAACAGAGGGCACAGTCCATCATGGTGGGGAAACCACAGGAAAGAGCATAAGGCAGCTTGGTCATATCTTTGTGGATCAGGAAGCACAGGCAGCTTGGACAGAAGGTGGAGTGGGCCTATAGTCCTCAAGTCCCACCTCCAGGGCCTCATGCCTGCCAGTTAGGCCCCACATCCAAAAGGTTCTACAGCCTCCCAAGCAGTGTTGCCATTGGAGAATGAAGGGTTCAAACACATGAGCCAGTATGCATGTGGGACAGGGCAGTGTGTGTGTGTGTGTGTGTAGGCTGTATTTTACATTCAAACCCTATCACCTCCATCCCTCAGTAACTATGTCCTGAGTTCTGACTATATGTTGGACACTATGCCGGTCACAGAGTGGCATGAAAGGTGCAGATAGGGCCATAGCAAGCAGGCAGCTTCTAGAGGGAAGTGTATCTGCTGAGTCCTCGTGGGAAGGAGGGGAAGTTAGGAGAGAGGTGTATCTGGGAGAATCTGCAAGTCTTAGAAGCAGGAGGCAGCCTGTTCTGCTCTGAACTCCCCCCGACCATATCTTTTCTCCTAAAGTCATCAGGAGTCTTGGGAAGATTTTTGTCTTTTTAAACACAAATGTTCACCATTTCTTTGTAGTGAGGATATTTATCACGAGCTTTTGTCTTAGTAGTTACTATGCCCTGACCCCAGTCCACAGTTATCCTTCAGTTACCCTCAGTCACCAAGAACTATGAACACAAGTAGCTCAAAAAGGTATCAAGATGGGTAGGGGCGGGGCAAAAGAGAAGGGGGAATGTTCAAATAACTTTTTTATTATTGCATATTAGTACTATGGCTCTATTTTATTGTGGCTTACTTTGTTAGCCTTTTGCTGTGCCTAGATTATAAACAAAACTTAAGTGTGTGTAGGAAACCATCACATGTGCAGGCAGGGCTTGGTACTGCCTTGTTTTAGGTGTCTAGTAGGTAAGGTCTTTTTCTCAGAAAACACACAACACACCGTACATTATTATTAACTGGTGGAACCCAAGAACGTACCTGACATCCCCTGTCTTGCTATTATGCTTTCTCTTCCTATTAGCTCCATCCTTCTAGATTCTATATCCAAGTGAGATCTTAACAACATCCGTCCCTGAGCCTGGCTGAAGTCCCTGGTCTTTTTAGGTCATGAAGCATTCGATAAGTGGAGCCCAAGGAGGTGGCCCTGTCCTCTCTCACTCATGGAGGAGAGAACAAGAGAATGCCGGAGTGTAGGGTCATACCTAAGGGATGAGCCAGGGCAGGGAGCCCTCCTAAGTTCTATAGACAAGGGATGTGTTGAGGCCAGGTGGTCCTCCACATTATCCCTGGTATTCCTAGGAAACAGAGAGACCATGGATATGCACACAGAAACACCCAGATAGATTCCTGAGCCCAAGTCTCCATCCCACACAATGCTCTCATGTTTACCATGGAACTGGGTCTAACACCGAAGGTGCAAGGATGGTCAAGATGGTCTTGCCCCATGACTACCTAAGAGTTGGTGAGGGTGTCAGGGAGATGGGGGTGGGACCAATGCACACTTGACTTGCCCATCTTTCTTGTACACCCTCAAGAACAACCTCTTCCCACCTCAGCTTTAATCTTGCACTACTCTGGGTTCCTGGCCCCTCGTCTTAAGGAGCTCTCAGGGTCCTATGTCCACTCACATGCTCCGCATGGCCCTGGATTGAAGAAGTAAGCATCTTTGCTCTATCTTGCCAACAGATTTGCTCTTGTGCCTTTATGTTTGCTCTCAACTTTATGTCCTGGGCAAAGCTCCTTTCTATTATGCCAATTTGAGAGGTGCAACAGGAAGAACAGGGGTCTCCAGGGGTCTACTTACCTTGAGACCAACTCTTGAAGCTGCAGACCACACTCCGAACCTGAAACTTACCAAATTTGGGTTCTGCCAAGTCCTGACTCTGGGAACTTTGGGCCATTTCTTGCTGTTTCTGTTCCTGAGTTCCCTATCTAAAGGTGGGGTGGATCTGAGGGTTGGCTGAAGCGGTGTGTGTAGCGATTAGGGTGGTACTAGCTGTAGATTAATTGCATGGTCAGTGTTAGCCACTACTGTTGCTATTCTGGCTCTCATATGTGATCAGTTTCTCTCAGGAGCTCAAGGTTTGGGGAAGACAACTTACCACTGTTTGTCCGGCCTGGCCAGACTGCTGGAGGCTGCAGTGGGCAGGCACTGCCCCTGAGACTGTCCTCCAAGTACATGGTCGGGACTATCCTGTGCTGAGCTTGCTTTCAGGCAGGCCTCCGTCTCTGGCTGTGCAGTACGGTTTCTGGAAAGGTGGAGACAAAAACTTAACTTTCTTGGGTTCATTCTGGTGGGGGACAGGGCTCAGGTTGGGGCCCAGAGTCAAGTCCTCTGAATGGCCTCCCTTGGAGCTGGGGACTCAGAAACTGGAGTCCAGGTATCCACAGGACAATCATTGGCACTTGCCTATCTGAGTGTGACCTCTTTCTCTCTCTCCGAAGGTTCAGCCTGTCTAGCAATCCTACCAGGAAGGAGATGGGGTATGAGAGGGGACACAGCTATTCAATCCTTCTCTGCACTTGGGCCTTGCAGATTGGGAGCCCCTCCAATCCTCCCTAAAATGTTGCAGAGTCGGAGTCTCCTGTGAACTCTGTGGATAAACCTGGGGTCAGGACACAAAGCTTGAATCCAGGGACTCAGCTCCCATTGTCCCTTTCCTGCTTTCCCCACCCTGGACCTGATGGGAGGTGTGGGGTCCAACAGAGGGAGGCCAGCCTGCAGCGGGGGACACACCAGGAACCACAGAACGCACAGGTAGCCTCCTCTTGGTGAGGGCTGGGATGGAGCCCACATCCCATTCCTATGTCTTGGATGGGTGAAAGGTTTGGGGATCACAGAAGTCACTGCCTAGGCCTGTTGCAGCTTCCATATGATAGCAAGGAGGGGGACAGCATGCTTTCAAAAAATTTAAAAAATATATAGTGTGTGTGCACATGCTTGCGTGCATGTGTGTGTACATGTGTGCACACGTGCGCATGTGTGTGTGGTGTGTGCAGATGGATATGTGTGAATATCAGAGAGCAGCTTACAGGAGTCAATTCTCTCTTCTACCATGTGGGTCCAGGGATTCACCTTGGGTCTTCAGACTTGGAGCAAGCACACTGAGTCAACACACAGCTCCCTCCACCCCCATTTTTATCTGCTCCACCTAGCCTCGCTGCTTCTCCCTTCCAAGTTCACGCGGCCCCTTTCCTCTGGGCTGTGGCCAGTCCATTTCTCTGGCCATGTCCTGAGTACTTCTTGTTTCCCCTGGAAAGGCCTCAGATAATTGCACTGAGGATTTACCCCTGCCCCAAGGTGATTCCCTGAAGTCAGCTCTGGGTGACCCACTCAAACCCTCCCTCCCTAGCTCCACCCACCACACCCCAGGTTCTCAGCCTCCACCCCAACAGCTACAGGAATTTAAATTGCTCTCAATTGAAGACTCAGGAGAAAAATGTTTCCACACTTGTGCAAAGCACCCAGGCCCTGGGGAGTGGGTGTGCATTGCCATCTCCCCATCCCACCCCGCCCTGACCCTACCCACCCTGTGGCTCTGCACTCAGCGCTGGCCAGGGCCACAGGAGCCCCACCTTAAGCTCATGCCAATCTCAGAATCATTTCCTCTGGAAAGTCAGGCCTGGGCAATGCAGAGCCTGGGCCAGGCTGGGGTGCTCTTGAGGAAAAGCAGTGGGCAGGCATGGGGTAGGGCGGTTCCCAGGCTGAGACCTGCTGAGTTGGTGCTGGGCTAGCAGAACAGAGTGACAGGTCTGGAGGCCTGTTGAGGATGAGCTGTCTTGCTTCGTTTCTTTCCCATGCCCTGCCAACTCCCAGAAGAGGCCAGCAATTGGGGTGAAGGTTTGGGGGAATGAACAAACAATGTTTTCCTTGATCCAGGGCACCAGTTAGCCTGGTGTCTCTCGCTGACTTAGGTCCTCACGGGGAATGGGGGAGTGAGTGGTCTATTCATTCTGCTGAGACCTAAGGTATAGTTTCTGAGCTATGACTACTACTAATAAAAATGTCAGTACCCCTGAACTCAGTGGCTGTAGTGTGCTGGGCACTGGGCTGTGTAAACTCTAGTTACAATAGCACCCAAAGTTAGGTCCTGCATAAGTAAATCCATTTTATGCACAAGGAAATTGAGGCCCAGGGAAGTTAGGTGACTCATCGTAGGTCACACAGGGCAGGGATTACTTTTGTTATGATTGCATATAGGATCATTTTTATTATGATTTTAGATTATTTGCACAACACGCCTTCTATTGAATGAAGTCACCTATCTGATGGAGACAAAAGAAGTATGTTTTCAAGAAATTAGCACTCCAGCCAACAAATATTCAAATCATTTCTGATTCTGCAAAGCAAAATCTGTGCGAGCCAGTCCTTGTCATATGAAAATTATGTGAAATTATATATAAATCTATGAGTTGCAAAAATTTGATCACTCTCTGGCTAGTCAGGTGTTGCCAATGCTTGTTAATCAGGCCACGGCTTGTGAATTAAAGCTCTTTTCTCTCTTAGTTGTGGCCATTGAATTCCTCTTCTTCCTTCTCATGTAAACTGGGCCTTTCTTGATGCCTAGAACCCTAGCTCATGCATTCATAGATCCCAGCGTCTTACCAAACAGATTGAGTAAGTCATTCCCACAGTAGGTGACATATATAATACTTGATTTGTGGACATCAGATATTAACACGATTAGAATACATGGCAGACATTATTTTTGGCGGTTGCTGAGTCCCGTAATAAATCAAAGTGCTAGCTTTTTATAACAAGCACGTCTGCATTGCAGTGCATAGACTGCATGGGTCCCAGGAAAGTGATAAATGTGACCCATTGCATTGTAGACGACAACAGCATTTCCCTGTGTCCAAAGACATTCCTGCTCTACAAGAACAAGTTTTCTCTTCAAAGGTCACGTGGCCAGGCATGGTGGCACACTCCTTTAGTGTTAGCACTCAGAAGGCAGAGGCAGGCAGATCTCTGAGACTGAGGTCATCTTAGTCTACGTAGTAAATTTCCAGGACAGCTAGGGCTACATAGAGAGATCCTGTCTCAAAACAAACAAACAACAAAATGGAAAGCAGCCTGGTGGTGGTGTTGGGGGTGGTGGGGCTGGAGAGGTAGCTCAGTGGTTAAGAGCACTTGTTGCTCTTCCAGAGGACTTGGGTTAGGTTCCCAGCACCCACACAATCATATCAATAGCCCACAGTCAATCATAGCTCCAGTTCCAAGGGCTCCGATTCCTTCTTCTGACTTCCCTGGGCACTAGGCATGCACCTGATGCATATATATGTATACATGCAGGCAAAACATACACAGAAAATAAAAAAATAAATAAATCTTTAAAAATAGAGATGTGTACTTAATATACATAGCAGTGTAAGCATTGAGTCTGTTTAAGTGTAGGTGTTTCTTTAGGAGAGGTTATCGATCCATTGATTCAGCAATCTATAATTTTAACACATATTTATTGAGCACATGCCAGCTACTATCTGGTTATGAGGTTACCATGGTAACAGACCAAGCCTGAGCTTCACGGGCCAGGGGAGAGAGATACTAAGCAGACACTACACTAGTGAAAGCTAGGAAGATATGACATAAGTAATTCATATATACAGTTAAACCCGTGTTTTCCTGTTTCAAATTATGAAGAAAAACTGAGAGAAAGGGAAAGTGCTCAGTGTGGGGCATGATTTAGCTAAAGGTCTGATGAATGAGTTTCTTTTTGGAAGCCTTCCCTGGGTTCAGTTCTCTGGGCTGGCAGCACCTAGCCATAGGAAGGGAGTGGAGAGGGTGTTGGTAGCAGAGAGAATGGCAGGGGTTCTGATGTGGTCAAGGTACTGAGAGGGGGTGGAAAGGGTGGGAGTGGAGGTGGGGGAAGAGACCAGGGACGGCCAGGATCAAGTCAGTCCCTGCAGGCCATGGGAAAGAACATCATGGGAAGTTATTGAGAGTTGTTAGCAAGAGGGACACACACTGGTTTCCATGTCTGTCTTCCTGCCTCGATCTCCATCTTATCTATCATCTATCTATCTATCTATCTATCTATCTATCTATCTATCTATCTATCTATCTATCTATCTATCTATCTATCTGTATGTCTATCTAGCTACCTACTTATCACCTATTATTTATAAGAAAAGGCCTATAGCTCAGGCTATAACTCTCTATGTATCCGAGGATAGATAGCCTTGAACTTGAGATACTCTTTTCTTCATCACCCAAGTACTGAGATTATAGTATAAATCTGTGACACTATCTAGCTCCTACATTACAACACACACACACACACACACACACACACACACACACACACAC
>NC_022013.1:26481157-26481819 GCF_000317375.1 Microtus ochrogaster
ACATTAAGGTAGTTTCATTATGTAGTTCATGGTGGCTTCCAGCTCCCTGCAATCCTCCTGCTCCAGCCTCTGGAGTACTGGGATTTCAGATGTGCACAACTAGTTTGGCTTGATTTGTGCTTTAAAAATCTCTTTGGTTGGAAGAGGGCCAACAGGGACACAGGAAGACTGGACAAGACGCTATTGCTGATGGGTCAAGTTGGTGATGTGGGCAGGCAGTGGAGTGAGAGGAGAATGGAGCAGGAGAGAGCGAAGGCAAAGCCACAGAATCAGGGAAGAGGAGAAATGTTGCCTTTGAGGACCACCTCCCCTCCCCTCCTCGTTCCTCTCCTCCTCTCCTTTCCCCTTCCCTCCCCCATGTCGTTACCTACAGCACCGCCCTTATACTGGGCAGCAGGGACCATCTTTGAGCTCTGTGTTTTTATTTTGATTTCACCTTATTTCATGAGTGTGGGGGTGTATGTGTACATGTATACATGTCCATGAGGTGGATATAAGAACCCAGCTCAGGAGCTGTTCCTCTGGTGTTGTCTACCTTCCTTTCTGAAGCACAGTCTTTCACTGACCTAGAACTCACCAAGTAGGTAGGGTGGTTGGCCAGTGAGCCTCAAGTCTCTGCTTCAGAGAAAGAACTTGAAAATGTGCAACCAAGTTTTCTTTTC
>NC_022013.1:26482014-26483302 GCF_000317375.1 Microtus ochrogaster
CCTCCCTCCCTCCCTCCCTCCCTCCCTCCCTTCCTTCCTCCCTTCCTTCCTTCCTTTCGTTTATCTTTTCTCTCATGACAAAAATCATCTGGATAGGCAGTTGTACTTAGGGAATCTAGCCATTCTGCATTTGACACCAGCTTTTTGTGTATGGAGGATAGAAACAGAGAAGTCTCCTCTAATAATGATGTCCTAGGCCACTTAGGGTTCCCAGCAGCTCCAATTTCCTGCCAAATAGTTCTGGAGTGTGGCTATTGCTCAGGGTCTGGACAAGCAAATTACAACCTCAGTGCGTGGCTTGAGTCTGGGACTGGGATAGGCTCTGGGTCCCTGTGGAGTTAGATTGATGTCTGTTAGTAAGGAATAGGATGGTCTGGCCTCTCATGGTCCAGCAGTCTCCTGACATCCTCTAGAGGCCGTGGTGGGATCAGGGCCCTGGGACACCTGGATGAGTCTCTTCTACCTCTAGAGACTCCAAGCAGCTACCCTTGCCCCCGGGCAGGAGGAGGCAGTTTGGAAGGTTGACTGTGGAAAGCCTTGAGAGGCTGGGTGGTATGACATGGTACCTTTCTTGAAGACGATGGGCTGACCACAGCATTGGCCCAAGCCTGGGGTCTGGAGAGTTGGTGGGAGACTTTCTAGTCCCTGAAGCTGCTATATGAGACCAACACTTACTATTGGCCTCTGACAGGCCTTGTGTGCCCCCTCCACTTACCTACCCCTGACTCCCTCTGACTATAGCACAAAATCAGAGGAACCTGGAGCGTCTACCCCAGGGTAGCAGTAAGGCAACCAGGAGACCAAGGACCCAGCCCTCTCTTTTCCCGGCAGCAGACAGGGCAGTGCCAGCCTCTCTTTGCTCACCCCACAGTCTAGCCTGTATTAGTCAGAGGAGGAAGAGGTACACCGAACTGGGGATCAAGCTTCTGCTGGATCAGGGAGTCTTAACAACTCAAGTGTAGGAAGCAAGAGTGACTGTTAAGGCTTGGAAGCTGTAACAGACCTCACAGCCCAGCAGGGCAAGCCCTCAGGGAACCCCACAGTCCAGCAGGGCAAGCCCTTAGGGGACCCCACAGTCCAGCAGGGCAAGTCCTCAAAGGACCCCACAGTCCAGCAGGACAAGCCCTCAAAGAACCCCACAGTCCAGCAGGGCAAGCCCCCAGAGAACCCCATAGCCCAGCAGGACAAGACCCCAGAGAACCCCACAGTCCTGCAGGGCAAACCTCAGGGGACCCCTCAGTCCAACAGGGCAAGCCCCAGGGGACCCCACAGTCCAGCAGGGCAAGCC
>NC_022013.1:26483509-26497491 GCF_000317375.1 Microtus ochrogaster
CAGGGCAAGCCCCAGGGGACCCCACAGTCCAGCAGGGCAAGCCTCAGAGGGGTGAGCACCGCTGTGAGGACAGATGAAACTTTGTGTGGCCAACTTCACCTTCGGGTCTTCCCAGGCTCACAGGGAGGCCACTCCTGGCTGCCAAAGTTGGCTCTGCGGGTGCTCTTCTGTCCGTCTGTCTGTCCCCTTCTCTTTCACGCTCCCTTTAGAGTTTTCTTTTGGCCTGCTGCATGACTTACTTTGCCCCGGCTCATCTTGTCTTCACAGCGTCTTTCCACTTGACTGCAAGCACATCAGGGCCGGGATTGGTCTTTTGTTCAGTTATGCACACGATGGTACCTGGTGACGCTTGGGGACTACTTGCTGGGTGTGAAGAATGATGAGTGACTTTCTCCCAGAGTCCAGGCCTCCTGTTGAACAGGTTGTGCACACACGGTGTTCTAGAAAAGATAGAGTCTTGCAGCCATGAAAGCTGGGGGCCCCCAGGTGAGAGCAGCTGGATATCTGAAGAGGTCCGTCTAGGACAAAGCCAGGGCTACTTCAGCCAGAAGGGAAGTTAGCAAAGAGGCTTTCATGGAGGGGAGATTGCCTGAAGAGGTTTCATGTGGGCTGGCTGTCATTCCTGAAGTCGGGGTGTTCTGGGCCGGGTCACCAGCAGCCTGTTCTGGATGCTGTTCACTTGGTCAAGGGGAGGGGGGGCAGAGAGAGGAGAAGTCACGCGCTGTCCAGAATCAGCTTCTCCGGGAAGTCACTAAAGGCACAGGCTGTGGCACTGGGCTTCCTGGATCCAGTGCCACCCCCGCCCCCGTATTTGTGGAGCGGCTTTGGCAGCGTTACTGTGTCTGGGTTTCTTCCTCTACACAATGGGAATGATATTAGCAATGCCCTCACCAGGTTCTTGTGGGGATTAAAGGAGCTTGCATAAATATCAGGGCTCAAAACAGCACATGGTGGAAGCAGATGAATATCGCTGTGATCTTTGGGGTGCTGTGGGACGGAGAGTGTCCCCTGGCTTCCTCTGTTCTTCTACCCTCCTACCCACTTCCTATAGCTCCCCACAGTCTAGGTCCCCATTTCCTCCCATCCTGATGAGCCATAGGTCCATAGCTAGACCCCTCCTCCCACCCGCCCGCTCCTCTTGCCAAACCTGGGGCTTACAGGTCATGGGAAGATGGTCTGGTGGGATGAGTCAGCCTGTTCTGCCTTGCCTCCGTGCTGCGGAGAGCCAACCAGCTACAGGAGGTAAAAGTTAGGTGTTGGTGACATCCCGTCTCCCATGAGGAAGGCACAGATTTTCCCTGAAGAGAGGAACCCAGAGCCTAATCATACCCGTCACTTGAAGGCTCAGCCCTGACCCTGGCTGTGGTCTCCAGTCCCTATTCCACACTGTCGGTCACAATGAGGGCCTGTGAAAGTCAGTTCCTGGATGCTGTTGTCCATCTCCCAGCCACCACTTGTGCCTCCCATTCTAGTCCTGTGAAGTGCAGGCCTCCATAGCGCCTTGGCTTTCTTGATGCTGCGGCGACCTGAACCTGCCTTGCTCTCACGCCGTCCTTATGTTCACCTCATGCTGTGACCCTAACCCTGCTTCCTCCTGCCTTTCCCATCTGAGTCACTCCACTCCAACCAGCCTGCCCCTAAGAGATTGTCTAGGAGCTTGCTGTCCAGAGGATGATTCTCTGACTGACGGTTTGGTGAGCATTTCAATCCCTGAAAACACACAGAGTCTGGGACCGCGTGATCACTGGTACAGACTGACTGGTGACTGGTGATAGAGGGGAGAGGGTGTCCAATTCCATAAACAACAGAGTAGGCTGTGTGCCTGTCTGACACCCGAATCCTGTTCCTTTGCCAGCCCACACATGTGGCTGGCAGAGGGCTAGACATGCCAAGGGTCCTCATACAAGGTCTCATTCCGGGCACAGGCTTAGCAGAGACAGATCTCCCCTTGTGTACTGATTTGCCATGACTTGACTTCGAAATATGAAACCTCTTTCTACATGTGAGCTTAAACAACCCGAGGCTGCAGCCCAGATGGCTCCTTGGCGGCATTCTGTTAAAAGGTGTTCTGCAGAGGCTCATGGGAAGGTTTTGTGTTGTCTCTCTTCCCACTCTCTCTGCCCGGAAACACCTCAGCACATCAAAGCCTCTGAAAATCATGAGCAAAGAAAACTACTTAACTCATGTGTTCAGAGCCTCTAGAATTTAAGCCTTTTTCACTGTGAGCCTGTGCAAATGACGTCAGGATGCTTTTAATCCCTTTGCTCCCACACCCACACACCAAAAGCTAGGTAAGGTTCTTCTCAGAGGTGCTTTGGTCCCTGGTGGACCCTTGCCCTCGTTTCCAGGTAGGTCGGCAGTATTGGCAGGGGCTGGGCTGGAGGGGGAGGGTGATGTTGTCACACCGATCCCCACCTCTCGCTCTGGATGGCTCTACTTTTGTTTTGAATCTCGACTGTTTAGAGTTGGAGTCCCTGCTTCAGGAGACAAGATGGTTCCTATGGACTGAGGGCCACTGGGAAGGAAGGCGTGGCCCATCCAGAGGGAGGACAACTCACTCGGGGAAATTCCATTTGGCTTGCCCACCTGTAGAGTACAAGTGGCAGCGATTTCTAGCCAGCCCCTGGATGGGCTTTTGCTGACTTTGTGGTTGGATGGGAGGGAACTGGCAGGGTTGGTTCTGACAGCCTGACTCATGGCTTCTGTGCCCGCCACCTCCCGCCACTAACAGCTTGGTTGAGGAGGCAGGGCCAGAGAGGTTGTGGGAAATTGCAGGAATGCAATGGTAAGGGCTTCTCTCTCTGACCAGTGAGCTGGGGTCAAGGTCCGGGGTTTGCAGAGATTCTGGGGATCCTGGGATCTGTGGGGACAGGAGACCCAGCACTGACATTGAGATCATAAGGCAAGGACTTAATGAGGCAGCACTGAGGGACCCAGGATGCCCCCCCCATTTTTGTAGAAAGGAAACTATTGACAAGGTAGGTATCAACCTACTAGATTGGGTATCATTTGGCTATCTCCTGATGGTGACATTGAGATACCATTTGTGTGGCATCTGGCCCTCTTTCCTGTTGTATTTAAAATAACCTGAGAATAAATGTATCCCAAAAGTAGAATCCATGAACTCTGGGGAGTCCCATCTCTGAATAGCAACACACTCCACATCTGTTGTTTTTCCCTCTTCATTAGCGTTCTGAGGAGGCTGCCAGTGCAGGCTGAAGAAGCTTGATTGTGGGGAGCCCATGTAGTCAGAGGGAGTCAGGGGCTGGAGAAGTCGCTCAGTGGTAGAGTGTGTGCCCAGCATGCAGGAGCCCTGGGTTCCATCCTTAGTTCCACAGGAAGGGTGAGAGGGAGGGAAGAAGGAAGGGAGGGGAGGGAAGAAGGAAGGAAAGGAGAGAGAGAGAGAGAGAGAGAGAGAGAGAGAGAGAGAGAGAGAGAGTGTCCTGGGAACCACCCTCTATTTGGTGGTTCCTGCCTTGTATGGCAGGCAGAACACACTAGAAATGGATGCTCCAAAAACTAAAGACTCCAACCCCACACTGTACTTGATACCTTAGGATCACATCTTCTGCTCCGTCCTCTGTTCAGTGCTCCAGTGTTAAGAGAAACAAGGACAACTTGAGATGTGTCCAGAGAAGGTGACCATGCAGTGAGAGGGACAGTAAACCACCCCTTTAAGGGAGGACTAAAGAAACTGAGTAGGCTGGATATGAGAAAACTCAAAGGCAGAGGGGACTGCCTTAGGGAAAGAAGTGAGACCTACTCTCCATGTGGATAGAGACAAGGCAGGCCGGTGGATACCATAGGAGCCAGACATGACTGGAAATCAGCACATCCCCGAAGAGCTCAGAGCTGGCGCCTGGCTAAGACAGACAGCAGAAATGGATTGGATCTTTATGGTCGAAATGTGGGGAGTCAGGAAGGCCTTTAAGATCAACTCATGGGAAAGGCTGAATCTACACTCGCAACCATCTACGGCTCACAGAATGCTGAGCACACGCTCTAGGATAAACTCTGGGCTCTGGGCTAATATGAGGAGGTCATCACTCCACAGGCACAAGTCACAGCCCAACGAGGGCCTTGAAGTAGCATAAATGTGAAGACCTCACAGAGGGAGCAGCTTGTGAGTCGGCTCTTGGGGATGAACAGAGGTTTTGCGGGCAGAGAACACACCAAGTGAGGCCGCATGAGTCCACAGAAGCAACACAGGGACAGTGGGCTGGAGCCATGCAACTTTTGGGGAGATGTCGTAAGGGGAAGGCCAGGGAGAGTGTGAAGACAAACAGGAACAAGGCAGAGGACATAGGTTGGCCTGAGAGAGCGAGGAACAGAAAGCTCAGAGTTGGCAGATGTTTCCCAAAAGGTAGAGGGTGTGGTCAGCATGACTTACACATCAGTCTGGTGGAGGCACACTTCAATGGCTGGGGGTGGCACTGGACTGGCATGGCCACCGAAGCCAGCCAGGAGGTGGCAGCAGAGAGCAAGGAAGGATAATTCAGTCATCAGGACTTGGAGAATGGGAAAGGAAGTAATAAGGACGAGGGCAGAATATCTCATGTGGGAGGTTGGGTGGGTAGCGATTCCAGCTAGTCTTTATCCCTAAAAGCGAACAAACTAAAACCACCTGTAGTTCAGGCTGGTGTTGAACTTTACCGAGTTCAGAGCCAAGACACGTGCGTGTCATGTGAGAGCCCTCCTCTTGGGACCCCTGCTTCCTATGAACAGGAAGCAGCAACAGACGTGTTTGCATCCATCTGATAAGAACCAGGCAGTCTCCCCAGCCTCTTCACACCTCCATATCCACCAACCCTCATTCCTGCCATATCAGCTTGCCTTTGTAGACACCAGTCCCAAGCCGGTGGGAGCTGCCAGGGTGGTGTGGCTATAGTGTCCCTGGCACCAGCTTCCAGAGAGCCCCTCTGCCCCATCTGCCTTGCTGATGGGTGGATTAGCCACCAGCAGAGCGGGTGGTCCCTAGGGTTTAAGGGTGACTATGTAAAACCTTCTCACCCTAGGCTCAATGCCCGGGTCTCAGGCTGTCAGGGTTGGAAGTAAGGAAGCTCACCTCATCCCCGGTGGCTGAATGTGATCTGCCTGGAAGTGGCTGTAGATTGGGCTCAGGATGGAGGTGTGCTGCAGTTCTGGAGCCTTTATCGCCATAGCTAACAAACCTCTTTCATCACACACTACACCATGACTGTCCCGTCTGCTGCAGTCCTGGTGGACATCCCAGGACACTCCCTTCATTTCCTGTAAGAGTTTAGATCTGCCATCACTTTCTCAATATTTGTCCTGTTCCAAGGACTAATGATTCTTTTATTTATATTGTGTGGTCCTACTATAGTTCCAGCTTCCTCGCCCTTGATCACCTCTCTCCTAGGGCTTGGTCTGTCCTTCCTTATCAAAGCTGTTTACAGCCTTGCTGTGACCGTTGACAACTTCTCTGTATTTTCAACTTAAAGCAGTGCATCATTTGACTGTTGCTTTGTAGCTTCTGGCTCAAATACCCTAGCCTTGTGTGGTGGTTTGAATGTAGTTGGCCCCCCAAATCTCATAGCAAGTGCCACTATTAGGAGGCATGGCTTTGTTGAAGTGGGTGTTGCTCAGTCCTTGCTCTATGCCTTCACCTGGGTGGTAGCAAAATGGCTAGAGAAAAAAATGCATACTTATGTGAGCTTAAGTTCTTGACCATATGAGTAGCTTGTTGTGGAATATGAGTTTAAGATGTGTTGTATTCGTTTATGCTGTGGAACATTTGTTTAATGATGCAAGGATGTGTTGCATTCTTTTATATTGCATTTGGTTAACTCTGTAAAGCTGTGTTACTTTGTCTAAAACACCCAATTGGTCTAATAAAGAGCTGACTAGCCAATAGGTAGATAAGAGAGAGAAATAGGCAGGGCTGGGATGAGCAGAGAGAATAAATAGGAGGAGAACTCTAGAGTCAAGAGCGAGGAGCCAGGAGTGAGAAGTGAGAAAAGGGGGAGCCGAGGCCACCAAGGGGCAGCCACCCAGCCATTAAACCACCCAGCCACACGGCCAGCCATGGAGAAGGAAGGAAAGAAAGATTAAAAAAAACCTAGAGACAAAAATGTATTTAAAGAGAAATGGTATAATTTAAGTAAGAAAAGCCAGGCATTCACAAATAAGAATAAGTCTCCACGTATTTATCTGGGAGCCGGGTAGTGGGCCCCCAAAGAGTAAAAAAAACAACTATAGTAGCTGCCACCTCTTTCATGCCTTCTCCCTTCTTCCATGTCTCTGTTATCCCAGACAGGCTTCTTGTCTCACCAAGAGCATGGAAAGAGCCCAGAAAGAAGGCCAGCAAGCTCCCATCACATTAACTTAGCCTTGTGTCTGTGGCTGCAGCAGACTGGCTGGCCACAGCTGTTGTTTGGACAGCAGGTCCTGACCTCTCTCATCCACACAAAGGCCTCTCTCTAAATCAGTTCTTTCCTCTTGGACCAACAACTGCTCCATGCCACCAGAACATCACACAGAAGGCCGTCTCGATGCCACATCCATATCCCCTAAGCACCCATTTCTTGTTACTTAAAACTTTGAAAAATTATTTTATTATGTGCATATGGATGTTTTGATTGCATGTATAGTGTATCTGTACCCCAGGTGCATGCACGGTGCCTTCAGACACCAGCAGAAGGTATCTGAGTCCCCTGCAACTGCAGTTGTAGCCAGTAGTGAGTGAACTGTTACTAATCCCCTACTTTCTTTCTTTGCCTTCACCAAGAACTTTCCCAGAAATTGAACGCCTTGTGTTCCTTGAATGCTTGAATGCACTCCAGTCAAATGTTTGTCCCACCACTCAACCGTAACCAGACCTACTAAACACAGGGGTCTTCCATGCCCTCATTTGGTGGCCAGAGAGTTCCATTTCCAGACATGGTGGAGTAGCCCTTACTAACACGTTTTCTGTAGATAAGAGCCACATCCTCCAAACATAAGCAAAAAGTAACAAGCACCCGAAGAGATCAGAGGCTGACCAAAGGCAGGCAGGGGAGAAGAAACTGCACTCAGTGGTTTTCTGTGTTCCTCCAAGCACAGCAGGATGCAGCTCGCTCCATAGTACAGACTAAGAGTCAAATTGAAGCTTGTCATCTCACTGGCTTTAAGAACCAGGTGACTGTTTGTGGCAGCCAGCAAGTTTAAAAAAAGTTAAAAAAAATTGGACTGGAGAGAAACCTCATTGGTTAAGAGCACTGGCTGTTCTTCCAGAGGTCCTGAGTTTGATTCCCAGCAACCACATGGTGGCTCACATCCATAAGAGATCTGGTTCCCTCTTCTGGACTGCAGACAGAACACTGTATACATATTAATAAATAAATAAATCTTTAAAAAATGGGGGGTATAGCAAATGTGATACAGTCTCAGAGCAAATGCTTCAAATTTCAAATATTAGGATGGCTCAGCAGGTAAAGGCACTTGCCACCAAGCCTGAAGACCCGAGTTCAAGCCCCAGAACCCACTTAGTGGAAGGAGAGAACTGACTCCTGCAAGTGGTTTTCTTATCTCTACATGTGTGTTGTGGCATGTGTTGTATGTGGGCAACACACAGATATGTATACTAAGCACACTAAAATAAAGATGTAATAAACATTTTAAAAAGATAAATAAACCACACCCAAATCTCTGGTTGTCTCTTCGGCTATGCACAAGTGGAAGAGCACCTGGGTAGCTCAAACAGACCCCAAAGACCTGACCAGCAGGTTGGCTGCTGCTCATCACAGTGGAGATGGAGGATGGAGTTTGAGTGCAGTGGTAATTACCTACAAAATGTCAGCATCCTTCAGATGGTGAAGAGGAGAAACCAGAAAATACACAAATAGCATTCATTACATTCAGGGTACAAATCAGAAATAAGAGAATATAGCCGGGCATGGTGGCCTTTAGTTCAGTACTTGGGAGGCAGAGGCAGGCAGATTTCTGTGAGCTCAAAGCCAGCTTTCAGCTCTACACAGCAAGTTCCAGAACAGCCAGGTATACATAGAGAGACCTTGTATCAAAAAACAAAACAAAACAAAATAAAACAGATAGACAGACAAAAACAAAAAACCAAACAAATATAAATAAATAAATGCAAGAACGTGATCCATAATTGAAATAAAAGGAAACAATGGGATCATTTTTTAATGAGCTCTACATTTTTCTCGGCTCCTCTCCGACTCCCCCCTCCCCTTCAACCCTCTCCCAAGGTCCCCATGCTCCAAATTCAGTCAGGAGATCTTGTCTTTTTCTACTTCCCATGTAGATTAGATCTAAGTATGTCTCTCTTAGGGTCCTTATTGTTTAGACATTAAAATTCTAAATAACCCAATTAAAAATGGGGTACAGAACTAAACAGAGAATTTTCAACAGAAGAATCTCAAATGGCCAAAAGATACTTAAGGAAATGTTCAACATCCTTAGCTAGCCAGGAAATGCAGATTAAAACAACTCTGAGATACCATCTTACACCTGTCAGATGGCTAAGATCAAAATCACCAATGATAGCTTATGCTGGAGAGGATGTGAAGTAAGGGGAACACTCATTCATTGCTGGTGGGAATACAAATTTGTACAATTACTTTGGAAATCAGTATGGCAGTTTCTCAGAAAATTGGGAATCAACCTACCTCAGGATCCAATAATATCACTCTTGGGAATATACCCAAAAGATGCCCAACTATACTACGAATGCATTTGTTCAACTATGTTCATAGCAGCAATTATTTGTAATAGCCAGAACCTGGAAACAACCTAGATACTCCTCAACTGAGGAATGAATAAAGAAAATGTGGCACATTTATGCATTAGAGTACTACTCAATGGTAAAAAAAAAAAATGACTGACATCTTGAATTTTGCATGCAAATGGATGGAATTAGAAAACACTATCCTGAGTGAGGTAACCCAGACCCAAAAAGATGAATATGATATGTACTCACTCATAAGTGGATAGGTATAAACAAAGGACTTTGAGCCTATAGTTCATGATCCTAGAGAAACTAAGTAATAAGGAGAACACAAAGAAAAACATATATAGATTCACCTGGAAATTGGAAACAAACAAGATCACCTGACAAAATTGGAAGCATGGGGGTAAGGGGAAAAGGGAGGGTGGAAGGGGAAGAGGAGGGGAGAAGGGGAGGGTTGAGGAGAACTTGAGGGAATGGGGTAGTCGAGATGGAGGAAGTACAGGGATGAGAGCAAGGAAAGAGATATCTTGATTGAGGGAGCCATTATAGGGTTAGCAGAAACCTGGATCTAGAGGAATTCTCAGGAATCCACAAGGATGACCCTGGCTAAGACCCTAAGCTATAGAGGAGAGGAGACCCGATCTTGACTTGTGCTGTAGTCAGGCTGATGAATATCTTAAATATCTCCATAGAACCCTCAACCAGTTTTGGACCTTTCTAAAAGCAATGTGCCTTACCCTCTCTGAGGGTTGGATGGGGGTGGGGTGGAAGGGTGTGTGGAAGGAATGAGAGGAGGGGAGGGAATGGAAACTTGAATTGGTATATTTTAAAAATCTAATAAAAAAGAAAAAAACTTAAATAGAACCAAATAGAAACTCTAAAGCTGAGAAAAAAATCCATAAAATGAGCTGAAAAGTTCAAGCTCACATTTGAAATGATAAAAGAGTCGTGAACCTGAGCACAGACCAACAGGGTTGAATTCATCTGATGAACATAATAAATACATTTTTATTATTTTAGACACAGCACAGAAGTCCTAGAAGCTCAGTAAAGCCCAAGCAAGACCGGCACGAGTGTGTTATTGTTATAAACTAAAGCAATAATGTATGGAAAATGGGAAAAAATGATAGAACACATTTAGAGAAGTGGTACACATGATTGCCAATTGTTTATCAGAAATAATGGCAACGAGAAGACAGAGAAACTCCATCTTTAAAGTGACAGAAGAAGAGAGACACTGTCCATCGGGATCCTGGATCTGGAGAAAAGTCCTTGAAACTACTTTCACTAGCAGGCTCAATTCCCATATTAATTGCTCTTATCCGTATCCAAAATTCAATAGAACCCTAAACTTCATTCTAATATCACTAAACTCATCATCCATTAACAAAGCCTGACCTAATAATATTTTATGATTAGCATGCACAATAGCCCTCATGATTAAAATACCATTATATGGTGTTCACCTATGACTTCCAAAAGTCCATGTAGAAGCCCCTATCTCGGGGTCCATAATCCAAGCAGCAATCCTACTAAAACTAGGAGGGTACGGTATGAGTTTCCATAATCCTAGATCCAGTGACCAAATCCATAGCCTACCCATTCATCCTTCTCTCACGGTGAGGAATGATAACAAGCTCTTTCTGTCTTCGACAAATGGACCTCAAATCAACCATAGCTTACTCCTCAGTAAGGATGAAAGTAAAATAAAGGTGCTTACCGCCTATCCTTTGGGGTGTATGTGTATGTATGTGGTGTGTCTTTACGTGTGTGTCTGTAGGCAGTGTTTCTGTATGTGGTGTGTATGTCTATATGTGGTTTGTCTGTTTGTGGTGTGTGTGTGTGTCTGTATGTGATGTGTCTGTATATGTGGTGTGTCTTTATATGTGTGTCTGTACATGGTGTGTGTTTCTGTATGTGGTGTGTATATATGTACATGTGTGCATGTGAGTGCACGCATGTGTGTGAGTGCACATGCATGTGACAAGTGCATATGGGTGTGTGTGTCTGTGTGTAGGTACATTCGCCTCTGTGTATGAGCAGAGGCCAGAAGACTCAATTAAGAATCCTTCTCTATCACTCTTCACCTTTTAAAAAATTTAACATAATTTCTTTATTGATTCTTCAGGAATTTCACATCATGCTCTGCTCACCTCCCAGTCCTTCCATATTCTCCCCTCACCCTGCAGCTACCCCACCAAAACAAAACAAAACAAAGAAAGCAAACAAACATATCAAGAAAAAAAATACCCCATCCCACCTCCAAAAAAAAAAAAAAACCTCTTCACGTCTCCATGTTTTCCACCCCTCCAACACCTCTTCATCTGTCCTGGTGGCATTGGCATTGGAAGCCAAGGTGTGCCACACAGTTTACCTTTGTTCAATCAGCATTATTAGCCAATGTTCATTGAGTCACTGGTCTGGCTCAAGGCCTCTGGTTTCTGGTACACCATCACCACTGGATCCTCACTGGAACTCCTCTGGGATGTCCTGCAGCCACCTCGAATCATGAAGATCCTGAAGGTGATCCATAGGACCAGTTCCTTCACGAGCTCCAGCAGGTTCTAGATGGGGTAAGATGCTAGGGTGGGCCAATCCAAGGCCCAACTGTGGGCCCGGGTGGTAGCTGAGCTGGTAAGTCTAGGACACTGGGACCACGTGCCTCAGGTGAGGGGATGGCGCCAGCTCCCATGTGCCCATGCCATCAGGGTCAGTTCTTCCTCACCCATGGTGAGGAGTGGGTCCATCTCTCCTGAGTACAGAGTCCAGCTCTCCCGTGAGGGTGTGGGCCAACTCTCTTGTTACAGTGTCCAGCAAGAGGCAGGGCCAGCTTTCCCAGGCCCAGCTCAGCATGACCCTCTGATTTCATCATGGATGGCTCCTATGGCCCCTCTGAGGTGACACAGGCCTCAGTCAACAACAAAGATTCCAGTTACACAGTCAAGGCCCTGGGCAGTAGCTTAGGCTTGGATGACATCCTGGCTCCATGTAGAAGCACTGGCCACTCAGATGTGGATAGATCTGGCAGTGGCATGGCCCCTGGACACCAACAAAGCCTCAAGTTTGTCCCTATGTTCCTATGGCCCCAACTCTAGGCTTCCATGTGGCAACACGGAGCTCAGACTTCAACAGACTCCAGCCTTAGTAGGACCTTTGATGTGGGAGTGTCATATATCAATCTGTTGATTTCATTGGTTAAGCAATAAAGAAACTGCTTGGCCCTGATAGGTTAAAACATAGGTGGGAGGAGTAAACAGAACAGAATGCTGGGAGAAAGAAGCTGAGTCAAGGAGTCGCCATGATTCTCCCACTCCAGGCAGGCGCAGGTTAAGATCATTCCTGGTAAGCCAGCTCGTGGGCTACACAGATTAATAGAAATGGGTTAGATCAATATGTAAGAGCTAGCCAATAAGAAACTGAAACTAATGGGTCAGGCAGTGTTTAAAAGAATACAGTTTCCATGTAATTATTTCGGGTATAAAGCTAGCCATGCAGGCGGCTGGGTGCCGGGAAAGTAGCCCGCCGCTCCTATTTCAACAGACCTTGGCAGCAGGTGGGTCTGGATGTCACCATTTTCCCAGGTGACATCAAACTGGCATGGCCCCAGTGGCAGCGTGGTCCTCAGACACCAACATGGCCCCAGACCTTGGGTGTCTGCATGGCCTTTGGTGGTCAGAGGAGCCTTGAACATCAACACAGACCCCAGTCTTGGTACGACCATGGACCCAGACATGGTCCACAGCTGTAGCTTTGGCCTGGATGTTACCATGGCATTGGGTGGCATCACAGGCCCCTCAGATCTGTACAGCCTCGGCTGCAGTATGACCCCCAGACTCCAACATGGACTCCTCATGGATCAGGTGGCTGATCTGACCCTGGGCATCCTTGGTGGCAACAGGAGTCACAGATGTCAATCCAGACCCTGGCCTCTATAGGGACTCAGACATGGCCCTCAGCATAGCCCAGACCCAGATGGCACTATGGCCCCGGGGGGCAGCACAAGCCATCCAGTCCTAGATGGCTGCAGCTGCAGCATGGCCCTTGGACACCAACAAGGCCACAAGTTGCTGCCCAGACCCTGGACCTCTGTATGGGCCCTAGTGGCAACATGGCCCATGGACTTCCACACAGGCCCTGGCTGCAGTGGGACCATTGATCTAGACACAGTCTTTGGCAGCAGTTTGGGTCTGGATGTCATCATGGCCCCAGGTAGCAGTGAAGACCACCCAGATCTGCATGGCCCCAGCGTTTGCATGGTCCTTGGACACCAACACAGCCCCAGGTGGTGGCCCAGACCCCTGGAATCAGCATGGCCCTGCCTTCATTTTTAAGACAGGGTGGCAGTTAGCAAGCTCCAGGAGACCCTCTGTCTCTGCTCCCTACAGCACTGGGGTTACAGGAGTCCCCAATCAGGACTGGCTTGATACCTGGGTGCTGCAAGCTCCTTTACCCAGTGAGCCATGTAGCCAGCACTACAATGGCAACTTGTTCATAATGAAATCGTACAATTTGCAGGAACACGATGAAACTTTAGCCATTGTGCTAAAAAAAAAAAAAAGCCAGATCAGAATGACAATTAGTGTATGTTTTCTCATATATAAAATATAGAATACACATGTGTATACACACACGTACACACACAGGAGATTGGGAAGAGGATGGGAACTAGTGGGAGGGGACAAGAGAGAGAAGTGGAGCAATGGGGTGAAAATGAGCGAAGTACATAATGTATACATATGAAGAGGTCATAACGAAACCAAATATCCATACAAAAATCCCCATAAAAAACCATCAGAAACAAGAACGCTTGATGACAGCCACTGGGAAATCATAGCAAGCAGATGAATGTGCACACAATGAATATACAGCAGAAGTGTTACAATTCTGCACAATTCACTCACTGAGAAAAGATGTCAGGACACGGAATAAAGTAATTGCTTCAATATTCTTAGGTGAACTGAAATTATACGGAATAGGGAATATGTTCTTGTTTGTAATGGATAGATAAAAAGTATGTGAAATTTTTCCAAATGTTTAAAATCAAGTAACATTCTTCTCAATAACCCATAAGTTAGAAAGGAACAAAAACCCACAAAAGAAGTAACCAGTGTATCAAAGTTATAAAGTGCAGCTAAAACAGTGCTTGGAATGCCTGAAATCAATTACCAAAGTTTCTACTTTAAAAAATCTAGAAAATGATCTTAAGTGTCTTTTGGCCATTTGAACTTCTTCTGTTGAGAATTCTCTGTTCAGCTCAGTGCCCCATTTTATAATTGGGTTGATTAGCCTT
>NC_022013.1:26499473-26500808 GCF_000317375.1 Microtus ochrogaster
AAATAAATAAATAAATAAATAAATAAATAAAAATCTAGAAAAGTCTGGGTGGTGGTGGCTTGTGCCTTTAATCCCAGCACTTGGGAAGTAGAGGCAGGCGGATCTCTGTGAGTTCAAGGCCAGCCTGGTCTACAGAGTGAGAGAAACTCTGTCTTATAACAAACAAACAAACAAATGAAAAACCAAACACACACACACACACACACTCACACACACACACACACTCACACACACACACACACAAAACCCAAACAAAACAAAACTAATATCTAGAGGGGAAAAGGCAAAATAAATTTAAAGTACATAGGAGAAAGCACTAAGGAGCAGACAGAAAGTGAGCACAGCCAGAAACTGGTCAATAAGACAGCTATATACATCTAGGCAGGTTGTTCAAGGAGGTGGGGGAAGGAGGGCGTGGGAAAGGATGGAGGAAGGGAGGGAGGGGACGTGAGGACTATGGGACAGTGCTGCTTCTGGAGGGGGGAACTGATATGCACGGGCAAAGGCATTTTCTGAGGTGGTGATGTTGCACAGGTGTGTGAGTCTGAAGGCTGCGTGGGATGACACGTTTAACGCTTGCATTTCACTGTATCTGTATTTTACCTAAGAGGGAGGAGGAGGTAAAAATTAAGGAACCATAAGCCTAGGGGCCAGCTTTCCATCGTTCTACATGCTCCTCAGCTCACTTTACACTGATGGGGTAGCCCTCCATCTCTGGGCGCCCTTGGCTGCCCTGTGCCTCGCTTTCCCGCTTTACCTTGGGGTTCTGTCACAGTGCTCCCTGTCACCGGCACCGGCCAGGTGTCCAGTGTGGGCTGCTCTTCTACTCTACAGGCTCCCTTGCTCCTCTCATCAGCTCTGCCTTAAAATCCCTCGGGCTTTTGTTTAGAAATGTGTGACCCAGATATCCTAAAGCCTCTTTAGAACATAGGGCACTTGGGACCACTTTGTTCTTAGACACACATGTTAGGGTTACAAGAAAACTCCTGTTTGTCATATTAGTTCATACCAAGCCTGGATTTAGTGCCTGGGTTTGAGACAAGGATGAGCACCTGTGTTCCAAGCATACACTTCTCGTCTTTCTTCAATTCAAGCAGTGTCCGGGGAAAAGGTCTATGTCCTCCAAACACCTTTTCTAGGCAAAAATAGAAGATAAGTCTCCACAGCCCCTTTTAAAATTAAGAAAACCCTTCCCAGATAGCCTGTGTCTGGTCCACTTCTGAGTCTAGTTCTCACTTCTCAACACACACACACACACACACACACACACACACACACACACACACACAGAGAGAGAGAGAGAGAGAGAGAGAGAGAGAGAGAGAGAGAGAGAGA
>NC_022013.1:26500908-26504257 GCF_000317375.1 Microtus ochrogaster
AGAGAGAGAGAGAGAGAGAGAGAGAGAGAGAGAGAGAGAGAGAGAGAGAGAGAACTGGGCTTGCTTGGTTCACTCTGCTTGGCTCTGATTGTTCCTGGGACTGAGCCAATCCCAACAAAGAAGATAGCTGGACACCCTTGGCAGGATGTGGTGGGTGGGGCTGTTATCACAGCTGCCAGCCGAGGAGGTGGCATGCTAGGCTCACCATTGGCTTCCAGGTCTTTCCTTTGGAGCTGGTCCATATCCAGGTCACAGACAGAGTTGGAAGAGTCTGGCAGGTGACAGTCATGTGTTCCCAGGACACAAGACAAGAGGAACGGCCAGCATGAGAAAAATCCTTTCTCTCCCCTCTCCTTCCCTCTTTCCCTCCCCATTCTCTCTCCCTCTCTCCCTCTTCTCAAACAATATTACCAGATTCTACATACACACAAGTCACATGGATCATAGGAATTCCCATGAACTCAGCCTTTATGCCTCTCTGAACCACAAATGAGTGACGTGGGCACATTTGGGCCAGCTTCATGGTGTCTGTGTTGTCATTTAGAAAAAGCAGCACGCGAGAGAAAGTCGCTATGCGACAGAGCTCCGTGGAGGGGTTTTTATTCGGGGAAAGTAAATGGGAAAAGGGGTTCGGGGAGAGGGGAGACTGGTGACAATCTGGGGAAGGAGTGGAAGAAGAGAAGAGAGAGACAGAGACAGATATAAAGAGGGAGCGATGGAAGGTGAGCAGGACCCTTTAAAGGGGAACTTAGTGAATGTGCACAGGAGGTGCTCTTAGTGGCTACAGGTGAGGTCATATACCCCAGGGTCAGGCCAGCACAGCTGCCTGAATACTAACAGTCTGTCCATGTCAGTGTTCACCCTGCTTATCGTCACAGGTGAGGTGGTCAAGTCTCTATCTGTCACCTGCGGTTTAACTGTCCTCCAGGAAAACATGGTTTTCAGAGTTTCAGAGGCTCCAGAGCTATATACATGGGCTTATTATAGCCGAGGCTAGCCTCCAACTCACTCCATAGTCAAGGATAACCTTTATTTAACTCCTGATCCTCAGGCTCAATCTTCCAAGTAGTGGGAATGCTGAGATTACAGATGTATGCTAGCAACCATGCCCAGCAGAAGCAAATCTTAAAACTTGTTTGCTAATCCATCAGCTTTCTTTCTTTCTTTCTTTCTTTCTTTCTTTCTTTCTTTCTTTCTTTCTTTCTTTCCTTCCTTCCTTCCTTCCTTCCTTCCTTCTTTCTCTCTCTCTCTCTCTTTCTCTCTCTCTCTCTCTCTCTCTCCTTTCTTTCTTTCTTTCTTTCTTTCTTTCTTTTCTCTTGAGACAGAGTCAGGCAGCTTTTGAACTCACAGTCCTCCTGCCTCAGTTTCTCCAGTGCTGGGATTGCAGGTATATATCATCACACCCGGTTTTATGCAATGCTGAGGATTGAACCAAGAGTTTTGTGCATGCTAGGCAAAGACTCTACCAACTAAACTTTGTGCCCCAATGCCCCAACACTGTGAAATTTCTTACTGGTTGAGTAAAGGAGACACTAGTATATTAGAAGCTTAAAATGTGGGGCTCTCTACTGAGCCCCCGTAGCAGGCTTCTCAGCTTTCACAGGCTTCCTCAAGATGGCCAGCCTATCTCTCGGTGATATACACACATGCTGCCCCAGCTGATGTCTGCAGGATGACCAGCGAGGTTGGGGAATATGCGCTGGGGTCATGGAGACATTTCTTGCCTTGAAGCCCTTGGCTCATTAGCTCCATGTTCTAACCAACCAAACCTGCCAGCTTTAGACTGGATGATGCGCACAGCAGTTCCTGGCATCTGACAGACAGTCTGTGAATCAGAACTCTCATTCTCCTGCATGTCTGCACAGCAACCAGCCCTCATAGGATGTGCAATCCTACGCTGTCTCAGGGCTCTGTGAACTCTGATTCACTGGGGATCTGATAGTGCGCAGTCTGCCTGCCTCCTCCGCAGTCTTCCCTATCGTGTTCTGATGCTCAGGACTCAGGAGGCCTGGGTCCGGGCCAGGCTTGGGATTTCTGTAAACTCCCCGTGTGACTCTGAGCTGGTTACCTTCTCTCGGTTTCCCCTCCTCTATTGATTGGAATTTGATGTCCTGTACTCTGCCTGGATTACTGAAGAGAAGTGCAGATCCAACCAGAAAACAATGCCTCAGGGGGCTGAAAGTGAAAGGGTCATTGTGTGGCTCTTCAAAGAAGAAGACGGTTGCTCAACATCTGTTCTTCCCTTCTCCAGCTGCACTGGCGCAGAATGCACTGGGTTTTTTTTCTTTGTGTGTGTGTGTGGGGGGGGGTTGACTGATGCTTTAGTTCCCTGATTCCTGGGGGTGCCCAGCCTGACACCAGGTAAGTAGCAAAAGGAACAAGAAGAAGTGACTTCGAGGCCAGGCATGAGGACACGTGTGGATGTGGGCTCTGAGACTCAGCCTCCTGATCTCTTCCTTCTCACCTTTCAAACATTCCATGTGCTTAGTGTCCCTTTGTTCTTGTCCATCTGATCCTAGAGCCCAGGCCCTCAAGGACAGCTGAATCAGGACTTCACAGCTGTAGTCATCTGGACTCCTGAGCCCACATCAGGTTCGATACTGAATTTCTACACTGTTACGATTTCCCAATCGTCATATGTACAGGAGTTCTGGGAAAGTGGGACAATGGATCTATAAATTGCACAGACATAAAGATGTTAATGCCATGTGGCATTTTGCGTTGCAGCATAGTTGCAGTGGGACAGCAACAACCAGGCACACAATAGGAATGGATGAATCTTGCCCACATGTTGTTGAGCTAAAGCTAGAGCAAATAAATAAATAAATAAAACTAACAACAACAAAAACAAAACAAAACACCCCCCCCCCAAAAAAAACAGGATTTAGCATTGGCAGTCTTTCTATAAAGCTCAAAATGACAAAATTAAAATATAGTGTTAGAAGTCAGGGTAGTGCCAGGTTCTCCTTGGGGGTGGACAGAAACAGGAGGGGCATGAGGAAGGCTTAAGGGTTGGGTTTGGTTCTTTACCATTTCTTGGTCTGGGTGTTGTTAGTTTGAAGGTCAGAGCTGTGTATGTTTTAAATAGTGGGATTTTGATCTCCAAGTTGTATTTTAATGAAAGCATGAAGACAACACTGATTTTGTATTTTTTCTCTGTAGATTTGACTCGCTTTTTGCAGTTAGTACAAGCTTGTAGGTCCCAAAACGTTTCCCAAAGCCTTAGTCTAGCACATCTCATGTAGGTCATGGAGATCCACAGTCCATCCTGAGTGCTGCTCAGCGCCTTTCCCCTGTCCATTACCAAACACTGTGATATCCCAGGATGCTTTTTTTTTTTTTTTTTTTT
>NC_022013.1:26504357-26565540 GCF_000317375.1 Microtus ochrogaster
CTCTGTAGACCAGGCTGGTCTCGAACTCACAGAGATCCGCCTGCCTCTGCCTTCCGAGTGCTGGGATTAAAGGCATGCGCCACCACTGCCCGGCCCCCAGGATGCTTTAATGGAGGCCTTCTTAGCCATCATTCCTCTGGGATGGGAAGAGCTCCCTGCACGGATTTCCTTAGCATCTCCCTTTCTCAACCCAGGCATCCCTGGTTCTTACAGGTGATGATGACCCTCAGCCCATACCATGCCTGGGGTCCTCCATATCCTTTGTGTTATGACTCTCCAGCAGCTGACATGGAACCTATGCAGCATAGACATTCTGGAAACATGGACCCCTAAGTATCCCCCCTTGTAGTTTTCTTCCCTACAGACCTCTGCCTGGATGGATGGGGTTGTGCTCAGAATGACTTTCCCACTTGTAACCAGGGTAGCATCAATTGGATATTTTTCCCTCCTAAAACTCCACCAATGATGTGGGAGTGATTTCTTATTAATAAAGAAACTGCCTAGGCCCATTTCATAGGCCAACCCTTAGGTAGGCGGAGAAACAGAATGCTGGGAGAAAGAAGCTGAATCAGAGAGTCGCCATGATTCTCTCACTCCAGACAGACGCAGGTTAAGATCATTCCTGGTAAGCCACCTTGTGGGCTACACAAATGGGTTAGATCAATATGTAAGAGCTAGCCAATAAGAGGCTGGAACTAATGGGCCAGGCAGTGTTTAAAAGAATACAGTTTTGTGTAATTATTTCGGGTAAAGCTAGCCGGGTGGCAGGAAGCAGCCCGCCACCTCTATTACAACACACCTATCTGCAAATTAGGACTGCAATCCCAACATCCTGGTTCTCACACAGGTTACAGGGGAGCAGGTATCTATGAATGCCCTTGGGTGACATTTTCATAGCTTGCTTGATGTGTAGTCAATAAGAGGAGGCATTGGAGATAAGGCCCTTCATCCCTTAATAGTCACCCAAATAATACAAAGCTTGACACATGTTCAAAGAAACACTATCAATTTATTGATTTTCTATATTTCAACAAAGCAAATACATGGTGTATCATACAAGGAAACTGGGCCTGGCAAACACAAGATTCTCATATAAGATAGAGCAATAAGAATAAGGACTGGAGGGAGACTCCCAGACCCTGCAAGCCCGAGTCCCAGTCAGGGCTGAGTAGACACACACAGGCCATCCTTGGCCTCTTGGGTCCTTGGGAGAGGCGTGGGATCTGGGCGGCTGGTCCATCTCCCACCGGGCAGGCTGCTGGTGGCCAACAGTTGAATCTCTCACAGGAGATCCAAAAGTCAAGGAAGACTTTCTCTTTGATCCTCAATTGTAACTTGTTTTAGGCATGGGAATAGGAGGCCAAGTTGATATAAAACACTAAGATAGGTCTGGGATACATAAAGTCCACCAGCCCCTTATTCCCTGCTTCTTCTAGGAATATATCCATAAGTCACCTTAATTTTACCCTTCCTGAGTGACAGGCATGAGTTGGGCCCAGTTCACCTGACCAGCTTTAGATCATGGAGGAAGTTGCCATTATCAGGCCTGGCCCCTGGGTGTCTGGGCACCCGCTTCATCCCCAAAGCAAAGGGTGGGCCTCCCAAGTCTTCCTCCTAGGGAAAGGAAAGCTAAGGCCCTGGGCTGCAGGAAGTGAGGATGTTGCTCGGAGTCCGTAACAGTTCCTCCTGCTGACTTGGATGTTCTGCACGCTTCTCTCCAGCTTACTTAGAAAGGGGACAGTCCCTAAAGCCAAGGACTGGGCCTGGGGCCTGGAAGGTTTCATATACCATTGCACTCTAAGTGCTCCCGTAGAACACTTCCCGGCATGGAGCAGGGTGCTGACGGCATACTCTAGGAAATGAATTGTTTTGGATCCCAATGACTGGCAAGGGAGATTCAAGGACAGTGTCGTGGGGTAGCATCCCCACATTGGTATTGGAGGAGAGGCGAGGCAGGAGGCAGATTCCAACACAAGTCAAACTGGGAAGGTTACGGCAGACTCAGGGTGTCAGAGCACACTGGGTGAGATAGTTTAGGACGCCTCTCAGGGACAACGCCCTCGCGTATCTGACCTCCATCTTTAATGGGCAGATCTTTTACTAGGCCATCCTGAGTCACAAGGGATTTTTACAGTCTTACTGCTGGGGTGAGAAAAGGGGTGGGCCAAGGCACACTCTATGTCTTCCCTGAGAGAAGTGTGACCCTGATCATTCTTGTCTACCCAGTGTTAACCACACCAGCTGAGAGGTGCTAGCCTAGACATGAGAGGCCCTGGGGCTCAGCTCTGTCCCATCCCGCCATCTGTCCTAGGGACCTTGACACAGACAGACCCACTTACAGGGTTCTCGGGTGCTCTTTTGCTACCGCAGTGCAAAGTCTGGGGTCCTGAGGCTGACTGCCTTCACCCCGACAGGCCTCTTTGTTTCACAGGGCCAGTGTGCAGACAGGACGACTAAGGTTTAGGGAGCAAGGACGACTGATGGCTGGGATGTGAGCTGACTGATGCAAACTAGGACATTGCCTTTTCCTGGTCCATCCGAGCAAATCCCCTCCCTTCAGCCTCTGGGACCCCCAAGCACTCTCTCACCTGACCCTCAGCAGACTGGGTTTGAGGCACATGGCAGATAATTTCCCGTTCTCCTCCCTTGCTCTGTGAGAAGCCTGAGTGGGCAGGTACCTGCTCCTCACCTGCTCTGGCCCATCCCTTGGGGAGATGGGAACAAGCAGCCATCTTTGACTTTGGGCACGTTTCTTGCTTTCTTTCTCCCAAAACAGCTGCTTGTAGTTTTTCTGAAATCGGGGGCTCTGCTGGCTAAAGCTTCATGTGGGTGCAGAACCCCAAAGAATGGTAAGCCTGTCTCTCTGCTCCTAGTCGCTAGCTAAGCACGTGACACTATCCTGCATCTTCTGGAGCTCCCTTCTGCCTCTTAAGAGAGAACATTAGCCTTGGCTACTGTCCCTTCTTCTGCCATCTGGGCAGTGGCAGAGAAAGGCTACTGAACTCTCTGTGGCTTGACTGGCAAGGGCCCCTGTCTGGACACACTGTATTTCCAGCTACCCAAAACCACACATGGCTCCTGTCTAGGGAGGAGACATGGAGAGTCCTCTGTGCTGTCTGTGAACTGCAAAGAATCAGCGGACCTAGCCTGTTGCAGTTGTTGGTTATGTTGTTAGGCATTCACACACACATACACACATACACATGCACACACACACATGCACGTACATACTTACATTATACACATTATATATATACTGTTTCTCAGAGAAGAAAGTATTGACATCAGATATAAGCCCCTTTAACTCAAGAAAGGCCCCCCACCCAACCTCCCAAACCCTCTTGCCTCCCAGTTCCCCTAAGGAAAAAAAAAGAATCAGAAATTATTTCCATCATCCACAGTTTTCAGGCTGCTCTTGGTTGCATCTGAACGTCTCCAAATACTGCACCGGATGAAGCAGGTAACCCATCCTTAAGGCCTGGGGTCTTCCGAGCTGGGTTGTGTCTTCCTAGAAAGAGAAACTATCAAGTTATGGTATACTGAAAGGTGGGCCTTGGTAGTGTATGCCTGTGGTACCAAGTTTTTGGTTAAGATAGCAGGATCACATGTTTAAGGTCAGCCTTGGCTATAGAGCAAGTCCAAGGCTAGCCGGGGAGAGTTAGGAAGACTCTATCTCAAGAGAAAATATGTAAAATATAAAACATAAGAGTTGAGGTTAGAAGCCAGTGGTAGAGTATTTGCCTGGAATATGTGAGGCCCTAGATTAAATCCCCCAAAACCATGACGTGCAAGGTTACACAATGTGCGGGGTTTCATGTGGTGAAACATTGCCACACCAGATTGTCAGACCCATTTAACACACAGCTTCTCCCTCACATCTTCCCAAAGGTGTCTGCTTCAATGCATAGCTGTGGCTCTTGATTTATCTGTATGAGAATCCCTTCAGATACCCATCTAAAATTACATTTTCTGCACCCCACTTAAGGGCTACTTACAGGCTATCAAGTCAGAATTGACAAGATGGAAGGCCAGAACATGAGTAGCAAGCATTCCAGTTGATTCCAGAGAATATTCAGCTTGCAAAGCCTTGACAGAGTATTGGATTTGAGTGTCTGGTCTCTAGAACCATCAACTGGAAACAAAGCTTGTTCACACCAAGTGTGTGCAGAATGAGAATGGGCTTTAAGAAGGATGGAGGGGCTTGACAGATGGTACAGTGCTCTTTCACAAGCCTAGGGTTTGATTCCCAGCACCCCTGTGGTTCACAGCTGTTCGTAACTCCAGTTCCAGAGGATGTATACCTTGGATACCT
This sequence comes from Microtus ochrogaster, assembly GCF_000317375.1. NCBI lineage: Eukaryota > Metazoa > Chordata > Mammalia > Rodentia > Cricetidae > Microtus > Microtus ochrogaster. The sequence goes on from NC_022013.1 coordinate 26,508,670, forward strand.
GGCACACATATGGTGCACAGACATACACGTAGGCAAGATACTCATATACAAAAAAATAGAATTTTTTTTAAAGGATGAAAAGTAAGTTATAGCTGACCTGACCCAAAATGACACTGTATGACTCCCTTATTACATAACCCACCTGTGAGTGGCTCCACCTGGTCTGTGCACTGGGTGACCAACACCGTTATACTCAGTAGTCCCACACAGATCTCTGGCCCGCCCTACCAGTGTTACTAAAACATTACACGTCCCTAATGTGGTTGGGCAGTCTGATTCTCACCTGCAAGGTGAACTTGCTTGGACAGTCTCTTCTTAGAACCGGGAGGTGAAGTTTCTGAGGCTGTTGGCCCCAGCTATGGTTCCCAACATGTTCCTATCGAAACCTTGCTGCAAGAGGAGAAACAAACACATGATCCATCATGGGACAACAGTGTGGAACTTGATGCCTGGTCAGGAGCCACTTTTCTGGGTTTGTCTAGACTCTGAAACATGCCAGTGTGCACTAACCACGATATTCATAGGCCTGGGCTACAAAGGGGCCTGATTGTGATGTTCGTAACACCATGAACATCAGTGTGTTAGTGAATTGCATTTGGCATTCCTCTTGCACATTTGAGTTTTCTAATTGAGTTTGCAGAAATCAAGCAAGGAAGTAGAGTTCTTTATTTTTGAGAAATGGTCTGATGTAGCGCTCTCTACATAGCCAAGGGTCCTGGCTAGTTGTACGCCAACTTGATACAAGCTGGAGTTACCTGAAGGGAGGGAACATTAATTGAGAAAATGCCTGCATAAGATCCAGCTGTAAGGCATTTTTTAAATTAGTGATCAATGGGGGAGGGCCCAGCCCATTATGGGTGTGGCCATTCCTGGGCTGGTGGTTCTGGGTTTTAAAAGAAAGCAGGCTGAGCAAGCCATGGGAAACAAGCCAGTAAGCAGCATCCCTCCATGGCCTCTGCATCAGCTCCTGCCTCCAGGTTCCTGCCCTGTGTGAGATTCCCCTCCAACCTGTGTTTTGGACATGGTATTTCATCACAGCAGCAGAAACCCTAAGGCACCAATGACGGCTTTGAATTCCTGAATCCCTCATTACCTCCCAAGAGCAAGGATTACAGCTGTGTGCCACTGCAGCTGGCATTGCTAGGTCTCAGACAGTGAGGACAGGCCTAGTAGTTTTCCAGTGCCAAAGGCACAAGTGCAAACCCTTGAGCTGAAACTAAAGGGGTTCTGTTGCTGAACTCTGAACCTCTCTAGGACATGCTAGGCTCCCAAATGGCTGGTGTGCCCTTTGTCCATCCTTGCTGCCTTGATCTAAGCCAGCAGTTCTCAACTTTCCTCATGCTGCAACCCTTTGAGACATTTCCTCATGGTGTGGTGACCCCCAACAATAAATTTATTTCCATTGCTACTTCATAACTATAATTTTGCTGCTGCTATGAATCATAATGAAAATATCTGCTAAGCAGGATGACCTTAGGTGACCCCTGTGAAAGGGTCGTTTAACCCCCAAAGGGGTCACAACCCACATTTTGAGAACCACTGCTCTAAGTGTTCTTACGCTGGGCTTCTCTCCCATCTCCTCCACCCCTCAGCTGCACGGCAGATTTTCTGGTCAGAGCCCCCGCTCACACTCCACGGCTACCCACATCTGCTCTTACTCACCCCCTGAGTCAGCCTCACCTTTAGGGAGTGCATGAATCTTTCCCTCCCTTCCCAGGACAGGGTAGATGTGGGAGGAGCCTAGGCAGGAGGGCCCCTGGTAGATGCTCTTACCTGCCTGAGGACACCTTGCAGCTCCTTGCTGGCCCACATGTCAGACAGGAGTAGCCGGGCAGCCTCTGCAGCCTTGGGTGAGGCACTGTGCAGATGGAAAGTGGGTTTGTGAGGTGAGAATACCTATGACATAGGAATACCCCTTCCCTTGCCAGCTCCCTCTTTAGGGTCAGAGATGTGGGGGATACCCTGAGTGCATGAAAGAAGAACCCTAATGGGGGTAGTGAGCCTGAGCCATTATATAGTGGTACATCTCATCCCCAGCCCATCTGGAGGCACCCTAGAGGTTAGTTCCCTAGCCCTGAATGAACAGAGCCCTAGGAAGCAGAAAAAAGTTCTCATAAATCGGTCCTACTATTCTATGTCTCCTGCTGAACCCTGGACAGCCCGGTGTCCCACACGTCCCCCAGCTAAGAAGTATGCTGTTCGATCCCCTCTATGCATTCCTAGGGCCTGGAGTCTGAGTGACATCCCCTCGGCACTCAGCTTCTAGAACTTCTTCCTCATCCCATCCCCTGCCTCCCCGGGTGCTACAGCGTGGGGAGGGGACGTGCGCCTCCTCTCTGCCCACCTGTTGCGACACAGGTTGAAGACATTGTTGATCATGCTGCTGGAGAAGTACTGTTTGGCCAGCTGTGGCTGCGAGGTCATCAGGTTCCTCACGGTGTAGCAAGCCGAGGACAAGATGTCTTCAGAGTTGCTGGTGTTGCCAGTGTGGCTGGTGAGGAGTCTGGTTACCTCCGGAAACACCTGGTTTCCTAGAGAAAAGGGAGTTGAGAAATGGGGTCAGGATTGCCGTGGAATAGCGGAGAGATTCTTTTGGGGGCCTCAGTAGCCATCGTCCTCTTCCAGGCGGCAAGCAAGGTGGCTCCTCAAGGACTCGTAGGACCCAAGGATTTCTGGAGACACACCCATCAAGTGACAATTCCCTCCTCCCTCCACACCTCTCTTGGGCCAAACTCTCCTCAGAATACACATACTATGGAACAGTTTGAGAATGACCTTCTAGAAGGCTCTAGAAAACACAGGCACCTGTGTGTCCTATGAGGAAGGACGAGGGGACAGCATCTTACCCATCATTCTGTGCAGCACAGGGTGGCGGGACATGTTGCTCAGCAGAGAGGCCCCGGACCGCACCACATCTGAATTGCCAGATTGCAGGAGGCGGGCGATTTGTGGCAAGCCCTTTTCCTTTAGCCCAATCAACTGGCTCATACCACTGGACATCTACAAGAGAAGACCCAGGGAGGAGCTGGCCTGTGGCCTCTGGGCACTATGGTTAGGAGAGAGGCAGATAACCCCAAACAAGAAAACCTGGGCATTTTCTCTTTCATCTTAAAGTTGGGAGGAGACAGAATTGCTCCTATGGGTGACTACGGAACAGCCAGGTTCCACCTGCCCCTGACTGGTCCCGGTGCCTAGTCAATCTGAAGCTCTGGTGAGTAGGCAGGGAAGTGTTATTTCTCTCACTCATGGTGACCCAGGATTGGTGTCTAGACTGGCAGTGTCCCATCCTTGCTCACTGTCTCACTCCTCTGTCTCAGACACCTCGTTCTTTCATGTATCTGTGGGCACGAGACCACGCCACCAAGGGCATGTGACAATTATGGAAAGCCTACTTCCTTTCAAACTCCCCAACCTCTACAGAGTCCAATCCACACTAACTGAAGGCTTGCCCAACACCAAGCTGGCTCAGAAGGGGTCTGGGTCACCATGGAGATAGAACTGGGATCCCTTGCAAATAAACCAGCTTATCTGGGTTGCAAACCAACATCCTGGTGTGAACCTAATCCAGGCCAGTTTGGTGTCCTTGAGAAGCCCAGCTTCCTCCTCTAAGAACCAGAGAAGTTATCTTGACCCTCAGGATACCCATGTCTACTGTTCCCCAAGTCTCTTTTGTCCCAAGAGCATCTGGAGAACAAAAGCTGGCCATCCACCAATATGCTTTACCCTATGCCATCATGACCTTAAGCCCCAAAGCTGATTCTGTCACAGCTTTCTCCAAATCTGCCCATGTCTCAAACTCTGTCTGCCAGTTCATGGGGATTTCTCTTGCTAAACACACTCCTCATCTCTGTCTCCCACTGTATATGGAGCCCAAGTAGTCAGCACCACAGGACAAGAGATTAGAGTGTGGGCATTACCCAGGAGTTCTTGGAGGGCAGAGGTGTGTCTGCCCCATCACTGCTCTGGTAACCAGCCCAAGGCTCAACATGCTCACATCTGCAGCTCGAAGCTTACATGGAGCCAGATGTGTTTGAAAGACTCAGGCAGGGAAAGGACAGACTGGTGGAAAGAACAGGGAATAATAGGAGAGTGAGCGTCCTCACCAGCCCCTTGCTGGCTGTCAGGTTCTGCAGGGCCCCAGCACAGGCCTCCAGGGTTGCATCCTTCTTGCTCTTGGCCATGAGGTTCAGGTAGGTGCGGATGGCATCTGAGTGGTACAGCCAGCTGCTGCCCTTGGGGTTGCTCTCCTCCTCGGGAAGGGGGCAGTCATAGTTATTGTTCTGAAGACGGACAACAGGTTAGTGAGGGGTCTGGTGAGGTAACACATCCCAGCAGTGTGCCTCTCCCCCAGTTTCCGGTTGTGGGTTCTGTGGAGAAGGATGGGAGAAGACTGCTCCCTGCACCCTTTCTTCTGAGCATTCCAGAACCCCCCACAAAATGAGGGGTTCTCTAGATGGTCTCCGGGCAGTATCACAGGAAGGGTGCTCCAGGGTAGCTGCATCCCTGAGCCTCCACATAGGTTTGGCAACAAGATGATGAGAATTTTAGTTACTTTGGGATCTCCAGGCTGGTCTGGAGCCCAGCTTCTATGTCTACAGCATCTTTCTTAAGAGATTTAGGAGGTAGTGGTAACCCTTGCCTAAGATGGAAAGAGTTCCATTGTTTCCTAAGTGCTCGGCAGTCAGAGGAAGACAAAGATGATTTCCCCATTATATAATAAGAGGAATGGAGGCCAGCAGAATGGGGGAGGTAGACCTGGTAGGTGCTGGGGGATGGGCCCTGGCTCTGCAGTGGTCACGGCTCACCATCATCTTGTCTCCCCTGTTGCTGAAGCAGCCAGTGGAGGACTTCTCAGTGTAGGTGTTGCGAGCGTTGTACTCCAGTTGGCGGTAGCGAGTGGGCACCTCGGCGTCCAGGCGGTAGGAGAGGTTATGCAGGATACACATGCAATTCTCCACGGACTAGGGGCAAGCAGAGAGCACCTGAGTCCTGTCCAGTCCTCACAGACTGCTGGGGCTGCCAACCACCCCGAGTATTCATAGTGAGCTGCTCCACTGTCAGTCTGGAAGGATCTCTCAGGCACACCCTGGGGACTAGCCACAATTCCTCCTCTGCCACTTCCTGGCTGTTTGAACATGTATAATAACTCATCTTTGTGGGCCTCAGTGTCCTCAGTTGTAAAATGGGCTGTTCTCACTTCACTTGTCCAGTTGGAGAGATTATGCACTAGGTCCCCAGTTCTACACCCACAGTACGAGCCAAACACAAATTGAAATGATTTTTGAAAAATCTAAGGGATTCCTGAGTACAGATTTCTTTCTTGGCACTTTAATAACTATTCATTTGACATTTCTATTGTATTAGGATTCATAAATAACAAATGGATGATTTAAAGTATACAAAGGAGTGAGTACAGTTATATTTAGATACCTGTCATTTTATAGGAGTGCTTGAGACTGTGGCTTTGGGTGTGAATGGGGATTTGGAACAATGTCTGTGGTTACTGGGGGATGATGGCACAGGAAGAATACCAACCATGGGGCCTTGCACATAGTACACACAGCAGACAGGGTGACCATTTCCATGGCTACAGACCACGTGTGGGCCAGAAGGCAAAAAGCAACTTCCTTCAGAAGCAGTCCTAACTCCTTCTAGTTTTAAAAGCATCTAGTCACTGCTGTCTTTCCTGTCCCTTCTTCCCATGATCACTCCTCAGTCCTCAACATCAAACGTCTTAGTGCATAGCAACAATGAGACCTGGGACTCGGGATTTCACAGAGGTCCCAGTGCACAGGTGCATTGTCTTTTGGTGAGCCTCCAGGCTAAGGGCTTGGGGTGGCAGATTTACCCTCTAGACAGGGCCTGGTCCCTGTTGGGGTCAGGGTGAATCTGACTCCTATTGGTTAGGGTTGTCCAGGCATAGGAGATATACACAGATCAGGAGAAAGGGGGATAAAGGCACTTTGTCCTGCAGCTTAATGATAAGGTTGTTCTCAGAGGCCTTGTTACCCCTTCCAGTGAAGGAAGCAAGAGATAGCACTTTCCCTTCATTGACCTTCCTGGTGACTTGGGTGTGGGGACTAGACCTCACTAGACCTCAGTGTCCTGAGTCACCGTCTGGCTATTGTGGGGGTACCTTAGCCCCCAGTTTATCTTTTTTCCAAGATCCATCCTTTCAATTTGTGCATGATGCTGCATCCAGCAATCTAGAGAAGGTGGGGGGGGGCTTTCCAGTGGCTTTTCTGGAGTTACTGGAAGGAGTTACATCTTGGAAAGGACAAGGGGTCCCTGGGAACACGTTCGTGGGCTCAGCACCACATTAACAGTGTGGTCCCTGAGCTCAAGCAGGGAGCACCTGCAAGCTCTAGATGTCCTCTCCACTGTTCCTGCCTCTGCTCCTGTCACTGAGATAGATTACAGAAGCATCCAGAAAGTATAACCCTGACTCGTGGGTTCTCGAAGAGAGAAATGTCAGGACCAGGAGAGTTCCTAACAAACATGTATTCCTGGGCTTTGCAGTTATGGGCAGAGACGTTGGGGCTGGAGGTAGGGATGTCACCAGGGGCCTGCACCCTCACCTTGTCATCGCAGCGGCTGGCAGCCACACAGTTCTGGACATAAGCCATGAGGGAGTCAATGAGCCCAGAGTAGTTCCGCATGGTCTGGCGGCCAGCATCAGCAGAGCTCAGGTTCCTGCAGGAGAGGACCAGGGAGGAGGAGGAGGATGCAGGTGGGGTGATGAGGAGGCAGGGCAGGAGAGGCAAAGTGTCGCGGGGACACATGGGGAAGGACAGCAGAAAGCACAGGGCAGAATGTGGAAGTTGTGGCAGGAAGAAGAAGGAAGAAGAGGAAGGGAGAGAGAAAAATGAGGGAAAAGGAGAGAAGGAAAATAAATGATTTAACCTTATCTGCCTGCTCCTGGCTGACAGGAGTCTCCTCTGAACTCAGTTTTCATTGTTTCTGTCATTTAGTCCCTTGACACTTGGCTGCACTACATGTGACAGCCCTGCTCCTCCCCTCTAGTGGTCACTTGAGGGACAGGCATTGGAAATGCCAGCATGCTGTCTTTGCCTGAGTAAGGCAAAGCTGAGGGGGTGCTGGACCAGAACTTGCAGGAGTGCAGGTGGGAGGCTAACCTGGGATTCAGATGTAACTACCTCTTCCAAAGGTTGTGCTCATTCCCAAGCCGTGTGGGTCCTCCTGCCCTAGGCAGTGTGTATGGTGCATGTATAGGATGCGTGTGTGTATATTGTCACACCCAGGAGCCATGTGACCCCATAAAGTTCTTTAATTGCACTGGCTTTTCATCTACCCAGCCTCTTTGCCCTTTGGAAGCTGTGGCTGGAGGCTGGCTGGCTGCGAGAAGAGCAAGCTGAGACACAGAAGCATATATCAACTTCACCCCTATTCTGGCAGTTCTTTGTGAGGTTCTGAGGGACAAGCTCCATTATAGCAAGATGAGATCCTAGAAGGGAACTCACTCCATGCCAGCACCTACCGGCAGCACATCCAGATCCCACTAGGGCTTTGCCACACCCTGCCGTGGAACTCAAACAACTTTGGGCAAGACAGTACCATCTCCATGCCAATGAACATGGCAAATGGTTTCAGCACTTGGGCGGGAGGTGACTCATAAAGCAGCCAGTCAGCAGACTTTTGCATAAAAGAATGCTCTTCAAGATAGTACAAGAAATACCCCCTTCCCTCTTGAGGGTGAAGGCGATGATTTAGTTGAATGAGTTTGGATATTCAAATGCAGGGTTTTTTTTTTTTTTCTCTTAGATTTCCAATGATGTCCTCTAGATCCTCCCAGGAGGTTGCATGGCATAGCCAGACTCAGAGACATTGGAAATACCTGGCCCTTTGTCCTGGAGCCAGGCCACAAAAAACAGAGCCAAGATGAGCACTATGTTCTCTACTCTGGCTGAATGTTGGCTGAAGAGGAGGCTGACTGTGGAAGGGCCTGAGCAGAAAGACCTATGTGCCATCTTCTCGTACCTCAAGCAGCCCGTGGCGTTGAAGAAGACCTCGGGGTCCACCACGTCCCGGGACATGTTGCTGTTGCCATCACACCAGCCAGAGAACGGAATGATGACTCGGTCAGTCAGAACAGGGAGGGCATCCGCCACCAGCTCCTCCTTCAGCTCGTCAGTGGAGGACAGGTTCCAGAGTAGCCCTGGACACAGACATGATAAGCACAACACGGCAGGCTCCGAAAACCTAAGGACAAAAGGTGCCGCCCCTAGCGTGGGCTCTAGCCAATGGCTCCCTTCCAGGTAGGCTTGGCCCATCAGACCATTGTCTAACTCTCTCTGATCCTAGTCTCAGTGTCCCTGTAAACTGCAGGTTCTTTGGGGTCTGAGACTATCTCAGAGCAGGAAAGATTCCTAAAATACAGCTGGTTGATCAGTGGTTTTAACCATATATTTTGGAAATTAGAACCGTTTTACAGTCTTTGTTTTCCACCTGAAACAATATATGGGAAGTATCAGCCATGGAGGTCCATCTAGAAGCTCTTATCAATCGTTAATCTGAACTTTCTCTTCTTTCCAGTCCAACTCAAGGTCTTCACGGTGACTTACTTTGCTGTTCTGTTCCCCACCTTGAATGTTCCATGTGTGTCGTGAATTCAGGGTAAGGGCGTCCTTCCAGATCCACTAATCCCTGCCCTACATTGTGCTTCCCTCCCATCCCACACGTTTCTGTGCCTACTACATACGGTTCCTTCCCTTGCACCCCACTCTCAAAGATGCCCTCTGAAGAGTGTGCACCATCTCAGGCCATCATCTGGATGCCACTGTCCCAGCTGGAGCCAGTGCCACTGCGCTCCTGAACTGTAGCTCAGTGAAACCTACACAGCTTGTCTTGGCCTAGCCTAAAAGGGACTGGTCAGAGACACACCCTGCCACCTTGCCCAGTCCCCTCCCTGGCTTCCTACTGCAACAACCTACCGGTCAGCTGTTTCTGGATCTCCGTGCTCCCGCTTCTCCTCAGGAGGTTGACAGCCTCACGGATCCCATTCTGCCTCCTGGTCTCCAGCTTGTTGTTGGCGCTCCTGAACACCAGGTTGCGCAGGGCCCCAGCAGCAGCCTGCTGGACATTCTGATTGGGGCTGCGGAGGAGGTCCACCAACTTGCAGATGCCCTGCAGCTGAAAGACCTGCCAAGAAAGTTGCTCACATTGCTTGCTCAAAGGAAAGGAGGCTGAGACAGTTATTCTCTACTCAAAGTAGCTGCTTCTCAGGACAAAAAAAAATCAGTTCAGAAGCACACAAGTCCACTACAACACATAAGCAATAATGAGTTAATGGCAACTGACTCAGACAAGAAAGCCAAAGACCTGAATTCAGAACTAGCTTCTCATAGCCTACTCAGGGCCCTTAGCAAGTCTCTCCTCTGTCTGGAGCCTGTGTTCCTCTTCTGGAGCATGCTAAAGACCAGCTGAGAAGCTGTACCACCATACTTCAGAATCCCAAGGCAAAACACGCTGAAGGTGCCACAGAAGGTCTCCTATGGTCGAAATTTTGATGAAAGCTACCCCGGGCTTCTAGGAAGCCATTTGTGGCACATAGAGCTGTATACTGTGTGGTGTAGGTGTTTTCCTAGCCGGCCAACAGCCAAGCGTGGGAGGCGTTAATGAACCCTGTTTTCACTGAGGGAAAGAGCTGGGAGGGAGAGAGTCTTATACTTGAGTGGAATCTGAGGAAGGGGATTTCTGTGAAACTCATGGCTATCAAATTGAGCCGTGGGCCCCTTCCAAGGCTGTTGTAGAAGGCAAGCCTCCTAGTGTAGCAGCCATTATTATCTTCACCACAGCAGCTGCAATGGCTTCTCAGAGATCCTCAAGATGGTGTTTGCTGAGAGCTGAGTGCGTGCCGCAAGTAGAAGAGAACTGAATCCTGAGTTGTCCTCTGATCACTGCATGGGCACGCATACACACGTGCACACACAAACACACACACACACACACACACACTGAGTAAAAAGATTGGGCCTGTTACCAGAAGGAGAGGATAGAGAGAATCATTAGATCTTCACCTGAGGTTCAAGCCACTCCCCCCATGTTTCCCTCCCAGAGATATGTAATCCTACCCAAGCTGTATAAGGTCCCGTGGTCTCAGGTCTTGGAGGTGATAGAGTATATAGAATATGAAAGATTAGATGAAGAGTAGGGGATACTCCATCTATACATCTGTGCTGGGATGAGACTCGCTTTGGGGTCACTTATGTGCTTGCAAGTGTCTCATTACCCATGCTTTCTAAATAAACCCAATAAATTCATTGACATGCCAGGTTGTGTCTTGGTGGGATCACTACTCTGGTCTGTTGTTAGTACATTGTCTCAGGTGAATAGCCGTTTATCTATATCTCCCTAGGAAAGGTTGACATAGCAATGACCAGTGGGGGAAAGGCAACTGTCTAAGGTCCACTCAGGAGGGCATTACTCTGCAGGTTAGGATGCAGCTCTGATCTTGCAGGGAATACTCCTCCTCCTGGTACTGGGTGCCTTGGAAAGGAACCAACTACAACTGCTTCCACTCATCTGCAAATCCGGGGCCAGGCTGACACACTCAGGACCTGGCACCGAGAAAGATGTATGACCTATTACCTGTTGCTTGGCAGATTCATCCTGGAAGCAGGTATGCTGAATGTAATAGGCCCCGATGGCCTGGTACTTCTCATCCTGGGAGCTCAGGTACTGCACAGCCTTGGGGATGGTCAGCCCACTGCACTCAATGTCTTCACTGCAGATTCTGGAAGAATAGGGCACAGTACATTACAGGGTGAGCTTAGAGCCTGGTGAGCAGGCTCTATATTCTTATACACCGAACAGCCACAGCCTCTTCTGCCTCCAGGGAAACAGAACAAGGCAGCCAGGTTCTCTTGGAGAACGTCTTGTGAACAGCTCCCTATGAGGAAGGAAAAAGGGTGTGCTCTGGGTTCCCTTCTCCTGGGATGAGGCCCCTGTCATGGGTTAAGACTGAAGCAGGACAGTTACCCTTACACTGTGCACAACTTAGCCCTGTTTCCTGAGATGAAGCTTTCCGTCTATCCTGCCAATGTGTTTGTGCCTCATCCCCGGAAAGTGAAAGTGAATGGCTTGTCTTTTCCCTCTCTCCTTCTGCCCCGTCCTCCCAAGTCCAGTTAGCTTCTTACTCTCTCTCTCTCTCTCTCTCTCTCTCTCTCTCTCTCTCTCTCTCTCTCCATCACCATACTCGTCTGGGTTAGGGTCACTTTCGTGGGGCTAGTGTCTAGAGGCAGCTCTACACAGCACATTACAGCCTTTAGCTAGGTCCTGAAATCCTGTCCACTAGATTGTTCTCCAGCTCAGAAGCTACCCGCAGTTCCTCCATACAGCAGGTTCAATTTCAAACTGCTTAGACACTGAAGGGCATGCTATTAGTTCACTGTTTCAACTGAATGCTTGGCTCCACTGCAACCTCTGGCACGTTCCCTTGCCTCTGGCAAGAGTCCGTTGGTTGTAGCAAGGCATCCGCGGTTCCAGGCACGAAGGCCTAGCCTAGGCCTGCTGGAGTCTCCCTTCCAAGAAGCCTTTCCAAGGAAGGGAATCCTCGTCTGGAAACTCCTTCAGCTCCCATGGTATGCCCAATAAATAACCGCAGTTATAGCTAAGGCAATCCAACTTCATTTCTGAAATCCATCATCTGAAGGGCAGAGTTCTCTGACGCCGGGCTAGTTGCACACCTGCCCTCTATTGAGAAGGCCTCACCTCACCTTTATCAGTCAACTGTCCCTTCTACATGGCTTGTCACTCAACCCTAGACCTCCAGTTGGGGTCAGATAGTGCCATGATTAGTCTCCAGAAGAGAAGCATTTCTGAGTCCTCTCACAAGTTACCCTAAATACCCCTTACGCATTTCAAACAAAAGAGGTCCACTTTCGTTCAGAACAGTGTGAGACTGGGAGGAAAGAGTACAGCACACAGAACCAGCTGTGTGGCCTTGGACAAGCACCACCATCTGCCAGCTTTGTTTAGTCTTCCTTATGGTCTGCCTAGACAGGGGCTGAACAGGAACAAGGCAAAGGTCCTCGGTCACTAAGACTGTGTCACCATGGCTGTGCATCCTGAGATCACCGCAGAGCTGGCATGGAGTGGGTGCTCCCTAAATATTTGTCAAATGAGTAGCTGTCATGAGGAGATAAGGGACAGTGGGAAGGTTCATGAAGGTTCATGGTGTTCTGAGCCTTAAAGGCAGGTTCAGTGTTACTGTAGCCCCAAAGTGCCCTCTGCTTATGTCTCTCTATAGGACAGCTCATCAGGTCTGCTTCAGTGTGTGTGTGTGTGTGTGTGTGTGTGTGTGTGTGAGAGAGAGAGAGAGAGAGAGAGAGAGAGAGAGAGAGAGAGAGAGAGAGAGTCTATTACCTAGAAGGCTTGTTGGAACACATATTGCAAGGATCTCCAGGTGTCTGTAGGATTGTGTGGGACTGTGTGAGGCCCAGGAATGAATATTTTTTAGATGTCATTTTATATGTAAATGAGTATTCTGCCTGTATGAATGCCTAACTGGAGGGCAGAAAAGGGTGTTGTATCTTCTGGAACTGGAGTCACAGATGGTTGTAAGCCACATGTGGGTGCTGGGAATCAAACTTGGGTCCTCTGGAAGAGCAGCCAGTGCTCTTGACTGCTAAGCCATCTCTCCCGCCCTGAGAACAAGTATTTCTAACACATTCCCGGGTGCTGCTGATGTTGCTGATCACAGAGACATGGTGTGGCAGCCCTAGGCCTGTTAATCTCTCCTTTGCCCTTCCTCTGTTCACAGCTGGGGATCCTTAAGACCTGTATATGCAATGGCTGGGTTCTGGGGCCTTTTCACTCTGAGGACTCCCTAGTCAGTGGCCCGTCAGACCAGAGATTTTTCAAGGTGGCAACACTGAAGTCAGAACACAGGCGGAGCCTCTCCCTACTTCCCTGGGAGCCCCTGGCAGAGTGGGCCGGCTAGCAGACTGCCTCCCACCGGCCCCTCCACAGCCCCGCAGCACTCACTTGGAACTGGCCCTTGAGTGGCCAAAGGACAGGTCCTTGTTGCAAGAGATAGGTGGCACATACACCGGGTCCTGCTTGGAGGTGCAGGAGGGCGGTCGCACAGGACACTTCTTGACGGCCTTCTGACCGCTGCAGGTGCTGTAAAAGCTGTAGCGGTTCTGGGTGGTCTTGTGGCCCTTGCTGCCCAGCGTGCCCTTGCGCAGCGTGCCCCTCGGGTCACAGTAGAGGTCGGGCTCACTGCGGCTCGCCTTGATTTTTTGCATGAAGCAGATGTCACTGCCAGCGCCTGTGGTGGCACAGCTTCCGCGGGGATAGTTCCGGCTCCAGTTTTCCATCTGGCTGTAGGAGCTGAAGCGCCTGTTGTCAGACTCCCGCTTGAGGGTTCCATTGTAGATCTAGACAGGAAAGGCGTGAGCTGTTTAGTCAAGCGCTCAACTGGGGTCCTGGATCTAGCTGTTCACAAAGGCAGCCTTTCCTGCCCTAGTTACAGTGTTCAGAGGATCTGGAAATACTTGCAGAGAAAGGAACCGTTAACATTGTCTGCTTGCTATATTATTCTTTCCAAGGGCAGATTGTGATCCACTGTGGAATGTGAGATCATATTAGCAGTTATGTCCACCCTTAATAAAAGTATTGAATAAAGGAATGTATTGGAAAATACACACACAATACAGAGTGTAACACAGTAGAGATATAACCTGTTTTGTGCTACAGTGAGTAGATTCTGAATTGCAATGAAAAATGTACTTCTTTTTTTAAAATTAAAAAGATAGTTTCTTTTGTGTACATGAGTATTCTGTCTGTATGTATGTCTACACATCATGTGAACGTCTAGTGCCCGAGAAGATACCAGAAGAGGGTGTCAAATTCCTTGGAACTCTGGTTACAGATGGTTGAGAGCCACCATGTGGTTGCTGAGGATTGAACCCAGGTCCTCTAGAAGAGAAACCAGTGCTTTAACTGCTGAGCCATCTCTCCAGTGCCCAAATTTACTTCTTATTGTGGAAACGTGTGAAAGGAAGACGTTCTATACCACTGATCCAGCCACATGCGCAAAGTCTAGGATGGGGTCTGCAAGCCAGGGAGGAGGGGGTCTTTCAGTTGTCACTGGGGAAGGAGCCATACCTGTCTCAAGTCCTTGCCTTGTCCCTTTGGATCATCCCCAACAGCAGTGGCTTCTGACACAGCCAGCTCTGCCTCAGCACTTGCACACGTTTGGAAATGTCAGTTGCTAGGAAGCCACTGTGCAACAGAGACAGCGCAGGGCCATAGGCTGGGGCACAGGAAGACCTTTGGGCTGTGCTGTCAGGCAGGCTGGGAAAGAAGCGGCGCAGAAGCTCATCCAAAGGGGTACATGCCCCACGAACAAGGTGTTCCTAAGGGTCTTGTAAGCCAAGTGGGAATTTACTTCTCTGGGAGGAGCCTACAAAGCCAGAGACTTGGTGAGAATCAGCTGTGGTACTGAACTCTCCACAGAAGACTTTCCCAGACCCAAAAGCTGGCAGGTTTGGCCTGCTGGAACTTGTTCTCAGACTACAGGATCAACACTGAGCCTGATAAAACCTCTCTATACAGGTGCTGACTTGGGACTCACCTTTGCTGGGATGAGCGAGGGCCAAGTCCAGCCCAGAGACTGCCCACCCAACCCTAAGCACAGGATGGGGTACAGAAAGTGAGAGAAGAGAACCGGTTGCAAACTGTGTGTCTGCAGGGGAAGCTGTTTGGCGACCAGCAATTCCCCTCTACACTGGATTTGGCCGCACAGACTAAGGAGGGGCCCGTTGTTCCAGTTCCCTGAAAGAATTGGTGTAAAGCTACCAGCTGGAAGTGGTATCCAAAACCCAGAAGCCACAGGCTGTTAACCTTGGTGGTGGCAGGTACTCTCCCTTCGCCATGCCAAGCAGGCACAATTTTCTGCCCCCAACTGGGTCAAACCACCCTGCCACACACACAGTGAGCTGCTCTGTGGGGAGTCAGGAGAGACACAAACAACAGCAAGGCAGAGGTTAGAGGAACTGGCAGTTTTCTTGACGTTTGGAGTTGAACCAGACAATTATATACAAAATGTAAAGAGGCCTCCACTGCCTCAGACAGTGGCCACATTCTGCCTTCTCCCGGGGAAGGAGGGCAGCAGATGGCGCTTTGGAGGGAAAGCAGAACCAAACACTCCCCAGGGCAAGCTGGGCTTAAGAGGGAAAGACAACAAGGAGCTCCCTTGTTCTCAGTAAGTGACACACCTGGACGTCATCTCAGACACCTGATGAGGAGTGCAGATGCTCTCCTGGCCCAAACCCAGGAAAGACGCCATCCTGCTGATTAAGCCTGAGAGACATTCTGGTCTCAGCAACCTGTGCTGGGAAAGGGAGCAGCAGGCGGCCCTGGCAAGTCTCGGCGAGGTGGGCTGCCCCCAGGGAATGGGCGAGGACGCCCCTGTGAGATTGCAGTACCAGCCCCCCCCATCAGCCACACCCCAGTAATGTCATCCATTCCTGGGAGCCCCACCCCAGCTTTTAAAGTCACAGTGCTGGATTGTAAGAGTGTGACAGCTAGAGGTGGCTCTCCTGTCCCCGTTGCCTTTTGTGGTCACGTTGACAAGCAGGAGATAAACTCTCCAAGGCTCAGATAACGCATTCTGCCTCTAGGCCTCCTGCACAGGTAGCCCATGCTCCTGCTGTAGCTGCAGCCTGCTAAGGCTGCATTGGCAGTGGCATCTCGGGACTTCAAAGAGTTTCCTCGAGCGTGAGCAGGTTAGGACTCAGGAGTGCAGGCTGGAGTCAGATGGTCTTGGCTATGTCAGCTGCCTCTTTGGGTTAACCCAAGGCAAGAGACTTAAACCCAGTGTGTCTGAGTTTCTCCAGCTTTATGTCCGAGATCCTAATTGTTCATGACATAGAGGGTCATTAGAATCATTAGGCTAATGTTCGTGAATTAGAACTGGACATGACATGAGTACTTGGACCATCTGCGTCCATCTGACTCTCACACTGGCTGCCTTTAGGAGCTGGCTGAGAACACACACATGCACATGTACTCCCGTGATCCTCCTGTCTCTCCCTCCCTAATGCTGAGATTACATGCATATGCCATCAGGCCAATCTTTCTACATGGGTACTGGGGATCCGATCGCAGGTCCTCATACTGGCATGGCAATAAATCTACCGACTGAGCTAATTCTGTAGTCCCTTCTGCTTCCCTCCCCATCTGAATGTTTTAAGACAAAGCCTCTTACTGAGCCCAGAGCTCATGGATTCAGTTAGTCTAGCAGGCCAATGGACTTCAGTGATGTGTTCCCCCGGCACCAGGGTTACAGATGTGAATGGCCATGCTGACTTTGAAGTGGGTGCTCGGATCCAAACTCAGGTTCTCATGCCTGTGTAGCAGCTGCTTTACCAGTTAAGCCATCCTTGGCCCCTTTCTAAAGGAGTTTCTAGATAATAAGGGGGTGACACCCAGGATTCAGAGCCCCATGCCACGCTCATTCCATAGCACAGAACAGGTCTAAGTATGTTTGGGAAAAATAGAGGTACCCATTTTGCCCAGATGATACATGTTGAACGAAGCAGGCTTTCTGCCAAGATGGTGCAGTCCTTCCATGGGTGCCCCTGGCATCTGTGGCAGGACACTTCTCCATTGTCTGGATGCCCAGGTACCACAGGATGTTTGTGGGAGCCCCGCCCCCAGGCTCCAAACGATAGCAGGTCTCACTCCCACCCCCACTTCCACACACTGGCTTCCAAGTCTTAGCAAACAGCTGCAGCCAGAAGAGAAGTCATGGGCACCTGTGCCCACAGCAGGTGGGAGAGCTTTGCTGCCAATGCCTCTCCAGCCACACCCCCACACTCAGATAGGAATCTGCTGGCCGCCTCCTCTTCTTTGAATACAAAGGGGGTACACACACACACACACACACACACACACACACACACACACACGATGTCAGAGGACTATCCCATACCTTCTTGAGAAACTCAAACCTCAGGTAGGACAGACTGTGAGACCATGTAGTCAACAGGCCGGGTTAGGCCTGAGTTTGGCTGCACTGAAGCACAGAGTGTGGACACAGAGACATGCTTCTCCAGTTGGAACACTAGCTGGGCTCTTGGGACTCAACTGTTGGGACCACATTCCAAGCCTAGCCAGACAAGACTGTGTTGGCCAGAAGCCTCCCTAGCCAGCCTGTGTTCTGCCCTCTCTTCTCCTAACTTAAGTCTAGTTACTCACCTGTTAAAAGAGTGAAGCCAAGCTGCGTGCCTGGAGGCATTTGTTTCCTAACATGGTTTCCTGCATCTGAGGAAGAAGTGTCTTCATTACGCTAATGAAGCACCCTGTTGTTTAGTGGCCCTGCCTCTGAGGCCATCAGGCCCCTAAATGCCTTCTTCACTTCTCCCCCCTTGTCCTGAAGAAGTGTGGTATTTCAACTCACACTCATGGTCCCTGGATCCCTGTTCTTCTTTAAGTTAAGTAGGAAGCTCTCAGGAGCCCACTCTTCACTATGTAGGCAAGGAACGTGAATTCTAGAGTGGGCTGGATCAAAGTAAACCAATGCTTTTCTTAGGCTCCGAAGGCCCGAGGAACCCCTATGTGTCAGCGTTATTGGGGGGACAGTAAGCAACCATTCTGGAGGAGGTGATGCCCACCTAAGCATGCTGTCTGCCTCCTTCTTTGGCATTGCCATCTCTTAGACCATGGCCCTGTATGTCCTTGGTATAGTCCTAGGCACCCCCTAACTTATGAATTGTAATATAAGTATCTGATCTGACACGCAACCTTCAAAGGGGTTGTGGCACACGGGTTGAGAACTACCACTCTGATCCTCACCTTTTCACCCCGTCACTTCCTCCTTCCTCAGACAAAGCTTCCCCTAGCCCCGGCCTTGCTGGAGAACTCACTGTGTCTCTGCTGTTTACCAGGTAAGCACATGAACTTGCCTCTGGCCCACCTACCCAGCGGCCTCTTCCTTCCCTAGCACGCGCTCTCACATGGTCCCACAACAACAGATACACACTAGCCCCTGCTTCCCCTGCTTTCTGCCCACCTACTTTCGAATCCCATATTTTTCCCAAGCTTCTGCTCCAACCGGTCATCTCCACGAGGGCTGCTCTGCCCCTTCTTGGCCCTGGATGCTCACAGCTGGAATCCTTCAGCTGCATACCTAGTTTCCTCAGGCCTTGTCTGTTCTCTTGTTACTACAGTAGGGTTGTTATGCCAAGCTTTTCAAGCCAAAGAGCTCTGCCTAGTAGGGGGCTGGGTTCCCAGCAAGCACTTGTGGAAAAGAAAGTTACTTCTGCTCTGGAGAATTTCTTCTGGGAACGGACACTCTGGTTGCTGATGAGCACTACTGGGTTCTCCATGGCCTCCTTGCCTGGGGTCTACCACAGACAAAGTGAGCTGGTGGAAGGTAGAAGGGTTCTGAGCAATGCAAGACAGCCTATCCCAGAAGCACAGCCTGAGCTCACCACCTGGGGTCCAGGACTTCCTTTACCCTGCCCTGGGACATAGCTGATACCTGGCTGAGCCCAGAAAGTTCTGCCTCAGAGCTGGATAAGCAGACTGAAACTGCCTGCCTCCTTGGAAGCAGTGTATGCGCTAGGCAGGCCAAGATGAAAAGAGTGTCCACGTCCCCAGCTATTAGCCCATTTTGAAACCACGCTCTGCCAACAAGGTGGGGCTGGCCAAACTGGCTCTGCCACAGGTCACACCCTTCTCTGCCTGGAGAGTCACACACCCAGTGGAGTGTCCAACAGGGCCATGTTCAGCAAGGCAACTTCCCCACACCCTTCTCATGAAAGCCAGCACACATACAACTTCACAGAGTCCTCATCCCTTTTGGACCTGGAAAGAGCTTTTGGGCCTTGGCAGCGCTCCCCGTCTCCCCACAAGAACAGCCTCCGAGGTAGTTTATCTAACAAGTACTACTGCCTACCTATCTGTGCCCACTGAGGGCCCTCACACAATAATGACAACGGCCCTCTTGCATCTTTTTAGGGTTTTGTTCACTCGAGAGTAGCAAAGTACATCTGGTTTACAGGTGACTTGCCCTTCTTGCCTGGTGCTGGCGGACTAGGGCCCTCTACCAGAAGGCACCCAAGAGGGGCACATAGGACCCGAGGCATGGAGAGTTCTCCTAAAGACACAGGGTGCTGCTTACTTAGCTGTGTGAGTCAGGGAAGAAGCCACTGAGGCCTGAGTCACCAAAGATGCAGCTTCATCAGGGAGAGTGCCGGTCCCTGACTCCTCTGGGCACACCTTCCTCTAGAGAAGCACAAGTCCCACCCTGGGCTGGGTTTCTTATTTCCTGGCACACAGTTGTGAGAACACCCCACTGGTCAGAATCCCTGATGTCCGTCCAGGCAGAGAGTGGTGCCACTGGGCCATGAAGGAGGCTGGGGTAGGAGTGTCTCATTGTGGAGTCCTCAAAGGCAGGGAGGAGAGACACACCCACAATTCCATTACCAACACCCTGAAACCCACAGTGTCTTCCCAGGGACACCCCAGAAGCTTGAGAGATGCCTGTGAACTAAAGGGTAGTGTCTGGTTGACAACCAGTTCTTATTTAGTGAGAAGAGGAGAAGAGCAAACTCCGATACAGTCCCATTCCAGGACTCAGATAAGTTTTATTAATTGTTTTTGTGTGTGTGTGTGTGTATGTTTGTATATGTATGTGTGTTTGTGTATGTGTGTGTTTTTGTATTTGTGTGTGTATGTGTGTGTTTGTGTGTGTATGTGTGTATGTGTTTGAAATAGAGTCTTACACATAGCCCAGTCATAATTACCCTGCCTCAGCCTCCTGAGTATTAGGATTATAAGGATGAGCACGGCACGTGTGTTGTCACCTAAAAAAAACTTGAAAAAGTAAAAAACCAAAGCTTTGGTGCCCATCTCAGAAGCATATGTAGACTTTACAAGAAAGCTGGTCAGGAATAGCGCCTCTCATGACCTTTAAAAAATAAAAGCTGTGAGCCCTTACCAATCAGTCAGTATGAAGAAACATTTGCAACTGGGTGGTGGTGGTGCATGCACACCTTTAATTCCAGCACTTGGGAGGCAGAAGCAGACAGATATCTGTGAGTTCGAGGCCAGCCTGGGCTACAAAGCAAGTTCCAGGACAGGCTCCAAAGCCACAGAGAAACCCTGTCTCGACAAACCAAATAATAATAATAATAACTTTCAGATGACTGAAAGCAGATCTCCTAGAGTATCAAGATGACTGAAGCCCAAGTGTGAGGGTGCTACAGAACCCCATCCAGTACTCCAGGAGGCTTTCAGGAGGTGACCATCTTTCCGGGAACACCCGGTGCCTAACGCCCCTGTTACCTGGCCTCTTTGGCTGCAGGCTCCAAGTCTTCCTTGTGGGTGAGAAGCCTGCAGGGGCTCCTCATATCCAGTGGGAGGCGTCAAAGTGAGCTGGCACTCTATGCCAGCTGCTCTCAGAACTGCCCACCACTCCAGTAACAGTGCCAGCTGTCCCTGTGCCCTATGCCCGGCTTTATCACTCACCTGGCTCCTCTCCTGCCTCCTGTTTTACAGACTTAGGGCTGTTTTAGTTCCTGCCCCCGCCAGAATGAACAGGGGCACAGGACATAGGTTTCATACACATATTTCTTTCTAAAGATGAAAAGACAATGATCATTAACTGGGTATAGGAGTGTGTGTCTGCGTGTGGGTAGGTGCGGGTTAGTGCAGGTACCTGCTGAGGACAGGTGCCCAGTCCTCTGGAACTAGAGTTACAGAGAGTTATGAGCTGTGTGACGTGAGGGTTGGAAGTCAAACTTCAGGGCTCTGGAAGAGGAGCCAGTGCTCTGAGTTGCAAAGCCATCTCTCCATTCCCCATGTTTCCTTCCAAAAGGGAAATCCGAGCAGGGGCTCGACGTGGCCCTCTCCTGTGCAGGTGGCAGCAGAGCCCTCACGCTTGACTCTCTCCTCCAAACTCAGAGAAGTTGGAGCCTCAGTTATTCTGTATAGAATGTCAGGTATAGAATGCAATGTCATGGATTCTAAATTTGGAACTCAGCTGACCCAGCGATGGGTCAATCCAGGGAGGGAGGGAGGAGGAAGGGGGGCACGGAAGTGTGAACTGGTTTCCCTGAAGAATACTTTTAAGTCAAGAAGATCTCTCATAGCCAGTGTCCCCACCCTGTTCTGGAATGTCAGAGGGGAGACCGAGTAGCCCCAGAATCCTTGGGAACCACAAGTGCTGAGTGTTATTTCAGTGTTAGAAGAGAGTCAAAGACTTTGTGGAAGATACGGATCCCAGGGAACCTGCTTCCCTGGTCCTAACGAGCTCCCCAAAGACCCAAATCCATTGCTGCTGATTAGATGATCAAGAACTTCATATGAAGACATGTGACCACCCCTTATCCACCCCCTACCCCGATGTTTGGGTAGAAAAGCACCTCTTTGGAAGACGAACATGTATATGTGCATAATGTACATACAAGCATGCACATGCGTGTGCACATATATTTACTCGCATCCACATGTGCACAAGCATACACCCATCCTGTACACACCCCACCTGCTCACTTGGGAAGCACACATTGTTTTTTTCCAGAGGTAGTCTTATGTAAGGAAAATCTTTGAAAGTTTCTTGATCTCATCTGAGGCCATTCTGCTAGAGATGGCAGACGGTGAACCAGACCTTTGGTCCCCTCTCAGTGTTTGTACCCAAGTGACCAGCCATCAGCTACTGGAGTCTGGTGATGGGAACAAAATCTGAGTGACAAAGAGAACTGGGTATGGTGGTATATGCCTGTAATCCTAGCACTCCAGATGCTGACCAATAGAGCCATGAATTCCATGACCAGGAGAACCATGAATTCCAGACCACTCCAGGCTTCATAGTCAGGACCTGTGTCAATAAGACAAAACCAAACAACAACAAAAGCAAAGTGTTTCTATCCTAGGTGGCTCTGGTGTTTACCCATGGGCTAACCTGATTCTTAGAGAGCTTAGACCTAGGAGCCACTTGCCTCTTTTCTTTTTATGGGTTATGAAAGATTCTTGAATATATTTAAGAAGATAGTAAAGCTTGGGGGAAGGGCAAATTCAGTTGCAGAAGGATTGCCCATCGTGTTCAAGGCCTTGGGTTCGACCTTCAGCACTGTGGGGAAGAGGAAGAAAGGGAAAGAAATAAAGAACTTAGCTGCTCATTGGTGTCACACAAGTGACCCCAAAGCCAGGGCTGAAAAGACCCTCTGGCCCAAAGGACAGCAGGACAGTGGAGACCTTGTGGCTGCCGTGGTTGCTGTGTTCCATGCGGGAACATGAGTGCAATGATGGGGAGGAGGAACTGGCTCCCTTGAGCCACACCTTCTCGAGGAGCAACGGTGGGTCAAGTTGTGTGGTGGACACAGGGGTCTGTGCTAAGGTTGGACCCTGGAGTCCTTTGAAGTTAGCCAACTGTTGCTGGGCTTCTTTGGATTTGGGTGGAAGTATGGGTCCTTGGCAGCTTCCTGAGTACCCCCACTCTGTCCCCAGCAGTGTGGGACCTCCAGAGAGGTGGTTAGAATTTTAGGCGAAGGTGGAAGAAGTTGGGGGTTGTTCCTGAGCTCCAAGATGGGGGGTTCTATTCCACAGAGCCTGGCCCTTGTCTGACACTGGAGTTAGAGACTTCCTCTGTACATACTCCATTCACAAAAAGTATTCAGCTAGGCCTGGGGCTGGTGGCCTTAAGGGGCAGGGGCTTCACAAGGTGCTTTTCTCCGTGGCCAGCAGAGCTCTACACGACACGACCTGGGTGGGAGTCAGTGTTGGAAAGCCACCCCACATGGTTATCTTATGACTCTGAATCCTTCCTGGCATATTTTTGCCATGCACCATTGGTGACTGTGAGGTGATCTTAGGGACCCCAAGGACACAGGCAGTAACCGTCACTGAAGCACACAGACACTTTTGCATTTCCAGCCTGATGACCACAAGCCTAAGCATGGGTTCCTATGCTTCTTCGTTACTCACAGCGTCTCTTTCGGCGCAAAAGAGCTCAAAGTTCCCAGCGGAGCAGAAGCACCTCCCAAGTGTTAAAGTGTTCTTTACGGGCTATCAGGGTCATGGCTAGCCTTCCTCGAATAGCAAAGAATGCTGTTTGTGTCATCTGGCTTAGGGATACGTGACTTCTCTTCAAAGAAAATACACTGAAATGGAAAAGTTCTCCCTTCACCCATAAGTTCTAGTTGGTGTGATGGTTTTGTAAAACTGTGATACTCAAGTGCTCACGACCTGGGTTTCAGGAATGCCACAGTAGCCAAGCGAAGCTTAAGGCTGCCAGGGGCCAAGAACTCTGAGCACCAGATAGGGAGACCCGGACTCAGTCCCCTTTCCCTGCTGCCTAGGTGTACAGGTCTGTGCAATCAGCCTCCTTTCCCCAGCCTCAGTTTCTCCAATCACAGACGGCTCCAGTAGGCATTTTGGTTTTCAGCCGACCATTTCAGCCCTTGCTGAAGTCATGGCCTCCTGGCCAACCTGGCTCAGCCCTGTCTTCCTCCCCTTCAAGGCCACTCCCCGGTACATAGGGTGGGGGTGGAGGGGCGGGCCCCCAAGCTGCTTCTTTCCCCACCTTTGTCTCTTCTCATCCCCTCCCCACCCTGCCCCTCCACAACCAGATTTGATTTAGTTTTTCAGCTGAGTTTGCGCTCTTGGGGCAGGTAGGCAGGCAGGCCTCGCAGAGACTTGCCAGGGCCCTGGGGGAGAAAGCTGAGCCTCACCCTAGCAAAGGGTGGGGATAGCTCTTCCACCCACCTGGGAAGTCTCTCTGGGCTCAGTGACAAAAGGAAAATTCTCACCAAGAGAGGCACCAGAAGATCCCTCAACCACTTCACTCCCATGGCCCTTCTTCTTGTCTCCACTTTCTGGCTTAGAGCTGGCTGGCAGGGGAGAGACACCACCCATCCTCTCCTGCCCTCCTAGCTCCTGTCTCTCCTCATCCTTCACACTCCTTCATGGCCACTGGGCTCCAGACTCAATTCTGCCAACCCTACCTATGCAGGAAAGAGCAAGCCCCTGCCCTTTTCTGCCACTTAGTCCCCCGGCAAATCAAATCAGAGCAAAGGTACTTGGCTGCCCACTCATCTCACAGACACCCAAGGAATCGAGTCAGGGAGTGAAAACACGAACGGTCTGCGTAAATTCAAAACACAGCCCTAATCCCAGGGATTATCACATTATCTGAGTTGATGGAGGATGTGGAGGGGTGAGCTGGCCTTACACGTTCCTGCTTGTTAGAATCCAGAACCTCAGGACCACATCCCCAAACCCTATGACTTCAGCAGAGAAGGCTTGGCTGGCCGTCACCTGCCTCCTTCCTCGCAGTTTCCCTTTACAGACCAGGAAACTGAGGCCTAGGGAGGTTGAAGTCAGCATGCGCTGTGGAATTTAGCTTTTAATTATGTCCCTTCTTAGGCAGTTGTTTCATCTGGTCTTTGCTTTTAACCACAGTGTGAGGACTTTAAAGACTTGTTGGTTAAGTAGATGGCTTTTTGTCAGCCTCCCTCCCCCCTCCCCAAAGGGCCTCAAATCAAACTCTCTTAATCGCTTCTGGGGAAAACTAAAGATATTTACAATTATTCCTGATTCTTCACAGCTGCTCTCCAAAGTTTTGGAGGCTATATTTAGAAGATGTGAGGAGGGTGATGAGGATGAGTGGCTACCTCTTCTGGTAGCTTCCTTCTTTAAAATAAAAAAAGGGAGCTTTATCATGGGTCCCCTAATCCCTATCAGGAAGGAAGGAATTGAGCCCTAATGAATCCGTCTAAACCCTGGTTCTTCCCGTTTGGCCACCAACTCTGAGCTCTGCATTAACTGGATGGAAACCATAGCTGACCCATCAAGTTGAAATTGGCTTTGCTGTCCCAGGAGACAGTAACATTCTTTTCTGGGGATTTGCTGCTGGCCACGCCCTGGGCTAGCTCTATACTGGGTCTTCCTTCTCCACCTATCCCTCAGTCTCTCATAGGGATCAGAGAGAGGATGGGGAAGGGGGCAGGTGAGTTCTGGCCCTCAGTGATTGGCTGCAGGAAGCCAGGTTGCTTGTAAGACCTCTCCAGAACTGGCAGCTTGCAAGCTACTGCATGGTGTGGTCCATTCTTTTGGGATGGCCAGAGCGGTACTCTCACTCCCCAATCCTACCCTCGGGGCCTTGCTGTGTTCTCCGCCTTCTCCTCTCTGTTCACACAATTCAACATTTAGCATCTCCTACAGGCCTCGCTGGTCCCCCATCTGAAGCTCATACTCAGGGATGCTATTCACATTTATATACCACAATCATGTCCTCCTCCCTCTGTGGTACCACGGGCCTGCATAGCGAGCACCCTCCACTTCTCTTCCCCTTGAGAGGTTATCAGCTGGCAAGTATACAAACTACTCAGGAAAGCTAAGTCAGCTATGGAGGGAGACACATAAAAAGGAAGCTGCCCAACCTAGAAACTTCTCAGGTATAAGCAAAACCACTCTGACGGACTATGGCTTGTCAAGGAGTGTCCGTGCAGGGACTCCATAGATGTGGACGTTTGTCATGGGTGAAGTTCCACAGTGGAAGAGCCAGGAGCATCCCCAAAGCAGTGATTAGTTGGCAGAGACATGCCACATCTATCGGGAAGGGTCCCCTCCTGAGCCACCGGTCAACTCTCTCGTTTCCCTCCTCTTTCTCTCTGTGGCACATTCTGTCCCTTGGCAAGTAGGATCATTGTCTCTTCTTGTTGGGTGATAGCCTGGGGCCTTGGTGGGACCCTCCTATCTCCCAAAGCTGGGTGGGAGTGAGTCACGGGCTGGCAGCAGGGACACTGAGTTGGCAAACACATCAATCGCTCCTTCCTAGAGCAGGAGCCATGCCTGCTTGGGAGCCAGAGCCAGAGTCTACTCTGTAGACTCACCTGGGCTTTGCAAGAAGAGACAGAGGCCAACAGGCACTGCCAGAGGAACCCAGCTTGCACACCTGGAGAGTGGCACTCAGGGCTGGGAAGAGGAGATGAGGGGTCAGAGCTCTAAGTTAGTGTACTTACTCATGCCTCCTAGCTGTTGCAAGAGTTAAGTAACTTCCGTTTTCCTGGTGGGAAGAGAAGCTCACATGAGACCAGGAAGGAAGTACAAAGCCTTCCCTCACCTGGAGGGTTGAAGCAGAATCTCTGGGCTAGAGGATCTGCAAGGAATCCAACCAGAGGGCCACCCACCCAGGTGTGGCTTCAGCCCTGAGGTTCAGAGGCACCAGTGAGCTCTCAAGCTCCATGGAGCCCTATGTTAGCCGTTGGCAAAGAGCTAATCAAAGATTTTCATTCTGAGTTGGAAAACAAATGCCTCTTCAGGTCCCTCACCTTGTGGCTGTCCCATTGAGAGTAGAATCCAGGCCTCCAACTGCTGTATTGGAAGTGTTGTATACATAGCCCTTACTGCTCTGGGAAAGAGATTTCCCTCATTCAGAGACGGAGGCTCAGGCAGATTAAGAACGTGTCTGAAGTTACACAAATAACCAAGTGGAGAGCCAGAATGTGGGCTGAAGTTCCTGAGCCAAGCCTGCAGCTTGTTCCCCTCCATCATGCTATCTTGGGGCACAGCCTCCGTTAACTGTGGATTAGTATGGGAAGCCTCTTTTTACTGCTCTCAGGACAAAGGGCCCAGCCATGCTTCCCTGGCAACCTCTCTGCACTGTGTGGTCCACAACCCAGTCCTTTGCATAATCCACAGTGTAACTCTGACAGAAGGGGAACCACCGACCCAGAGAACACTGTGCTTGGATTTGCTACTTCCTGCAAAAGTCTAATGCAGCTACTGTCCTCCCATCTGTACCAGAGGCTCCCACCGGTTGCTTTGGCCCCAGAATGAACAGACTTGGTTCTCTTGCAGGGGAAACTCTCATAGTCCACAAGACTCTGTCATGAAGGGAACAAACATGAAGCAGCGAGGAGAAAGATCCAGAGCAGAGACAGGGATCTCTCTCCTTATGTTCCTGGAGAGTCTCACCTCAGGACTGCCAAGCTGGATTTAACTGAGCATGTCTGTGATTGGATATGGCAGCCAGCATGGTTCACCCTGCTTTCAGAACCCCTGACTGGTGTTACCTACATGACTTCTCAACCCTATAGATCAGATCCTGGGGAGGATGAGCAAGATCGATGCAGATCCAAAGGACATGTTACCCGATAAACTCTCAAAACAACGCAATACTCATGATGTGTTTCTTGCTTTAAACATAGAAATGAAAAGTTTCTGCACTCTGATAAGCCTCTCCGCTGACACAGTAATCCAAATTAGACTAAATTAAAATGAATTAGGAAAACCACAGGTTTAACAGATACAATGCTCCTGGATGGATTTCCAGCCCCTCAGAGAGGAGATGGGAAAGGAAGACCAGAAAACTAGGAGGTAGTTTAAGTACCCTGTGGGAGTGAGCATCTCTGGGGGAAGGGATCATCATTTGGCAGGCTTTCTGAGATGCTTCAGGGTTTGGAAAGAGATAGGGGAGGGGACTTAGGATGGAGCTCCCACGAAACATTCCAGATTCTTTGAATCTATGAATGCTAGGGACTGGCGTGAAGCTTCCATCAGAACACCCCAACCTCTTTGGGTCTATAGATGTCAGGGGCTGAGGTAAAGCTTCCACCAGAACAAGAAAAACTCTAGCTGCACCCAGCACAGACCCATAGGATAGTGACTGCACAGATTTAAAACAGAGTATCTATGCTCTCCAAATAGCCTCGGTTCTCTATTCTCTTCACCCTGGTCAGCCTGACCCACAGGGAGGTATTCAAGTCACTCACTGTACCGACAAGTGAGAGGGGTCAAAGGCTTCCTTTTCCCAACTCATAACAGCTGCAGCCTGACGTCACTCTGCTTGGGATCAGAGCCCAGTGGAGGAGCTCTTAATGGAGACTTATTTCAATGCAGGAACAACCTAGGGCACCAGACCTGAGGACACAGGACACAGCTGTGTTTGAATCTCAGATTTGAATTTTTTTTATTACAATTATGTCCCAAACTGTTTGCTGTATTTTACCCCACAAGCTTACTATTAACCACTCCCCTTTAATAAGTTTTGCCAAGTAACCAGAGTTTGAGTCTGGGCAGAGAAAATATGCCTATTCCCTTCCTTCTCCTCTTGGCATTAGACTCCCTCAAGGAGAGAGGGCTTGGCTAGAAGACAGGGGAAGAGGCACTGAATGATTCGGATTTGGGGATCTCTTGTGAGTCCCTTAAATGCAGAGGTTTGTGGAAACTGATACAGTGATTGCCACAAAGAGTATAAGCACCTAGAGGAAGGGAAGCAAAGCTCCCAGGCTAGCAGGCCTGGGATCTAGGCCACCATCCTAGTAAACATCTGTGTCACCTTCAGTGAGTAATTCATCCACTCTGGGCTTGAGTTTCCTCAACTGTCAAGTGCAAAGCCCACTGCTCTGACTCAGAGACCTGGGACAGCAACAGCCCACCTGAGGTGTCAGGGGTGGGAACACTGCCTCATGGCACAGATCCCTCCCTCTTCTGGAGGCCTGGGGGACTCTGGGGCTCTAGTGTTGTCTTCCAGAAAATTCTTGTCTCTGAAGAGGGAGGTTAGAGTGACCCACAGTCAGAAGAGGAATGCTTAGGCAAATGGTTTCCTTTGGACCAGTCTTTTCTTTAAGCCCCTGGATGTTTCTTTAAATGTCAGAATCCCTCCATCTTAAGCTTTGTTCTTGGACTCTTTATATTCAGTTTTCTAGAATGTGCGATACACTTGGTCATAGATGAAATACAAAAGATCTTTTAAATTAGAAGGCTGCTGGTGATACAGAGTATAAAGTAACACCACCAATTTAAAATATCAGTAAAAGTTTTCTTTTAGAATTGCCTGTGGAATCCCTCTATACTTTAAGAAAATGTTTACTCACTAGTGGGAAAGTCTTGGAACTTGAGAATGGTGTGATATTTGGGACTGGAACCAACTCTGAGAAATGAAGTGCTCGAAGTGGGCATTGCTGCTTCTACTATAACACCAGCCATCTTCAGAAAGAAGCCATAGGGCTTCTAAAACACACTCAAAGTAGCGCCTTTTAAAAACGGTTAAGGCTCCCGAAACATTTGAGCAGGGTGTTGGTGCGGTTCTCCAGGACAGAAACAGAAGTCCAGAGATTATCTGTATTCTATTTCTGTTGATCTTCGCTTCTCCCTGCTTGACTGGAAGTTCACTTAGGGCGAAGGGAATCTTCGCCGTTTCATCCACATTGTGCTTCACGTGATGCCGTGCCCAGCCTTTGCCCCATGCCAGCTGGCTGACTGAGTGAATGAATAGGACGCATCTGTAGGAAACGGTCCTTAACCAGCTCATAGAAACTCCTGGGAAAATGCTGATGAGGCTCATGCAGACGAGCCACACCCTCCTCCTGTAGTCCCTGCCCTGGGCTGCCATATTGGTTTCACCAAGGGTGGGAAACACATTTCACGCTTGTTGTACTGACCTTGGGAAAATCCCACAGGGATGGGGCTACCTCACACTGCAGATCGTTGTTACCATTTCTCCCACTCTCCTCTCTCAATCCGGACCCCATTTCGTTTTCCTCAGTGCTCAACTGATTATATGTCTGACTCCAATATCAATTATTCTACTTCCTTTCTGCTCTGCCCTCCCTCCCTCTGCCAAATCCTCGTGTGTGCGCAGCTCTTCCCTGTTCCCATAGCCTCTCCTGAACTGAGAGGAGACAGGACAAGCCTCAGCAGCTACCCTGTCATGAGTCATGTCTGCAGCATTGCCAGCAAAAGGAGTGAAGAGGGATGGGCCTTAGGGCGCGGGGTAGGAAAGGGATTTTCAGTGGTTGTCAGAAAGCGGGCACAAGGAGCTGTGGGGCTGTTTGTGAGCATTAAAAGGCAAGAGAGGTAACCAAGGATTAATTATCTAGAAGAAGATGTTAGAAAGGCACAAGCCACATGAGGTATTTTAGAAACACCCCCTCCCTCGTTTCCATGGTTACACTCTCGGTTTGATAACATAGCTAATGTAGCATGATATCAACATGTGAATGAAGTAGAAAAACTGGTACCATCAGTCTCATTTTAGGGAGGAGAAAACTGTTGCCCAGAATGGTTACAAGTTTTATCCAGAGTCACAGAAGAGAGTAGAAACAGCTCAGAAACCTCTACGCTCTGGCCTGGGAACACGGAACACGTATATTGTTAGCGTGATCACGAACATGTATAATGTTAGCATCATCGACTTGGATCAGTAAGTCCAGTTGATAGCCTTTTGGGGGTTTTAGCCAATCCATTTACTCTGCATTACTAAGGCGTTTTCTGAATCTATGTGGACATCATCTTTTGTGTTAAAGCCATTTCACATCTATGAGTGTTCTGTAAGCTTATCTGGCTGGATCAACTAAATTTGTGCTGTACTGAGAGCGACAATGGATATAACCCCTGCCCCCCTAAGAAGGATGAGAATTTGTAGCAGACTGAGTTGTTCTTTAGTCTCCAGCTTACAACATTCATGGAAGGTACATCCTCCACAGTCAACCGCAGCAAAACCGACGAAGAAAGGAAATAAAGCCACAATGAACGAACGTTACATCCCCAATCCCCCTTTCTTTGCACAGGACCCCAGGATCTTCAGCAACTTGGAGCAACACCTGTGATCATCTGTTCAAAACAAGATGCTGCTGATCCTGGAACCCCCCGGAGGACATAACCAAGGCTTTGCGTGGAGGCACACTTTTTATCCCTGAACCGCACATAAGACTTTCCGAGAGCAATGCAAGTTAGAGGTGAAACTAGCAAAAGTAAAACACAGAGCTCATGGAATTTGAGGACTCTGGGACGCCTTGGCTACCAGTGTCCCTGGTTTAGGAACAGGGCAAGTAAGTACTGCTTCGTCTGGTTTACCCCAGCACCTGCCATGGTGCTATATACAGAGCTCGGCCCTGCAGGTCTCTGCTCAGCAAACAGGCAGGTTTGTGGAGGGTGTTGAGGAAGACGGCCAGAACCGGATTAAAGGATCTAGAATTATCTCCACCCACATTAATTTTTTTTAAACCTTACAAATTGTAATCTGCTTTTTATGTATATTAGTTCATTTAATCTTGACAATAACCCAAGAGGACTTTGTTATATCCACTTTGTTTGTGATGAACTTGGGACCCGGAAGTGGAAACCCAAAGATACATGCTCAGTGAGTGTCAGGGCCTGAGTTTCAACCCAAACATCTCTGACTAGTAAAATCAAGCAAAGCTCGATTGCAAGCCAAGGCAGCCTTGTCAGAAGTTGCTGCAATGGACATGATCTCCTGGTCTCAGGGGACCTTCTGGATCCTTCTTTGACCATCAGTACACATGAAGAGGGAAAATACTTCATGATTTCCCTAAAAGAAAACCTCTGTGTACAAGGAACCTCCAGGATTCAGACTTTTCACTTGAGATACCCAGAAATCCCCAGTCAGCATCAAAGGAGACTGCACAGAGTTCCCTGTGAGGCAATGGCTAACCTAATAGCCGTGGTCAGACCTGCAGCCCTCATGTACTGACTGAAGTCTGCGTTTCTCTTTCTGAGCAACCGGTGAAAGCTTTGTGCACCAGGAACCCCAGACCGTGCTAGCAGATATTCTAGATCTTTCCAAGTGGAAGCAGTTCCTTACCGGATATCCCCATGAGCCATTCCCTGCCTGGAACTTGGAGAAGTAGCTGCTTCTGCTTGTGGTCCCATAGTTGTTGTAGTTGTCGGCCAGCCCATCATACATGGAACCTGGAGGGCAGAGTAGGGAGGTTAGGGCAAGGATGACCATCATCTTCACCCCTCCCTGCTCCCGCGCTATCACCCACATCCAGGGTCACCACCTCCATGGACAGAAGCAGTGTGAGTTCCTGGGGGAGGGTGAAGAATGGCTAGTCATCTACTGGCCAAGCCCTTCTCTCTCCATATCCTCCATAGCCAGGGCCCAGCAATAAGCCACCAAACTGCCACAAAGACAGTTCTTAGATCCCTTGGAAGATATTGAGACCTACAGTTCAGGATCGGGCCTGGAGAGCCTTGCAGAATGGCAGTTCCAGCACAGGGAATCACCAGTCCCAGTCCGTGCTCCACAAAGATGAGCTTCCCATTCGGGGGAGGAAGGCAGGGTCTCGACATCTCAGGTCCAGAGCCTCAAGGTCAGAGCCACACAGTAGTGCACACAGTAGTGCACACTCTTTCAGTCTGCTCCTGTCAGGACTGTGAGTTCCACCCTGAGCTCAGCCCCCACAGGTGATCGGGTAACCTGCCCCTTCCTTCTCTGAGGTCCTCCCACTGGTAAAGGGGGAGCAAAGATCAACCTCAAAGGCCCAGTGAGGATTAATTAATGTTTTCACAGTGCTTGGAGATCCACAAATGACAGGCTCTGAGGGAGGACAGAGTGTCATTAGGGTTATTAGCGGCAAAGTGGCTTTGAATTACAAAAAGCAGGCTGGATTTGAGGTTCGTGGCAGGGACAGATCTTCCTTCTTTCTTTCACAGAATGGCAGGGAGTGGGCAGGCCTACAACGCAACCCCAACTTCAAGCAAGTATGCCTGTTTAAGAGCCTAATGTCATGAAACATGGCTCACTGCAACATGTCATTCTCTATGCTGAATCTGTCTTCTCTTCTGGGCTACAGCTACCACGTTCAACCCATCTTTCAAAGCAAGACTCAAGGCCTCATCTCCTTCAGGAACCCCCAATCAAGACAATCTCTCTAGTCTCTGCTATATATATTCTGTCCTTGTTCTTCAAGTCATGTGCTGCCTAGTGTCCACATTTCCTTGGCTTACATTGAGAAGTCTATAAAAGCTCAGCCATGGTTCTCTGGCCTGTATATCCATAGTAAAGCTTGCTTACTCTCACCTAATATGTCCTCTGGATGAGCAGGCAGAACCTTCTGACAGGGATGTGCAGGATGTGTACCCCAATCTCTGAAGTGATACTTGGAATCCCCCATCAGAAATCCTGTCTAGGGGGGTAGGGGCCTGGACCTTGCTGTCCCTTGAATCCATTAGCCCTTAGACTTTGGCCACACCCACACAGCTCTAGGTCACTTTCTGGGAACCAAATTGTCTGCCCTGGGACCAAGAACAAGATAGGTACTTCAGAATCAGGCCAGCATCCTGCTTAGGGCCATCTCCTCTGTCCAGTGCCAGACCCATAACAAAGGACATTTCCTTGATTCCCCTTCCTCATCTTGGAGGGTGAACGGGACTTAGGGATATTGACTGTGACAATCACATTTTGCTCCAGCAGCCTAACTGTTGAAATTGGTACTGGCTTGGCCCTCAGGTTTTCCCTGGGTCTCAGCTTCTTTTTCTGTAAGAAGCAGTTTCTCTGTGTCCTAAATGGTCCATACACTCCCAGAGCTCTGTGGCTATTGTGGCATCCCGAAAACCTTCTCTAAGATAAAGTTCAGCTTCCAGGGAAGATGGGCAAGCAAGTAAGACTCACTTGCCTCCTCTGCCTCCTGCCTCAGGGTCATCTCAGGGGCTTTTCCATCCACAGAACCCCAGAATTCTACCCCATAGGGCCCAGGTCCAGGCCTTTTCCTAAAAATGAAGTCCTCAGATGCTGCCTGATCCACAGAGCCTCCAACTGACCCCCAGCCCTCTGCGGCTACAGCAAGTTGGCTCCCGATCCTGTCCAAACTGCAGCTGCTCTTCTGGATAGACTGTGTTTCCATAGGGAACAAGGAGACTCCTGTTGACTCGGTTACCAGAGAAAGGGCCACAGCCAGGCATAAATACCATCAGAACTCCAAGGACCTGACATCCAGGTCTCACCCGCCTTGATCCAGCCCATGTCCATCATCTCTTCTAAAGTTTGGCAGGCCAGTGTCTGCTTGGCTCTCACCTCTTGAGCAGGCATTTCTCCCCAAAGGGCAGGTATGGGTCAGCCAGCTACTTCCAGATGGAAACTCTGGGGTGGTGACAGATACTTCAACAAAGCCCCAGGGAGGCCTCCTACTTTAAGAACCATCTCCTGGAGGCTCCCACTCAGGCCCCCACCCCCGCGGGAGGGAATCTACCAGCATGACCTGACGCCCACAGGTCATATAAGCATCTCCGCTTCTCACGCCCTTCACCAGCCTGGCTGCCCTCTTCTACGTTCTCCAGGCGAAGTAGGAACTGTGCCATGGAGGCAGACATGGACACGTGGACACGTGGACAGAAGGAAGCGGAAGATGCGAGGCTCTATAATTCCCAGAGCTAGTCTGTGCTGTAATTCCCACTCAGTTGGTTCCTTCCAGGCAACTTCTAAAGGTGTCCTCCAAACCTACCTTCAATTAGGGGGCTGCTTGGCTCCCCGGGAGAGTGGGGCAGCCATGATGCCAGCCAGCACAGCTTTTCTGGCAGAAGGTATATGCTCTGCTGCAGGGACTGCGAAGGTGGGAGAGGAATCCAGAGATGTGACACATTTGGGATCACACCTGGCAGCAGTCAGCAGTAGAGGTGAGCGTTCTCTGTGACACTGCTGCTGGCACACAGAAACCACTTCCTCTCTCCTGACCCCGGGGTGTCTGGATGGTAAATCAAGTTCAACAGCGAGAACATGGAAGTCGTCCACAGTGTGACCATGATAGCTTGCTCTCCACACCTGGTCTCTCTACTTCTCCCAGACTCATTCCTAGGAAGCCTTTCTGGGCTAGATGTACTTGAAGCCTTTCTGGGCTAGCCATACTTGAAGCCTTTCTGGGCTAGCCATACTTGAAGCCTTTCTGGGCTAGCCATACTTGAAGCCTTTCTGGGCTAGCTATACTTGAAGCCTTTCTGGGCTAGCTATACTTGCATCTGCTATATTTCTAGTTCATGCCTCAACTCTTACTACTGGGCACTCCGGGCACTATAAAAAGCTCCTCTTTCCCAGGGATTCTGCACTAGGCACTGCTCTTGTTGTGGCTTGGCCTAGTTGGCCTGAGCAGGACATTTTGGTAGCATGTTTCTCTCCTGTCCAGTCCGATGGGAAAGGTACTCTGCTCTCTAGGGACTCAACACCTCCATTGAATGCCAAATGGAATTAGAGTCTTAGAATTCTACAAGTCAGGGCCTCCTCTATCCCAAAGGTTCTCGGAGGGTAGAGCTAATTGGACTAAGAGAGGGGGTTGCATGAAATTACAGTTGTTCAAGCCCACCTCCTTGAGAAGGATTCTCTGCCCTGGGAGTGAAGGGAAAGGCTGAACATCGGTTCATCCCTCAGAATCATATTTTCCTTCCTGACAGGCGTCCGCCTTCCCACTGTTCTCTACAAAGGTGCATTTGCCATGAGCAAAAATGATGGTGACTTTCTCAGTGAAGCTGGCAGCCCTCTCAACATGGGCACCATGGGGACACATCTGCCTGTACACAGAACCCCAACACCTTAGAACATAGAGGAATTTTTCTGTTCTACAAGCAGTGTGAGTTGCTTGTCTCAGTCCGTGTCACCGTAGAATTTTAGATGAAGCCATGTCAGTCTTCTGTACTGAGGACAGTTGTCCCGTGATCATCTTCCCTTCTGTGCCCTGTGTCACGTGTGCAATCTTTGGAAGGCAGGTTCACATAGGAGGGGCAGCTCATTCTTCTCCACTTGCAAGCTTTCAAACAGGTCACATACCCTGCACTTGAGGTATTCTTTCTCTTCTTGAGCCACCTCCCTCTCTGCACTCAATATCCTGTACGAAACACAGCTACAGATCTCACCCACCTCTTCATCCCAAACCTTCATCCCAATCCCATTAGCCCTGGGTCCAATGGCTGTGCTTGCTCTATCTGTTCTGGCTGGTATGTTTCCTGGAGTGTGGAGCCTGTACAAGTGTGTGTGTGTGTGTGTGTGTGTGTGTGTGTGTGTGTGTGCATCCATGCACCTCTGTATACCATTTTCCCAGAAAACTGGGAGCTCCCTAAGCAAGGGACTTTGTACTTAAACTAGATTCATGTAACCTCCAACCCCAGGTCTAGCTTCTACATCAAAAAGGACCTTGGGACACAGTTCGCCTGAACAACAGACAGTCCTCGGGGGCAGAGGACATCTGAAACTCCTCTATTTCCTTTCTCCTCAATAGCTCTTCTTTGATAAACTGGACTTGTCAGAGGGAAGTTTCTCTGGAAGTCTATATCTCTAGGCTGATGTGTCTTCTTGCTTCTTCTATACCTGAATCAAGTTCACCTATTCCTCAATAGACAGATCTCAAAAAAGAAGCCTACAGTCTTTCAGCTTTAAAAAGTCGTCTCCCCCCCCCAGAGCTCTCTTTATCCATGGTACCCACAGCTAGAGCCACAGAGACATTTAAATGAGACAATAATATGTCTGCAAATGCGTGACACTACCTTCTCACAAGACATTCAAGAGCCAGGGAGGAATGAACTGTGAGAATGGATGGTCAAGTGTCCCAGTAGGACTTGGGCTAGCCTGCTTCCTAAGCATCTTCCTGGCCACAGGAGACACTGGCAACTGCTTCTTCTCCTTCTTTGGAGCTCCCAGGATCCCAAAAAGGACAAACAACTCAATGAAACCTCATCAAGCACTCTGCTGTGGTTCTTGGTCTTTTCCTAGGCTACGCACCCAAGAGAAAGGCCAAAGTACATTACGCTGCGTTCTCTAGGAACCCTCTCCTCAGCCTCATAGAGTTTCTGCAGGCTCTGCCTAGCAATGGTTAAGGCCAGCTTTGACAGAGCCTGCTCTTTCCGATGGTATCTGTGTGGCCACTAGCGAACCCACACATGGGTGGAGCATGTGAGCTTTCTGTGGAAACAGACCGGGCATAGGCAGGATGGTGGGTGAGAGTAGGCAAGGGCCAGAAAGGACCCCATCTGTGGTCAGGAGTAGAGTCCATCGCTAGCAGCCACTCCATTAGGGGAGCATGTCCAGTACTACAATCCTCGTGCTGGTTTGACAGGAGTGAAGGGTGGGGACTGGGATCACAGCTCCGAACTTTGCTACACAGCAGAATCAGCTGAGGATTTAGAGTTCCACTTCCTGTGTCACCCTCCATACTGACAAAACCTAGGTACTGTTTTTGTAAAAATTCCCAGGTCATTCCAGCCAGCAGCCAAGTTTGAGATTAGCGGATGAGAACTTTACATTTGTGTGCTAGCTGGGATGCAGGGAGACAGAACAACTAGGAGGCCTAAAGAGCAGGACATCTGCAGAGAGTTTGGGCAAAGCCTTTCCAGAGGGAGGGAACCGTAAATCCAGCTCCAAAGGGCACAAAGCACTTTTGATATGATCTTACCCAATTCCTAACAGCTGCAGAGACCCAGAGAAAGGCAGTGACTTGCCCAAGACAGCATAGTAGAGAACAGTAATAGCCAAGCTGGATTCCTGCCACAGTTCAAGCTGCAAGGTGTGGTGAGTGTACATGCCTAGGCTATGTGCTATGTGTGTATCAGTGCATGTGCATGCACAGGATGGATTGTGTGTGTCTCTGTGGATAGATGTATATGGTAAAAGTGTGTATTCATGTGTGGAAATATATTAGTAATGTAAAATATCTGCGCGTATACATACATGCATGCACTAAGTGTATGCAAGCAAGTATATACTCATGAGTGTGGTGTTTGTATGCATATGCACATGTATATTGTTTTGTGTATGAGCATGTGTCACATGTGCATATAAGTGAACATATGTGTGTATATTCATGTATATCAGAGCATGTGTACATATGTAATTGTGTCCATGTGTATAGAGTAACTGTACATCTACAACATGTATATCTGTGTAAAGAATGTATGTACATGTATATAACACAAACCTACAAAGAATATCAATAAGGATATCTGACATCCTTCCATGTTATTATGGTCAAGCACCATACACCTTCTGGAAGTCATATCCCTTCACAGAAGCACTTTTTAGCTTTTTAAAACCAGATTAAATGACACATTAGTATTTAAAATCGGGGAGGGCAGCCCACCAAGCAGGTTACCTGGCAGTGTGGTCACTGCTTCCTCAGTCTACCCTTCAAGATATTT
This sequence comes from Microtus ochrogaster, assembly GCF_000317375.1. Lineage (NCBI taxonomy): Eukaryota > Metazoa > Chordata > Mammalia > Rodentia > Cricetidae > Microtus > Microtus ochrogaster. Next base: position 26,546,566 of record NC_022013.1, read on the forward strand.
TTACAAACTCTGCCAATGATGGGATCCAGGGAAACAAGCAGTGTTTGCTACAAAACACCCTGAGATAGGCCACATTTTTGCATGTGTTGTAACAGGTCAACAGAAATACTGGCTAAAACCACGACTTCAAGCCAAGAATGGTAAAGAAACAGAATTAGTTCATTTGAAGTTTAATTAGCATGTTTTGCCTCCGGAACAAGCTTAAACACAAATGCCCTTTACACATCTCTCAGCTCCACTTAGCGCCCGAGAAAACAACTCCACCGTGATGTTAGCCTGTAGTCCGTGGCCAGGGAAGGATAACTTTCAAGAGAGGAATGAGCAGAGTTTTCCTCGGGCAGGGGATCGTGCTGAGATACAGACAAATACAAACACGCAAGTCACCAAAGGCAGGGCCGCCCAAGGCTGCCCTTTCATAGCTCAGAGGAGCTGGCGGGAAGCTTGTAAGCGGAGCAGGCACCCCCACGAGTCCAGTCAAACTCCAATTTCTGAGCACAGGGAATAAAGACTCTGTGTTTCAGTGGGAAATACCACTTCCGAGAAGGGAGAACTTCTGGCCCGGGTTGGGAATTTAGAATCACAGACATCTAAGTAGTTCAAATGCTGGCTGTGAGGGATTCTTTGGGAGAAGCAGTAGAGGTGGGGCTCTTTTATGGAACTTTGTGTGTGCCCTGTATGTCTGGTGTTGCTCTTGAATCAAATGAGATGTGGGGTAAGCTGTACGAAGAGATTCCAGATGAGTTGTATAAGTCTGGAAGGCATAACTGGTTGACAGTCCTTCACCCTCATAGCAAAGATCACCGTCAACAACCAGGGGGCTTCCCCCACCCTTAGGGCCATCAATAACCCCTAGCAAAGACCTCTTGCTGAGCAGGTTTGACATCCCGACCCTCCCCCATCCCACCACAATTTGCTTATTTCCCACACAGTTGGGAAGAAAACACAAGAAGAGATACCCTGAGAACATAGGAAAGCAATTTCAAGGCCAGTTCCAACTGGTAGCTACCTCCCTCTGCATAATCTCCAGCCCTCCTGAGGACTTCATGAGCAAGCTGAAGAACCTCATCTACCATGAATCAAGAGGGAACAGGTAGAGATGTGGCTTTAAATAGTGCCAGATTCTTTCTCCAGCCCATAACAGCTCAATCCCCCATCCTTAAAAAAACAAGGTGACAACAGTGGACCTGGTGGACAAGGGTCTGACCAGGACTGTGGGTAAATGTCCGTGATTGTTCACCAGGGGCACAAGGAACAAGTGGCTATTCTGCCAAGTAACCCTTTGGGCTGGGGCAGCCTTCTTTAGAGCTGGGTTCTAACCAGAATCTCCCTGGATATGAGACCAGGAGCTCAAGACCCATTGAAACCATGGCTTTGTTCCAGAAGAAGACTGAGAAGTCAAGTGTCCAGGGGCAGAGGACTTCCACAGCTGCCAACTGGTCTCTGCCAGGATGGAAAGCAGGCTCCTGGCATGGAAATCACCAGGAGAAAGAGAGAGCAGAGTGGCCCACGAAGCAAATACAGAATGCTTGGGCGTTTCGGCTGAAGAGGACGGAGAAATCTGATGAAAACAAAGCCAGACAAACCAGACACACCAGGTTCAAGTGCCCCAACCGCCTATTCCAGCTGGGAAAACTGGCCCCCTTTGGGAACCTCCCCAGAGGCTGAGGTTAGAGGAGACACACCTACAGGGCCAGTCTCAGGCAGGCTACCGGACAAGTATGCATTAGGAGGCATCAGAGTCAGCTCTAAGCCTGCGCCTGGCTGGATCCCCTTGGGGGACCTTTGGTAGAGACACCATCTGATGGTTACCCACAAAAACCAAGCTAGAAGCAGCATTCTGAGACGACAGGGTTCATCCTGATAGGGAGAAGGGACGATGGGCCACGCATCCAGTTTGACATGTTCCTGGCCCTATGGGCCAGGAGTTGAGGCTGGTGGAGCTGGGTGGAAAGGAGCAAGGTTAAGCATGTGCCAGGGGAGAGTGGGTGGCCTTAAGCTGTGCCCTGGGCTGTGGCTGGATGAAGCCCTTTGTCACTCCAAACCTGCTTTCAAATGAAGCTAGTAAGCAATGACAAAGGCACTAAATAAAAGGGGAGAGAGGCCAGGGAGTGCGCATCTGTAGGGCAGGAGCCTGGAGCCCAGACAAGGGCAAAGGGCACCCAGAACAGCGAAGCCTTTTGGTGTGGGAGGTGGCAGTCAGCTGACAGCCATTTTCTCTCCCTCTGTGCTACAAAGAGTTCGCCAGGGAACAGAGGGAAAGAACACATGCCCGGGGCAGAGAGTTTGGGCCTGTGGGCAAACTGAAGAACTGGCAAGTCCATCTACTTTGTCGCTCGCCCCTGCCCCTCACTGTCACCTAGGTCTCTGCTAAGCATGCTCTACTTGACTTGGACTGGTTCACACTGCGCCCTCTTACTAGCATTTTACTCAATTTGGCTAAATAATAAAAATAAAGAAACACATAGTTTTGCTGATTATGTTTGATAACCAAAGGTTGGCATATTTCTCACTGAGAAGTCTTTGTATGAAAATTTTACTCTAAAATGTCCACATTAACAGCTTGTCAGGTACACTCTCCATCTTCAGTCCTTCTCCTGGACTCTCCTAATCTAAGACCTTGTCACTCACAGACCCTGGGATGAGGACAGAACTGGAAGCCCAAACTGGTGAAGTCTGCTCAGCTGGGACTGTGAATGTTCCGCTCCCCTACCCCAGCTCGTATTCACTTCCGGTTTCACACTGTTTGCTACTTAAGCTGGGTCAGGAGAAGGGGGCTCTGTATTAGCTATTAGAGAAAGGGGGCAGGTACCTGGACCCCCTTCCTTGCCATAGGAACACTGGCCCTATGATAAACTTCTAATAGATTTGCATCTTTCCAGTTTGGTTCCAGAGTCCAAGTAAAGTGGCAGGGAGCCCCGGGGACTAGTTGTGGGAGGAGGTGGCCCTGACTTTCCTCATCCCATAGTGCCTCTCCTAAATCCAAACTCCATCACAGTAACTCAGTCACTTTTTTTCCCACTGCACACACCACCTCCACCAGGAATATTGTCCCTCTGCGCCTGGGTGGAAGCTGGCGGCTAAAGGTTCCGGTGATTGCAAAGCCTGGGAAACGTAGCGTGAGCACGCTAGGTCTGGGACTTAGGGACAAACATTTCAAGATAATACGGGTTTGGTACCCCCAGAGCAGGATTGGGAAAAGAGAGCCCTCTGGATTCAAGTCTCTCTCGAAAAGTACTCCCAGCAATGCTCCCCTACGTGAGCTATCCATCTTGACCCGCAGCGTGCTCTCCTGACCCACAGGGTGGACTCACTCCCAACCGTGTCCCCCAGTGAGCTACCCAGCCTGACCCACGGTGCGTTCGAGCTCCAGCAGCAGGCTAGCAGGAGGTGGGAGAGTCCACCCTGTGGCAATGACCTGAGAGCTGGGCTGTGGTCATTCCTTGCAGACCCCTTCTGGGAAGACTGACGCTCAGTCCCCACCGGCAGATAGGAGCGCGTAGGGACGGACGCACATCCCGTGGGCGCCGCGCGCCTTTACCTCGGTTGGAGTGGCTCAGGGTGGACGACTGCGAAGACTTGGACTTCTGTCGTTTGACAGTCATCATCACCTGCTCCTGCACACGCTGCCTGCCCGACGTGCCGGTCTTCATCTTTTGATCGGAGGGCAAAGCCAGGGTGGAGTTGTCCTGGTCCTGGAAGCATTCGTACGCCAGCGCGGTCTTGAGTGGCGAGTGGTTCATGGCGGCGGTGGGCGAGAGCCGGGCGAGCCTAGAGGCGCGGGGTGCAGTGCAGCGGGGTGCGGGCGCGTGTTCTCTTCTCAGCGGCTCCCTATGGCCATAGAGCACTGGTCCGCGTGAAGGCTCCCGGCTGCTGCTCCTGGCGCCTCCGCCCCAGCTCGTCCCTCCGCAGGCACTGGCGGGACCCGCCCTCCGTCAGACAGGATATACCACCCCTGCCCTGCACCACCCACTCCGCCGCCGGCTGCCGCTCAGACGCGAAGTGCAGGGCACTGCCTCTGCCGGGAGGGCGCTGGGGTGTGTTTGGGGCGGGGGGGAGTGCCCGGTGTGCAAAGTTCCCAACCTGGTCCTTCCTCTGTCCCTCCTCTACGGTCCAGGGGAAACGCCCCTAGGTCCTGCTCATACTGGCTCCTGGAGAAAGTGTGTGCTCAGCTCAGGGCCGAGGAGGACCTCTGTCGAGGAAAAGGAAGCTTTTCTTGCTCAACTCCCCGTCTCGCTGCCCCCTAAAGCGAGGTGCCCCTCAAGCACTGAGGCTATGGCAGAGACCAGCCCTGTGCTGTGGGGGCTCCCAAGTTGATAGTAGAAGTTTCTCTCCCAAGAGATGGCTCAGTTTTACAAGGGCAACCCATTCCACTCTACTGAAGCCTTCAGCTTGAAGGGAGTGAAGTCGAGGCAGGGGCAAAGTAAGACAACCCTGCAAAGTAGCACTTCTGACACTTGTGGCTATACCCACGGTAGAAATCATGTCAACAGTGGGTCTTCTCTGGAGTATTGTATACTACCCCTACAACAATGCCGACATCCAATAGGCACGCAACGGAAGTTAAGATGAACTCTAATTCGAAACCCATTCAGACCCTGACTGAAAAACTGGAAGCTGTTTCATTCATTTCTAAAACCCCACACTATGTATCTCTGTGTGTTCTCCTCTGTGTATGAGCAACCTTAGAATGTTCATAGGGATGTTTCAAGCACATGGCATCCTCCTCCGAGGCTATGGAGGGAGCCCATGGCAGTGAGCTTGGTGTGGACCAGCAGCTGAGTCCTCTGAAAAGTTCTTTGATGACAATCTTTCTAAAAGGCTTCACACCCAGCCTTGCACTGAAGCAAGCGATACTGGAAGTATTTTATGCTTTTCTTGATGACTCAGGTTTCTGGTTCTGGAATCCACCACTGGAGTGCGTAGCAGTGCAATCCGGCCAGCTTAGGTTTAGGGTCTCAGGAACTGTGAATGCCGCTGCTCTCGCTTTGAGGTGTAGCTGTAGCTCATAGCCCACACAAGTCCCTTGTAGTTCACTCCTTTAACCTGCAGAGGAAGGAACAGTCACAAAGTAAGACTAGATACTACTTTCGCATCAAGGAATGGCCAAGGAGACTGATGTGACCACATGAAGTGGGTCCAGAGAAGTGGGTGTCACGTATAGGCCACTCAGGGGTTCTCCAGAGGGCACGCATGGGAGCCACCTGCACAGCGGATTATTATAAGGCAGATAATAGCCTTCTCTGGAAACAGTTGTATACTGTATGGGATTGTGTTCTTAAAAAAAACAAACCTAAGAGATGTGGCCCCAAATACGCCATCATTAAATACTAAAATTAAACACCTCAATCCTTTGCCATGCAGCCATAGACTGCCCTGAAATCACCCTGCCTGGTTCCATATTTCAGTGTTAGGAAGAGAGGCAGCCTGCTCCTAGTGTCCCAATGAGTAAGTGACAAAGCTTCTTTTCTAACCAGGCCTGGCGGCTCCTGGTCCATTGCTTCTTCCTTCACACTATCCAGCCTCTCGCAGCAAACACCTATAAAGTGGGCATTAAGTGCTGCACACTTTGGTTACATAAGAGCCCAAGTGTGCCACCAAGTTCACAGGACGGCTTATAAAAGTGCAATTCCATTATATCATACATTCGGACTACCTGAGACCTAATGTGTTAGTCATAATAAACCTTAATTGAGACTTTAGATAATGATAATTTTGCTACCTTCTATAATACACACAATGGAATATAATAACATGAATGGAATAGTCTTATGAAAATCAAGTCCATGGAAGCCCAAACTGATTTTCTTTAAAACTTTTAACAGGTGTAAAGTTCAATTTGTCTGGCTACTGCGGTATGATTTGGATACTGACATTATTTTTACAGCACCAGTGGCAACAGGTAGCATTCAATATGCCATTACAAGCACTACCTCCAGATCAAGCTCCGGGTCCTCCTTATGTGACCCATGCCCTCCTTAGAATGATCCTATGAATGTGGTGCCAGCACGATCGCTTCTCCTTTTCAGATGAGGCAACTGAGGCACTGTAAGGTTACCCGGTTAGTAATTGTCAGAAGCGAGTCCGAGCACCAACAGCTGGATCCAGAGCATGGCAGCGCCTAGCTGCTTCCCTACCGCTTCCTTATCAAGCAGCAGCCTCCAAACCCTTCCAATTTTAAAACTATTGATTTTCAGCACACGGAAGTCAGACAAGCTGGTATATAACCCTGACTTCCTCGTGATTTCCCTTAGTGTCTCTGCACTGCAGCAGGTCTACATTGGTCTATACTGCACGTGTCCTTTATCTGACCCCATCCCCCAAACTTCCCTGAGAGGTGCTATCCTTCACTAGAGAAGCACACTTTGAAGCTAGGGCAGCCGTGAAGCCTGAGAGCTATGAGAAGGGATCTGGAACAGTCTAGGCACCTGTACAAGACCAGATGAAGGGGGATATTCGCCTGTTTCCACCATCTCTCCCCTCCTGTCCCACTCCGTATGGGGTCCTATCTCAGAAAATAGCCAGAAAAGAAGGTAGTCATGCTAAGTCACAGAAAGTGGAGGAGTACTGCCGCCCAAGCGGTGTTCTGTGGCATGCTTTCGGGAGACCACTGAACACGCATTTAGGCAGGGAGAGAATTTCCAAGTGGAGTTCTGTGGCATGCTTTCGGGAGAATGTTGAACACACATTTAGGCAGGGAGAGAATTTTGATGGGTAAGTTTGAGTTTCGAAGCTAAAGGAACGGTCTGTGAAAAACTTCCTAGAAGAAATTTTATTTTGACCTAATTATGAAACAATACAAGCAAAATTGCATCCTCAATGTTGTTGAAAGGAATGAGTAAGAATTGACTCTAATTTTGTTTGGCACTTGCCTACAGCATTAAGTTGACCCAGATTTCACTCAGCACTCAAGCTCCCTCCCTATCTCCGTGAGAGGAGAACACCTTGTGGCCTTGGTGGAGTGTGGATTCATTTATCCAACAATTATTTACTGAGCAGCTATTTACTGTATGACAGGGAAGCCAGGCAAATGGAGGAAGGAGAAAGATCCAGAGGAGGCACAGAGGTCCCTTGGGCTCTTGCTACTTCTTGCTTATATTGAGTCCTACTAGATGAGTGGACCGTCTCCACCTGTACCCAAAACTGATACAGAATTCCCAGGGATATTAAAGATGGGATCCTCTTGTTTTCTGGGTTCCTATGTTTGACAGAATGGTCCCTTTTATTTAGCCCACCTCTCTGAATGTGTCCTGTGCTCTAGGACAGTGGCCATGGGGCTGACTCTGTTGTCAAGGTTTCTCAGCCATACAGTAGGCTTCTCAAGGACTGCCCAACTCAGGACTCAACCTCCCTGAGACATCCTCATCACCTCCTCCGCAATCCAAATATGTGCCCTTCCTTCTTCATTTTTCTTCTACCCTCCGTTGCTCCCACCCCTGTGTTGATGCCTGCTCCCATGCCTTCACACGGATGCCGTTCCCTCTGCGCGGAGCATACTCAGTTAGACGCTTAAGTGTACTGAGTCCTAAGTGAGCTTGAGGCCACACCAGCCCCTGGAGCTTACCCAATAAGAAACACCCAGCCTGTGTCCCACAAGGCTTACCTGCTACAGGGATGCACAAGGATGAAAGATTACATGAGCTAGCAAAACTACTGAGAATAGTATTAGGTACTGTGTGGGAAACGTGAATGGTGATAGGGAACACAGAGAGGCAGCTATAGCCACTGGGACAGAGAATGCCAGCTTGCTGAGAGCTGGAACATGGAGGTGACTGTCCATCTCTGAAAGAGCTCCACAGCGTCTGTCAAACCCTGGGAAGCCGTACATCAGTGACAGGGAGGCACGAGGTGTGCAGGCAGGCAGGCAGCACGCTTCTGAACGACTTCCTGCAGTATGGGAGATGTCTGTGATGGCTGCTTCTGTTAGTTAAAACCACATGTAATTTTACACCCTGCCACATTTCAAGCACCCGGTAGCCATTGCTGGTGGCCACCACGCCGGTCTGTGCAGGACTCTGTAACTTCTACCTAGTTTAACTTTCTCAGAGTAACAAGAAGCCTTTTACAGGTGTTAATAAAGGCGGTGACAAACGGTCCCACTTCTTCCTTATTGCCACATCCGTTCTTGTTATCCCTGAAGAGCAAACCCCAAGCCAGATTCCATCTCCCTCTTGGAGTCCATTGCGCCTCCCTGTTCTTATCCCTCGCTCTCCTTCATGAGACCCATGAGTCTCTATGGCTTGAGCAGCTTGAGGGGAAGATGCTGTTGCTCATTGCAGCGTCCTGAGTCCACATGCTTGATGAACATTTGTTTGGAGTGAATGACTTCTCATCTTGTGCACAAACAAGCCTGGATGCAGACCCTTCCCAGACTCTTGAGTCAGCCGGGCTCAGCGTACCACAAACCTTCGACTCTAAAGTCTGTTTCCCCAAGGGCTCCACCTGCTAGCAGGGATCTCAGCAATGCACGCTCACCTCCCAGCCTGTATCTCTGGGTGTCCATGCGAACACAAGGAGCCCCTCTTTCTCAAGTCCCAGGGTAAATTTACTCCAGGAAGGCAGAATTTATTTAACCCCACTTTGTCCAGCATACTGAAAGATAACCCCACCTGGGGACTCATTTTACCAGGATTCTAAAACCCATGCCTCACAGAGACCCTGTGGTCCAGACTTGTGAACCTTGACTTGTGATGAAACCATACATCACCTTTCAGCAGGCAGCAGGACCTCTGGTCCTAGAAGTTACAAGAGCACCCAGAAGTTCCCAGCTATGGTCTAGGAGATGAGGGACTGGAAGAAGCCTAGGAACAGCAAAGGCTGTGCCCACATCCCATTGGCAAGCACTCGAGTTGGCAGACTAGAGCATATGGCCAGGGCCTGTGTCCCTGTGGGCAGAGACATAGCCCAGCTCTGTCCTGGAAGAGCTCGGGGGAGGGGGGGGCAGGGCTGACAGAGGGAGGAGACAGGCATCAAGGGGCCATGTAGAAGGTCCTGGGTGAATCTAGGGCGTGCTGGGCTAACCAGCTAAGGGGTGAGGCCTGGGTGTGCACTGAGGGCTCCTGGGCCACCAGGACTGTCTCAGAGCTGCCCTTCTGGTCTCTCTGGGTGGGGTGGGTGGGGCAGTTGCCAGCATCGAGGGAAGGAGATGGATAGTGGCAGGGATTTGATCCAGCGCTGGCTGACAGTTGCTGTCAGCACCAGACTTGCGCTGCGCCCTGCCCTGCTGCCAACCCAGATTTTGTCTGTCCTCCTGAGACGGGCCTCCCGAGGCGCTGCCTTTTCTCTTGCCTCAGCCCACCGCTAGTAGTCTTGGCCTGGGATTCCCTGGTGGACCTCAGGGGTTCTGTCAGTCTCTGCCTCACCCAGACACCAACACTCACTTCAGAATAGACTCCGAGAAGGGCCCTGGGAAGACAAGAACGGGATTCTGGAGTCGACAGGACAAGGTGTGCGCCACAATTTTGCCACTGCTAGCGGTGTGACCTTCATTGAACCACTTGGCCTTTCTGTACCTTGGATTCTTTATTGGCAGCATCGAGTTAGTAAAATCTTCCCCACAGGATTTGTATAGCCATAAATAAACAACACACACACACACACACACACACACACACACGCACAGTGCACAGAATATTGTAGGTACTTAATAAGAAAATATAGTAAGGGCTTGCATCTTCCACCAGCAGCGTCCACCTCCTGTCTAACTGCCAGTCTTCCATACTACCCAGGGCCGTATTCCCAGCTCAGGCCCTTGCTTCTTAATGGCAAATCCCTCAGATATTCCCTTCCTTCCCGGAGCAGGGTCATACCCCTTCCAGGGTCCACTCAAACACCCATCTCTGTTTGTCCCTGCCCCCTCCCCTCTTTGAATCAATTCTTTTTATATCAAGAGTGGCCTGTCATTCCCCATGGATACTTGAGAGGTTGAGCCCCTCGGAGATCTAGTGAATCCCTTGCCTTTTAGGAATTGGTAACTTAGTATATGGCGGCCTGGTGAGGTAGGCTTGTGATGGACCTCCTTGGTGTCTGGCCTTGCCTCCTTCCATTTCTGGGATACTGGTATTCTCTCGGTTGGTGAGGTGGGTATGGGGTGATGAGCTTGATGCTTCAAAGGCAAGGAAGAGAGCAAAGTGCCTGGGACAGATCTGAGCTGGGAAGTACGGCTCTCACAATGCTCTTGCAATGTGAGAATTGCTAGTATTCAGGAGGTGGAGCCACAGCCCAAGGAAAGGCCATGGTGGGAGCTGCATCTGGTAGGAGCTTGGGGTGTGTGCCTGAGAGCCCAGCAGGGCCCCGTGTTCTTCCTCTCTGTCTCACAGTCACCTGCCCAGTCCCAACCCCAGGCCTGCACAGCTTGCTGGTGATGTGATGAGTCACCTGCCCTTGCCTGCAGACGGCAGCCACACCCAAGGCAGCTGGCACCTTGCATTGCTTCTGCTCTGAGCTGCTGGGCAGGCAGCCTGCCAGGTCATGGATGGGCATTGGTGGGAGCCAAGACACTCCAGGGCCTTAAGCCAGGCTAAGAATCTGCTGAGTGTCAAAGCCTCCCTCTGTATTGCCCCATCGGTCCAGCCAGAGCTTCCCATGGAAAGCCAGGCACTTTCTTGTTAAGATCACCAGCAACAAGTCATAGCATTTCCCCCACCTGTGCTTAATAAAACCCAAGCTGTGGGCTGCAACAAAGGGTCTAGAGTCTCCCACACACTGGTCCTGAGCGGGAGCCTTGCCTGGTCACTATGGCTCTCTTTGCCAGACATAGCTGGTATTGCACCAGAGCCCACTGAAAATGGACAGCTCTGTCCATCGGTACCCATCTCAAGCTCCCCTAAGCACGCCTTTGCCTGGGAGTAATCTCTCCCTCCCTCCCTCTTACCCTCCCTCCCTCCCTTCCTTCTCCCTCCCTCCCTCCCTCCCTCCCTCCCTCCCCCTCTCAAGCCTTACAGCAAATGGCCAACTCCTATACCCACTTGGGCACATCATGCTGTCCTTCTGTGCACTCTAAGCAATTTGCATCAGCAGCACACCTGCCACCGTGCTCTGAATACTGAAATGCTTGATAACTGCCTATGTAGCCAAGCTGCATTCCAGTCACATGTTTCGTTATGACATCCCTGTCACCAGATCACATGTTGGAAAACACCCACATGGCCTTAACTTTAGACACTGCTGGGGCACAGGCAGAGCTTGGACCTATTTTGACAAAGAGTCCTTAAGGGTTTGAGGGAATCCACTGATACCTTATTCTTCTAATCATCCCCAGACTTAGAACTCGGCTGTCCTCACAGCTAGTAGGGGAATGGAGCAGAGAGGCAGATCATCTGAGGAAAGCCTTCTCACTTCTTCCCAAAGCAGCATCTGGGTGTGCTATCACATAGCTATTCTGTCCTGACTGGCATGCTCCAAGAGCCTTTGCTAGGCTAAGAAAGTCCAAGCGGCTTTGATCATGGAGGATTTTTATCCCCACTCCTACTCTCTTGGAAGCTGGTCAATAAAAGGGAGTGGAGTCGGCAAGAGGCATGAGCCCAGGACTCTCCTGTTGCTTCCTGAAACTTAGGTTAGGCAGGTATCCCAGGTCCATGGTTGAAGAGGACAGGGAAAATACTGGGAATGGCTGGCGATGTGGAAACCGGATTTGGAGGGCTCGTAGAATCTAGAGAATTCTGGAGACCATCGAAACAGGAAAGGTAGGTTTGAAGTTCAGGGCAAAGGGTTTTGTTTTTATTGTTACAAAGGGTGATCATTTGGATTTTCACAAAGAATGAATGTTTTCTGGACTACTTGGTGGTTCAGGTAAATTTGCCCATCCATCTGTTTTGATAACATTCAAATCTATCTAGCATTCCATGGTCTTGGCTTCCTGCCCTGTATCTCTTGGGCTCTGCCCCTCAGTTTCTTGAGAAGTATACTCACCTTTTTCTCACACCCCATCCCACTGGAAGGATGAAAAACTGGGTCTTGGAGAAGAAATATGACTTTCCCAAAGCTGCCACTACTTAGTGACAGGGATGAATCTTGAGATGCTTGCTGTGATTCCGAGACAAATTTCCTCCAGGTCACACCATTCACACCATAGGACATCTCTGGGACAAAAGAGCTGCCCAAGGACATAGTCTTTGATCTTGCCAAATATCAATATCCTTACCACTGGAGTTTGTGAGCATGATGTGTTTGGGAAAGAGGTCTTTGCTGGACCACAGTTGAGATCAGGTATTTTCCTAAGAGAAAGGTAGATGGAGGTGTGAGCCACTTGTGGAGACAGAAGCAGTGATAATATCTCTGTTGCCACAGGTACAGGATTCAAAAGCCACTGAAAACTGTAAGAAATATGAAACAGAACCCCCAGAAAGAGCCAAAAAGGCAAACACCTTGATTCTGGGGTTATGGCATTCAGAACGGGGGGAGAATAATTTCTACTATTCTAAGGTACGAGATCATGGGAGCTTGAGCCCAAGAATGTGATATTGATATTGATCCTAAAACTCCCCAGTGGACAGCATGAGCTTTAGCCTTTCTCAGCAACAAAGTCACTTGACATGCATCTTGGTGAGGACAGGAACCCTTGACTAGGAATAGGAGGTACCAGAATGACAATATCCCTCACGATGGCACAATATACAGCCAGCTCTTGCCCAGCGCCAGGGAGCCAACCACTTACTCCCTTCCTTCGCCTCCTGCGCCTGCACTGATACTTGGTTTCACCCCAAGTTGAGAGAATGATTCCCCCGTGGCTCTCAGCAAAGTGAAGCGGCCATAGAGACGTCACTTCTCCGCCAGGAGGAATTTATGAAGCCAGTTACGCCTTTCTTGCCAGGAAGTCAGAGGAGCCCAGCCTCTAATAACTGCCAGTCTCTCAGCCTGGCGGCCCATCATTTTCATACTTTCCTACTTAATGGGATGTCTGCAGGCAGTCAAAGCAACGCAGCCACAATTAAACACAAGAAAACATAATAGGACTTTGTCTTTGTATGGGCCTTTCATGGGAGAGCACAGACAGCACCCAGGCTCTGGGGAGGCCACTTGTTATTTTATAATAATGGGGAGACTGAGGTCTTGTCCAAGAATAGAGCCAGCACAGGGTCTGATCAAGTTGCCCTTCATACACGTAGTTCTGAAGGCTTACCAGACTGTAGAGGGAAGCTTTTTATTTTCTGGATTGGTGTCTTTTTAGAGATGACTAGAATGGAGTGCAAACAGCCCGTCCAACTCAGTGAGGTATGATGGGATGGTGAGCCTGGAGGTAGAAAGCATTATTCTGCTGGCCCTTTGTTTGGATTGATACAAAACACTTGAACAAAGTGTTCTGCTTGGCTGCCAACTTGCTGTGTGACTTTGGACAAGTCGCTGGCCTTGTCTGAGTTTCAGTTTGCCTGTTTTGCTTCTAAAAGGAGCAGGTGGGAATAGATGCTCCAGTCTGTAGCTCTTGGATCTGAAGGTGCAGATAATCTCTGAGGAATCTTGTTCAAGCACAGACTGTGGTGCAGCAGGCATGGGGCGGGGCCTGAGGCTCTGCATTCTACCGCGCTCCCAGAAGAATGCCTTGCTGTAGGTAGCACACTTAGAACGAGTTAACTAATCACGGTCTGTAAAGTGCCACCAGCTCATTGTCACCACCATCCCAGGGTACTGTCTGAAAAACAAAAAACAAGTAGGCTAAGATGTGTAAGAGGACTTTATGTGCTGTAAAGCCCTGGACAAACACAAGAGACCGCCAATAATATGATTAAGACTTGATGCTCGAAACCAAAAGACTTGGCTCAAGATCAAGACCTAACACCTCTCTCCAGCTATGGACTCCTCAGAAAACACTTCACTGTGTGTGCCTGTGAAGCAGGAGGAGCATATACGTTACAGGCTTTGGGGGAGGGTGAAATGAGATAGGACCACTGAATAGCTAGATGCAGAAGATCCCGTGTATGATGACAATCACTGGTCTCCTCCACCCGCCCTAGCCGCTGTCCACGCTGCCGGACGGAACAGTTGCAGGAACTTACAGCTTCCACCTGCACCTTCCCTTGCTCCTCCCAACTGGACTTTATCTATAACACCTTGGCTCCTAAAGCCTCCCATGGGGTCCCAGGACTTTCTACTCTCCTGGAGACTAGATCTCCAATCCTTCAGTCCAGTCTCATTGATGGTACTGCACCTGGAGTCTGTGGCCTTAGCTACCAAAACCTAGCTGGGGGAGAGTCTGGCAGGGAGTCAAGGGGCTCTGCACTTCTTCTTTTCCCCTGGGAAACCATTTGCTGTCTAAAGTGTTTGAGGCTTGGCACAGATGACAGTTTCCATGGCGATGATAAGCTAGTGGGATTCCCCACATGGTCTAGCCTCCCACCCTTTATTGGCTTGGGAGGTGCATCTAAGGGACCTCCTTCTCCAAGTGGTGGCTTCTCCCTTCTGAACCATCAGCCCTAGCTTGGGAGGTTTGCAGGTGGATGTTGGGATAGCCAAGAGCAGCAGTGCACAGCCCGTGGAAAGGGCTTAGGTACCGCCTCTCTCCCAACCTGTAGCAGTGAAGTCTGGTTATGTCTAAACAGAACAATTACTCTAATTGCTGTTTGTGCTAATTATACTGTCATCATTGGTCAGACAGTAGGATGGCATTACTCACCCACATGGCCATGGAACAGCAGCTTGCTGTAGGACCCAAGCCTCCGGAGAGTGCAGTAGAGACAGAGTGCAGACCCCGGTGTACAGTCTCTCCAAGTCTCCTGGTCCCCTGTGCCCCATTAGCATGGCTTAATTTCCAGATAGGAAGGTTTGGGTTTGCTGATGTGTAGATTTTATGTAACATACTTACATGTGCAGAGAAGGGCAAATTACCATATTGTTCATAGTTCTGGGGATGATGACGCTGGGGAAAAAGCCAAACTTTCCTGTTTAAAGTAAGTAATGGATTGTGTGTAAGAGTCTGGTTTGGAACACTCAAAGTCACTGTGTGAGTAGTCATTCCTGCCCCGCTGATGGGCTGTGCCCCTTGCCCAAAAGAACACTCACGGGAGAGTGGTGTTCGAGGGTTCTGCCCTCTGCCCTATTTCCAGAGTGCTTGGCTGGGGGATGCTGTTGGACTGTGGTCATCTCTCCTCCTTTCTAGGGGAGATGTTTTTGTTTTCTAGGTATGTGCCCTGAGAGGTAAAAAGCAGGGCTCCTGTACTAAGATCTCCTGCCAAATCTCTCTGCCCTGCACTAAAGGACTTCCCCCTGATTTTGAACCTGACAATGGAGGAGGGGGCAAGCTTCTTCCCCTCCCCCAGCCTTTCCTGGCCTGTCTCTACTGTTTCTAAGATGCCGAATGCTTGAGTCGCATCTCACTCTATCAGCTTGAAGTCTCTTTCTTATCCCCCTTCAACACCCTTTCCTGCATGGCAAGCCTCCCTGCTGAGCCTAATCAAGGGAAGGAATGAACAAACTCTGGATGGCCCAGAAGAGATTTGAAAGCCATCATATGTATTGTACAGAAAACTCAAAGCAAGCTTGGGGAAAGAAAGAAACGCATGGGACTTGGAGTCAGAAGAGCTAGTTCTTGTCCCAACAGGGCTGCTTTCTAGTTCTACCTATTCTAGACAGAAAGAGTAGGTGCAAGGGTGGAGAGATTGAGGTGGCTTGTGGGCATCGTGTGCTCTGCAGAGAAACATGTGCACTAGGACATGACTCTTGGGGACAAGGACTTCGCCTTCTGATTCACCTGCACATGGTAGCCCATCTGTGGTGTTGATTTGCATGGAGAATTCATGAATTCGTTGCAAAGAGAGAAGGAGAGGGTAGGCCGAAAGATGAAAAGAGTTTCCCAGACTTCTAGCCCCACTCTGGGCTAGCCACTCAGGTAACCTTGCAGCATCCTCCTTCTTAGGGCCCACGGTAGCTAATGAAAAGGACTCCCTCTAGCCAAGGAGGAGCCTGGTCCACGAGGAATAGAAACAATGACAACAGCATCCCAGCCAGAGGGACCATGCACAATCTTGAGAGGTAGGTAAACGGAGTACGGTTCCTCTGGCCACCAGCCAGCGTCCACCCTCTTCCCAGTGCCTCCCATGGACACTTCCTTGTGGTCAAAATCTCTGTGGACAATGAGTCACATTGTCCACCCAGACGTGGGAGGCTCATGGCATGAGGGAGTCTTACAGTGATGAAAGGAGTCAGAGGCTGCATCGGCCTTTCCCACTGTGAGATCTCTAACCCTGGGAACAGCTCTGAATAGGGGCAAGATGAGCTGTGGGATCACTTCTCTACCCATATGCCTTCGTGTGCTGCTGCTACTGGGGCAGTCATGTAGTTACCAGACAGGGCAAGTTGATGAGCTGATGGCCTGGAACCAGCACACAGATAGTAACGCTTAAGGTTTCCAGAAGGTTCCTGGGTGCAGTCTCATCATTTACACAGATGCCTCTGGCCCAGTTACTTGTAACTTTTCAGGTGTCTTTACCTCTCCACAAGTTCCAGACTGGAGAGCATAAAAAATATCTCTCAGGTCTTCTCCCCAGAGGCACATCAGAGTCTGCAGTACAGTTCAGGATGAGCGTGCTCAACGAACAAACTTAAGGCTCTACGTTCCATCTCTAACCACTCCTGAAAGTCTACCCAGGTCTGTTCTGGGGCTCAAAAATATAAATTCTAAGTCCAATTTGTATTTTGATTATTTTTATACCATGGCAAGATATTCTACCCAAGCCATTTTGAAGAATATCACTAATGCATTCATAATTGCATGAACCATCCCCATGGCTCATCTCCAGAACCATTAGACCGTCCCAGACTGGAACGCCCATATCCCCTCCCTCAGCCCTTGGCAACTACACCCTGAATTTTCTTTCTTAACTTTAAATTTTTGTCATTCATTTATCTTCTCCCTGCGTGTGTGTGTGTGTGTGTGTGTGTGTGTGTGTGTGTGTGTGTGTGCCTGGGAGTATGGGATGTGTACCCTGTGAGTTCAGGGGCCCATGGAAGTGAGAAGAGGGTGTTGATCCTTTGGAACTGGAGTTACAGGTGGTTGTGAGCCACCAAGTGGGTGCTGAGAACCAAGTCCCAGTCCTCTGCAAGAGCCATAAGTGCTCTTAACCGCTGAGCCATCTTTCCAGTCCCATCAGATTCTACTTTCTGTTACAGTGATTTGAATACTTTGGGAACCTGCAAAAGTAGACTCACAGAGCATCTGTCAGATTGGCATGGCTTATTTCACTTACCGCAGAATGCTATCAAATGCCACTCATGCTCTATCATGGACCAGAATCTCCATTCATTTTGAGGATGAGTAATAGTCCACTGTGTACACGTACCACATTTTGTCTATCTACCCATCCGTCACAGACACTTAAATTGTTTCCATCTCCTGGTTATTCCAAAAAAAAAAAAAATGCTACTGTCAGCTTGGATACCCAAATACCTGGTTAAGTTCCTGCCTTCAGTTCCTTTGGGCATGTGCCCATGTCCTTTTGGCACTCCTCACCCTGCCATTTCACCCTTTACCCTATGCTACCGGCAGGGCTTTCTCGATTTCTATCTTCCAAGTCTGAAGGCTTGCCGAACTACAAGCATCTGCCTGCCACTCAGTGCTGCCCTGCGTGGGGGTGGGCGAGATGCTGCACCCTTCATCTCCTCTGGATGCCACTTGCTTGCAAAACCCTGAGCCTCATACTTCCCCTGTTTGCAAGTTTTCAAGTTATTGCACCACACATGATGGCTTCTTCTGTCATAGACACCATCCTTGTTTCTTGACAAAGTTATATTTTCTGAATAGATTCAATTTTTCCTTAATAAACTCTTGGAACTGTTCAGAGTCCTCTGTATTTACATTTAAAAAAACAAAAGGAGATAAAAAGAAACCCTTTTAGGCTCAGGAAGGTGGGAGCCAGTCACCTCCGTCCAAGCTCAGACATCAGTTTTATGTACCTGTGCCCGGCATGTGCCAGGGAGAGGCTCTCAGGCTAGGCAAGACTGAAGCACGGCCTTGTTTCTGAGGCGGCCTCGGGCATGAGGCAAGATTTACGGGCATGAGGCAATCCAGGGAACAATACAAGACAGATGTGATTCATCCGCTTTATATCAAAGCAAGTGGAGGGTGTGGACAGAGCTGCTCGTGTTAGCATAAGCAGTATGAAAAGAAATGGCACAGCAACTGTGAAAACACACGGCGGGGCGGGGGAGATGGCGAGGAAGAATCATGCCAAGAAGAGCAGTGTGAAGAACCCACTAGGGACGGGGACCCACGAGAAAGCCAGACACTGGCTCCCCACTAGCATCTCGTGTGGCCAAGTGGGGCCTGACTTAGACGAGGTCATTATAGAACTGAAGGAGGTGAAGACAGGTTACAGGGGAAGGGACACTAATGGAAAACCAAATGCAAACAGGCACCTAATAATTAGATATATAAGTCAGATGCCACGAAGATTTAGAAATGACATACGTACGAGGCCTGGAATAACATGGCATAACAGAAAGCCTTGAGGCCATTATCCTCAATGTGGAGGAGATGAGGGAGAGACTAAAGCCACTGGAGAAAACATGGTAGGTTTGGACAAAAACATATGAAAATAAGGTAATATAAGAATAATTAATATCTCTAAAGGCATGCAAATGAATCAGAAAATATATTCAGGGTATAATTAAGATCCCCCTTTAATAAAGAACTGAGTGTGCACAGAAAGGGGTAAAAGTTAGAACAGAGAAAATTGGAGCGAGATCAACACAGAGACACAGCTGAGATACTGGACTTTAAGGCACATGGAATTTCTCAGGTGTCAAGGCAGAAAGTCAAATGGTTACAAGAGGAAAACCTCAGGCTCAACTCGGTCTTACTCTCATCCCATGCCAGAAGACAGAGCAATGTCCCCAGAACAGAGTGGAGAAAAGCTGGTTCAGGTCAGATTATAATGCTCCTCTTTACAGACAACAGAGCCTCACATCCTAGGAGCCCATCTTAAAACACACCCACTGGGGTAGATATGGTGGGACTCGGTGGTGGAACATGGCCGGCATGTGCATTCC
>NC_022013.1:26565640-26571314 GCF_000317375.1 Microtus ochrogaster
GGTGGGACTCGGTGGTGGAACATGGCCGGCATGTGCATTCCATGAACCCTGAATGGTTTGACCGTGAACATTGGACTAGAGGAGCTGGAGAAGAAAGGCTGCGGGGGAGCCTCCCCTCCATCCAACCACACAGTTTTACTTCTGAGAAAATGAAAATCAAGTGAACAACGAAAGTCAGGAGGTGGGAGAGGGGGCCTGGGATGAAGTGTAAGGAGCCGGCCATTTCCTCTCTCTTCGTAGCTCGTCAGCCAAACCGTTTAACAGGAAAACATATTTAAAAATACAATTTTTTAAAAAATAAATTTTCTTTTTCATAGATCTTATAAAAACACATGCCTCTTGGTGATTATGAAATATTTATCAAAGACTGAAGAAGGCTTTCAAGTTTCCTTTTTCTTCTCTCATATGTAAGTACAAATAAATAATACATTCATACCATTTAAAATGTATGTATTACATTATCACAAAATCATAAAATTATTTACCCTTCCACCATTCTACCTGTATATTTGGAGACATGTCAGAACTGATCTTCAGGTAATATTTATATATTTTTACTCTGATGGCAGGATTTGGGGTGATTTATTACTTTCTTTGCATATTTTGGAGTCACTTGACTGTTTGCAATAACATGTACCATTTTTGACATAAACTGTCAAAGTCATTACTTAGTAATAGTAAAAAATGGTGAAAATAAGGACACTGTGGATGGAGCCCTGTTGGCCCTCTGATGACAGAATGGGTGGGAAGCTTTTGAAGCTTGTGGGGTTTGGGCTGGGTCTTATTGACAGGACAGGTTGGTGGGGGGCACATCTTGGCCAGACCCTACGTGTTTTGTTTCTTCTTTACCCATTCTAGATCTAAGGAGTATGGATCCATTGTGCACATGGAAAAAATGAGGTCAAATAGGAAAAAAAAGGTAAAGAACCTTCTAGACAGAAGCATAAAGTATTCTGGGAACTTGAATGCATCGGAGAAAACTGGTACCGTGAAGACCTGTCCTCCAAGTCAGTAGCTGACCAGAGCTCTGAGAAGGGGCACATCTCAGCTGTAGGGGGGTTCATATCAAAGCCTCAAAGGTGGGACCCTGTAACTGTGTGTGGGGGGACAACTTCAGAACTAACCCATAATGTCAAGACCAGAGAGGAATTGGAGCAGGGATTGGTGCCAGCTGATAAGATGTAGTGTCCAGTATCTCATGCAACATTGCAAGGCCCTCCAGACTGGGTCTGAGCCCTGGGGACCAGCTTCCAGTACCCATGCGCTGCCCCTGTTTTGGCTGCAGGAGGTCTCCAGGCCTGACTAGGAGAGCTGAGGCCTGAAGGGGCAGCAGCAGGCACAGGCCGTAGTGATGACTCTCCCCACGGGACCTGCAGGGCATAGAGACTCAGCTCTCAATTGGGGTCATGCTCTCGAGGTCATAAATGGCTCTCCTGCTCCTTGTGCCTTCCAAAAGGTCATTAAGTCATTAATTACATAGCAAGTGGCAATAAAATGGTCCGACTTCCCCAGTGCCCAGGGCCTCAGGACCCACAACCCAAGGCTTTAGTTTTGAACCAGCTGCCTCACTGGGCCTGGGTGTTGATGTCCTGGGTGCATCTGGTCACTGTCTGGAAAGCATCTCTATTGTAGTACAGGAGTCTTGGCCTTGAACTCCAGCCCGACCTACACAACCTCAGAAAAGCCATTCAGCTCTTCCCAGTTCCAGTGGTAGGATGGGAAATCTAGACCCAGTCAAGCAGAGGGACCCAGAAGAGCCCCAGTGAACATCATTGCTTTGATCGATGAAACTCGTTTCTTTCTCTTTAGAGATGAAAGTCCCAGATCTCACTTCCACCTCCGAGACCCTGAAACTATCTCACGGGACAAGCTGGAGATCAAGAATCCGGGCCTTGGAGCCCAAGAAGTTTGATTCATACCATTGCTTTGACACTCACTATTCCTGTGACCCAGGTGATTGTATCAACCACTGAAAGCCTCAGCGTAAAATGGATGTAAGATTATGCACCGCACATGTCTGTCTGTCATGGAGCTGACACAGGGCGCGGTAGTAACTTGCACCAGAGGCCCCTTTTCTGACTATTGCATTTGCTGTCCCGCCCCCCTCCTAGCCCTCCTCGGACTGGGTGCATCTTGGGACCTGGCACACCCAGCCTTCCTCCCTGGGCTCAGGCATCCACTGGCTTTGACAGGCTGTGACTAGCGGCAAGTTCAGCCCCACTTCTTGGCCGCTGGTCATCTGATCATGCTTGAAGGTGACCCAAAAGAAATGGAATGCGAGTCCTGCACATAATTTGAAAATTTTCAGCAACTACATGCAAAGAAATAGCTGGTAAACTTAAAACTCAATAACTTTTATTTAAGTTAGTATGTCAAAATAGTATTTGATAGGGCTGGAGGGATTGCTCAGTGGTTTAGAACACTGGCTGCTCTTACAGAGGACCTGGATTTGATGCCCAGCACCAACACAGCAGCTCACAACTATCTGTAACTTGAGTTTCAGGGAAATTTCACAGAGAAACCCTGTCTAGAAAAACAAACAAAAAATAATATTTGATAATATTTTAATATGTACTTTATTTAAATTACTGCAATATTTTATGTCATTTTCCTCCCATGTAATGTCTGAGATCCAGACTTTTTGGTCATGTCTGGTATGGTCCTATGCAGCACAGATTTTAATGCAAAGAAACCAAGGGAGGTTGGTGTGGACAAAAGAAGCACAATGAAAAATTTATTCATTCATTAATCATTTATAAATGTGGTCTCCCCTTGCTTACCTCTACAGTGG
The DNA here is from genome assembly GCF_000317375.1 of Microtus ochrogaster. NCBI lineage: Eukaryota > Metazoa > Chordata > Mammalia > Rodentia > Cricetidae > Microtus > Microtus ochrogaster. The sequence goes on from NC_022013.1 coordinate 26,568,432, forward strand.
CAGGAAGACCCTTCTTCCACTTCTCTCTGGTCCCCCAAATAAACCGTTCTTACCTTCCTGCCTGCGCTCTGCTCTCTGGTCCTGCCTGCCCCAGCAAGGTGCAGCCCTAGGCTTCCTAGTGTAAGGAAAGTCAATTACAGGCCTCCTTCCCAGCAACTGTGCTCTCAACAGGTCCCCTCCTGTGCAGGGAAGTGACTCAAAGGTCAGAGGTCAGAGACAAGGCCTCCTGGACCTCCATCTCTGGAAGAGCTAGGGCCACAAGAACAAGCCAAACACTCTCCCTACGACTCTGCTTAGTATCTTTGTAGAGAGGTAGCCCATTGAAGGGCCCAAGAAGGCATGGCAAGCGAGCTGCAAAATCCCTGGCCTCGCAAGCTTGATTTTCAGAGGGAGCCAACTTGGTTGGTGTGCATGAGGCCTCGCCTGAGTCTGGAAGAGCATGAGGCCTAGAGAACCCAGAGAGCCCAAAGAGTTCTTTATCTCTCCTTGTCCAGGAACCCTAAAATGTAAACAGAAGAGAGTAAAACTATCCATGAGAATAAAACATATGAGATCCAGACTCTGGTGTCAGGAGCGTCTCCTTCACCCCCAGCAGCTCCAGGTGGCTTCTACTAGGCCCTTGGATCCCTCCCAGGAATCTAGCCACCCACCAATCATGTGGCATAAAATCTTCATAGAATTAGGCCTCCATCTTCCCTCCCCAATACAGCAAACCAGTCTGCCTTGCCATAGCCTTTGTAAAGGAAGGTGAGTCTCCACCGACTACAAGTCCTGGGGAGAAGAAAACACAGTGGTTAGGCCTCCTGGTGGTGACAGTCACTGGTCATAGTCAACCATGCTGCCATGACACTGCCCTCCCACTTCATGTCTGGAATGCTTGCTGAGTGACTGTTCAGTGATGTCACCTTCCTAACGCCACAGTCATTCCCGGCTGAAGCAGCTTTCCTCTCCGGTTAGAGTCCTCGTCATGAGCATACATTCCTGGGAGAGCTGGGTTTCTGTCTCTAGCAGCCTTGTCATGCGGGGCGCATTCCTCTCTGTCTTCGGAGACGCTTCATCATCTATGAAACATCGTGGGAACACCTGCGTGCAGATGGTCACGAGGATTAGTGAGAGCGTGAATCCAAAGCCTTCTGAAACCTGTGGGCACTCACTGCAGACTGGGTCGCTTGCCCCTTTGCTGACATTCAGGGAAGAGCCTACCCGCCATGTTCTATGCTTTTAGCAAGAGTGGTTTCCAAAGTGTGTGTCTTGGAGCTCACAGGTCCCAATAGAGCCACCTAGAGCTCCAGGGGGCAGAGACATTCCTAGGGAGCGACACTGTGAGACTGTGAGCTCCTCAAGGCCCCTTCCCCCTGGGTGGCTCCACCTTTAATTGCTTTGGTTTAGGTATGAAGATAGTTTGAAGGGGGGAGGAAGTCACTTCATTTCCCTTCCAGGGGAGGAAGCAGTGTTTAGAGGCATTCAGGACTCTCCATCAATTGACAGTCTGTTGTAGGCTTCCCTGCTGTGCAGCCTCTCCCAAATCCAGGCTGCTCTGAAGCCCTGGCAGAATTGTTTACTGTTATACAAAGAAGGTTAGGGTGCCTGTGGTGTGTGCTGAGGCAGACTTCAAGGGGTACTTGTGGAGACCTAAAGTTCTTGTGAGATTGTCTAAAACAAAAAAATATCACTGGCGGGGTCTAAGGTCGCCCATGTGTGTGTTAAATGTGTCTGTGGCAGGATTGAATGTGCTTTCTTATTGAGGATCAGAAAAGAAAAAAAGTTAAAACATTGTGAAATTGTCAAAGACACAAGTATAGAATCAGGAAACAATAGAAACACAAAATTTTAATAAAAAAATCAAGGCTTATTTAAAAAAAATGGAAGTCATTTCTTTTTAACTGCTTCATCCTCTGATTGGAGGAGAAAAAAATGTCTTGCTCCAAACCCTGGTGAGACTGAGATTCGGAACATAGCAATGAACTTAGCATGTGTCAGAGCCTCCATGTTCCCTGGGCTGGGCTCAGACTCGAGCCTTGGCTGTCAGCCTCCAGTGCAGACAGAAGTCTCAGCTCCCTGCCTTCCTGGATTCTGTTCACTCAGCAGAGCATCTAAGAGGAGGGAAGCCGTAAGTCATAGAAACCCAAAGGAAAGGATCTCAGAGGCCATGAGAGTGATCCAGCCTGTGCCCTACGAGCTCGCCGGGGTGGTACCATGTCTGGGCACCCAAAGCCCCTTCTCGGAGTGTGAGAAGCCCCTGTGTACAAGGAAGGCAAGTCAGCTGAGGAAAGCCTTTTCCTGTGCTGATACCCCATGCCAGATGTTTGGAGAGACACAAGGGTGTCCATCACACAGGCCCTGGCTACAAGTTACTACCCCAGGGAGGCATGTGGTAGGGATATGCCTTGTCTTGGTTTTTTTTACATTTACCAAAGCGCATTAGCATGTACACTTCAGAATACATTAGCATGTATTCTGCTGTAGGAAGACTGCATCTTGATGCCTTTCCAAAGCTGACTCAGAAGGAGGCAGGCTCAGAAAGAGGGAAGTTACGAATTGGGGCCACCAGGCACCTACGTGCCTCTTTACAAAAGCCTAAGGAAACAGGACTAGAGCAGCATTGAGAGATGGGTGTGGCTCCCTGGGAGGGACAAGATGGATGCCTCATCTAGAAGGCAAGGCCCGTCACACCCAACCGTGCGTACACATCTTTGTCAGGATCTCTGCTCAGGCCTTCGTACCCATGTGTCCACACCAGCACTGCCTCCTAGCTGGTCCAGTCTAACTTTACTCTTGTCCCCTGCCCCATTCTGTCCTCATTCCCACCCCCTCAGGGGGAGAGAGAGAGAGGAGAGAGAGAGAGAGAGAGAGAGAGAGAGAGAGAGAGAGAGAGAGAGAGGA
>NC_022013.1:26571769-26576956 GCF_000317375.1 Microtus ochrogaster
AGAGAGAGAGAGAGAGGGAGGAGAGAGAGAGAGAGAGAGAGAGAGAGAGAGAGAGAGAGAGAGATTCCTCTCCCAGTATGTCATCACTGTCCTCCCTCCTACACACAAAAAGGACCTGGATGCATCACCCATAGGGAAAGTCGGGAGCAGTCATGGTCCGGTTGTAGAGAGGGGATCTGGGAGCACAGAGTAAGCTAGAGCCACCCCAGATGACAGGGTGTAAACTGCCAGCGGCTTGGGGAGGCAGGCTGGGAGCCATGTCTCATCGCTTGGGAAGCCCGGTGCAAGCGCAGACAGCTCCCCTGATGCAGGCAGTGTGCGTGCATGCGTGCATGTGTGCGTGCGTGCGTGCGTGCGTGCGTGTGTGTGTGTGTGTGTGTGTGTGTGTGTGTGCATGCACGGGGTGATGTGGGGTTCCCAGCTCTTATCTGGGAACCTATACCAGCCTCCCTCTGAAACCTCCCCAGGACAGGGGAGGGGGAGATCTAACAATGTACATTTTCCTGGGAGTCCAGGCCCTGCTAGACCTGGCCAGGCCTCCTTCTAGGCTAGGGGGTGGTCCTTCTTAGCTGCACCATAGGAGAACTGGGCGACACCTCCCTGGAGGATGCCAGGTTTCAGGTGGGAGGTCTACCAGCTAGAGCCAATAGAAAACAGCCACACCACACCTGTATTAGCTGCAACAGGTGAGATCTCCCCTACTTTGTCTTCCCTGAAACAAAACCATCTTCTCCCGTCCCTAGCCTCTCACAATTGCTGTGATGAGACCTCGCTGGGCCTTCCGTCCGTCCCCTTATGAGTTGTCCTGTAACAGTATAGGGCATAGCCTTCCCAGATCCTAGGAGGCCTTCATTGCCCACCTACATGATACAGCCCACTGGTAAGGAACAAAGGAGCTCATGGACCCCCAGCTCCTAGATAGAGGCTAACACTACCCACTTGCATGGGAAGACCCACCGGGGAAGGTACATAAGGACCCAGAGGGGTTCCTAGCCCCTGGGTTGCTCAGTGGATTGGGCAGGGCCTGCAATGTTGCCAAGATGAGCAATGGGGACCAGATCCTTGATCACTAAAAGGCAAGCACACAGTTCCCAGCACAGGACTGAAAACTGTCCTCTCAGCAACACTGGGACGCTTCCTCTACTGTCACCAGGAGCAACACCATAAGAAATGGACAGAGACTAGCCTGGCCCTCTCGGGGCCATCTCTGTGCTCACACAGGCCACCCTCTGCTCCATGGCAGGTTGCCTCTGTTCATCACTGCCCCACATCTCCTGGCTCACAATTTCCAGGTCAACACACTTTACTCCAGTTTGGGGACCGAGGCTGGCTGCCCCAGCTGATGCTGGCATCAGAGATGGCACAGGACATCGGTGTGAGGGGCACCTGATTGCTCTGTGCATGGGGGTTCTCTCCTCAACCGGAACATGAGTAGATTGTCTAAGCGTGGTGGGAGAACTGAAAACTAGAGGACAGGCCCTGGCTGTTGCTTCCTGGGACTGGGAACAGTGGGATGGGGCTGGGTTTCCTGACTTGGGGGAGGTCCGGACAGGCAGGAGGGACCCATTGAGGACTGCCTGGGAGAGCGTACTGGATGGTTGGACCTAGCCCTGACTGGTGGAGTCTGGGACTTCGCTAGGAAGAGCGAAGGAAGACAGGAGATAGTAGGCCTTGCTGACAGGTCTGAGAAGACCGTCCTGAGCAGACAGCACCCTCGTCCATCCCTGTGGGTCTGCAGCTCCCAGCTCAGCTGCTCCGCAAGGACGACTGTGGCAGAGCTGCTCCTGGCCTCTCCCTTGGGCCCCTTTCTCACCAGCCTGTGCCCCACATCTCAGGACCTCACCCAGGACATCGCGTCCTTGGAGTGTGACAGAACTGCCAGCGGCTGAGGCCGCGCCCTGAGATGTTGCTCCTGGCCAGCCCCACCAGATTCCCCAGGCTGAGGCAGGCAAGGAGGGAAGAACAGACCCAACTCCATCTTCCAGCGGGAATGTCTCTCCTGAGAGCCCCCTGCCAGCTCCTAGCCAGAGCGTCTGGTGGGCCTGGTTTCCTTTTCATTGTCACCGGACATGTCTACTGTCATCTTATCTCTTGATTGGACTCTTCAGTCTTGTCCTGGTCATCTGAACTGAGGTTCTGAGGGAACTTCTCCCTCCCTGGCCTCCAGAGAGACCCTCCCCCCAGTTCTGGGACTGATAAGGAGAGGGTATGTAGGACAGTCCTGTGTTCTGCTCCCAGTGATCAGCACGGATAGAGAAGGAAGCCTCTAATCTGCCTCAGATCCCTGAGGAAAGGAAGCAGAGAGAGGGATTTCAGGGGAGGCTCCGGAGGTCGAAGCAGGTGTATCATGGGGTTGGAGAGAGGGGAGAGCAGGAAGAAGTGGCACTAGGCTGTCAAAGAACTTGTCCTCTGCCCTGCATTCAGTCCCATCTTGTGGACGTTCAGGACCAAGCTCCAATCTCTAGAAGACCCCGGAATGAGCAGCTGCTCAGGTAGAGGGCAAGGGAAAGCCGACAGAAAGGAGACATCTTTCCAGGCCAGAAACAGGGCTGCCTGGCACAGCTTACGGTCTCCCCAGAGAGAGACTTGACTGTAGAGACACCTGCCTCTCCTACACCTCCCTCCCCAACCCCTAGGCATCAAGGACCTCTCTAGCCCAACTGCAAGGCCTATAGCACCCCCTGGTGGTATATCTGGAACAGCCTGTGGTAGACAAGAGTGTCTTAGGAAGCCCAAGGTGCTGGCTTGGCTCCCAGGTCTGCCCACAGCTTGTGCCCCACTGCACCCTCCCTCTGTTGGATGGACTTCGTGATACTGCTGCCCTGGTCTGGCAACCTTACACCAGCTCCACCTCCTGAGGTGCCTCCATTGGTAGAAAGTGGGGCCACACTGGCCTCTCCCCACCTCAGGAAGTGGGGGGTGGTAGTGGTGAAACATGAGATGTAGAAGTAACAATACTACGTTGACAGAAAGGTGGCATTGATTTGACAAAGACTTTTTTATTGTTTTTATTGAGCTATATATATTTTCTCCAGTCCCTTCCCTATCCCCTCCCCGTCTACCTTCTCCCATGGTCCCCATGCTTCCAACTTACTCAGGAGACCTTGTCTTTTTCTACTTCCCATGTAGATTTGATCCATGTATGTCTCTCTTAGGGTCCTCATTGTTGTCTAGGTTCTCTTGGATTGTGAATTGTAGGCTGCTTTCCTTTGTTTTATGTCTAAAAGCTACTTATGAATGAGTACATATGATAATTATCTTTCTGAGTCTGGGTTATTTCACTCAATATGATGTTTTCTACATCCATCCATTTGCCTGCAAATTTCAAGATGTCATTATTTTTTTCTGCTGTGTAGTACTCCATTGTGTAAATGTACCACATTTTCCTTATTCATTCTTTGGTCAATGGGCATTTTATTGTTTCCAGGTTCTGGCTATGGCAAACAATGCTGCTATGAACATAATTGAGCACATGTCCTTGTGGTACAATTGAGCATCCTTTGGGTGTATACCCAAAAGTGGTATAGCTGGGTCTTGAGGAAGGTTGTTTCCTAATTTTTGAGAAATTGCCATACTGATATCCAAAGGGGCTGGACCAACTTGCATTCCCATCAGCAATGCAGAAGTGTTCCCTTTTCCCCACAACCTCTCCAGCATAAGTTGTCATCAGTGTTTTTGATTTTGGCCATTTTTACAGGTATAGAAGGGAATCTCAGAGTTGTTTTGATTTGCATTTCTCTGATGGCTAAAGATGTTGAGCATTTCCTTAAGTGTCTTTTAGCCATTTTTTTCCTCTGTTGAGTTTTCTGTTTAGGTCTGTATCCCATTTTGCTTTATTGGATTATTTGTTCTTTTGATAACCAATTTCTTGAGTTCTTTGTATATTTTAGAGATCAACCTTCTGTCTAATGTAGAATTGGTGAAGATCTTTTTCCATTCTGTAGGCTGCCATTTTGTCTTGTTGACCATGTCCTTTGCTTTACAGAAGCTTTTCAGTTTCAGGAGGTCCCATTTATTAATTGTTTCTCTCAGTGTCTGTGCTACTGGGGTTATATTTAGCAAGTGGTCTCCTGTGCCAATGTGTTCAAGTGTACTTCCCACTTTCTCTTCTATGAGGTTCAGTGTGGTTTGTTTTATGTTGAGGTCTTTGATCCATTTGGACTTGAGTTTTGTGCATGGCAATAGATATGGATTTATTTTCATTCTTCTACATGTTGATATCCAGTTATGCCAACACCACTTGTTAAATATACTTTTCTCCCCATTTTATATTTTTTGCTTTTTTGTCAAAAATCAGGTGTTCATAGATGTGTAGATTGATATCTGGGTTTTTGATTCAGTTCCATTGGTCCTCCTTTCTGTTTATATGCCAATACCAGGCTGTTTTCAGTACTGTAGCTCTATGATAGAGTTTGAAGTCAGGAATTGTGATGCCTACAGAAATTTCTTTATTGTACAGGATTTTTTTTTTACTATCCTGGGTTTTTTTGCTTTTCCATATGAAGTTGAGTACTGTTCTTTCGAGGTCTGTGAAGAATTTTGCTGGGATTTTGATGGGCATTGCATTGAATCGGTAGATTGCTTTTGGTAATATTGCCATTTTTACTATGTTAATTCTACCTTCCCAAGAGCATGGGAGAGCTTTCCATTTTCTGGTGACTTCTTCAATTTCTTTATTCAAAGATTTAAAGCTCTTGACAAGGACTTTAATTTTGCAGATGAGGAACTGGGCTCAACAATGTTAACTAAATTATCCAAGTTGATGAGACCAGGAATGGCGGAGCCAGGATTAACCAAGGCATCCTGGGAGTCCTGGGCTAGAGGTACCTGTGGGATATAAAACTACAAATCCAGAACCAGATTGGGGGGGGGGGAGTGCACCACCACTACTTCCTGTGGAACTCCAGGCAAGGCCCTTTCCCTCTCTGGACTTTGTTCTTTGAGGGAGTTATACTATGTTGTTTCCATGGGTGCTCTGAGCTCACGCCTAGATGTGGACTTGGGAGGGTTGAGGACCCCAGCTGCTGCCCCAGCAGTAGGCGAGCTGCAACCCCCATCCTCAGTACCCACAGAGGACTGAATGGACCCCTAGGGTCTTAAAGGGTGATGTTTAAAGTGGGCCATCAGACTGAAGGTCAGTGCTCGGGGAATCGGTCTTAAAGGGTGATGTTTAAAGTGGGCCATCAG
>NC_022013.1:26577056-26617206 GCF_000317375.1 Microtus ochrogaster
TTTAAAGTGGGCCATCAGACTGAAGGTCAGTGCTCGGGGAATCGGTCTTAAAGGGTGATGTTTAAAGTGGGCCATCAGACTGAAGGTCAGTGCTCAGGGAATCGGTCTTCTTGTTGCAGCTTCCTCTTCCAGGAAGGACACCTGGCGTTTCTCCTAAAACCTTGGCTCTCTCTGCTGGAAGCTGCCTTAAGAGCCATTGCTTGCTCCTGTGAAGCGAAGGTTCCTTCTTGGCCACCAGAGGGCGCTCTCACCTACTACCTCAAGGCCGCCCTCCAGACTTTGGCCAGGACCTGTTTTGCTTCCTGTGTCACGTGGTGGCATAGCATCAGTCCCTAGAGTAGACTTTGGAACTGTCCCCCTAGGTGAAGACATTCCTAGTCTCACAAGGAGAAGGCCAGCTGCTATTGTGCTTTGCAGGACCTGGTGCTGCTTGGGACATTCACAAAACAAAACAAAACAAAACAAAACAAAACAAAACAAAACAACAACAAAAATCAAAGCCAGAACAGCTGTGCCAGGCTCTGTTAGATTCCTGCCCCCAATGATTACCACTCAGTAATGGTTCCATGCAGCATTTCCCATTTTCCCGCCCTTGTGTTGCCCTCCTCTCCTGAAGGCATGATTTGTACCTCCCATGTCACGTAAAGGTGGGGAAGAGGTTGCTGCTGAGTGGTTCCCAAGACCAATTCCTGCATGCCTTTTTAAAAATATTTATTTATTTATTTATTTGATTTATTTATTATGTATACAATATTCTGTCTGTATGTATGCCTGCAGGCCAGAAGAGGGCACCAGACCCCATTACAGATGGTTGTGAGCCACCATGTGGTTGCTAGGAATTGAACTCAGGACCTTTGGAAGAGCAGACAATGCTCTTAACCTCTGAGCCATCTCACCAGCCCCTCCTGCATGCCTTAATGGTTGCCAGATCCTGGGGAAGGTGCCTGTTTACAGAGCAGCAGGTAAGGTCATGCCAGCTCTGGGCAGGAGGGAGATAGATTCACAAAATGTTGGTGGGAGCAAGCTCCAGTCCCAGGATCAGAATCTGATCCACAGGATCTGCAACAGAGGGCAAGCAGGAAGGAACCGTGTGTACGACTCCAGACAAACAAACAGGCACAGACTGCAGAAGGAAGTTGACAAAGTCGCTCAGACCTCAGGTCTTGGTCTAGGTTCAGTATTATCTGTGGCCCAAGGCACTACCTTCTGCCTACACAGCTCACACAGCCCACCTACCCAATCAACTGGAAGATTGATCAGGACCCAGATTGGAAGGTTCGTCTTGACCAATGAATGTGTCCTCCAAGATTGTAATCAGCTGTTACCTCCTTCAGGAAGCCTTTCTTGATTCCCTAACCTGAGTTAAATGTCTCGGTGGTGCTTCATGCCCCCCTGTGCTTATCTAAGCAAGTACCCACCCAAAGACCTGAAACTGCTTGGCCATTGGTCAGGGTACCCCGAGGTCAGGGCACTCTAGGGCACAGGCTAAAGTGTGTTTCCTCAGCAACTAAATGGTTCCTGGCACACAAATATTCTTTACCCACCCCCTTTTATGTAGTCTACAAAGTAAGGAGTCAGTTTGGGAAGCCTGGAGGCTTTGAAACTGGGCAGACACCCACGAGGACAGAAGTGAGCCTGAGCGTGAAGACTCCTTGGCCTATCAGAACCGTCTCATGGCCAGCATTCGCACGGACAGGGAAGCACAGCAGAGCCAGGGGAGGCCCTAGTTTTACCCAATACTCATCCACAAGGTGTAACCAGAAGGCATTCTAGGACCATCCCTGAGGGCCTCTGAAGTGCAAGAGCAACAGCTACCCATTGGCCATCTCTGTCCCAGCCCCCAGCCCCTCTCATGGGCCTGTCGTACTCCTCTACCAGGGGTTGGAGTAGAGGCTGGGTCTCCTAGAGGCTGGTGGTCAGGCATTCCAGACAGGAGCTCGATGCCTGCACGGCATCCTGAACTGCACTGTGTCTGGTCTCTGGTTAAGAGGACCGGCTGCTCTTCCAAAGGACCTGGGTTTGATTCCTAGTGCCCACATGATAGCTTGCAACATTTCGTAACTCCAGTTCTGGGGGATTTGATGCCCCTTTCTGGCTTTTATAGGCACCGGGCATGCATGTGACACACAGAAATACATGCAGGAAAACACCCATACACATTAAACTATCTATCCCAGCCCTTCCTCTCCTAGAGTGATGGCTAGCCGGGCCAGCACATTTATTTTAGCCCAGAATACCAGCAGCCATTTGGAGGAGATGAGGTGGTTGGACATCCCCATGGCTTCAAAAGCTGCAACCACAGCAGGGTCATCTCATCTGAGGCTCAACCAGCTCCTTGTTCCAGAGCTTCAAGCTACAGTTCTAAACCTAGCAAACCAGGAGGTCGCTTTCCGCTTAAGAAAGGTCCTGGGGAACATTGAGAGATGACTCTGGTTGAGAGCTATCTTGCAGAGGACTCAGGTTCGATCCCCAGCACCCACTTGGTGGCTCACAGGCATCTGTAACCCTCGTTCTAGGGGTGTAACAGGGATGCACACAGCACACATGCATGCATGCAGGCAAAGCAGGCATACAGATAAATTAAAATAAATAAACTTTAAAAAAAAAAAGGAAGGAAGGAAGGCGCTGTACCTGGTAATTTAGTTACAGCAGACACCACCTCCTCCTGTCAGCCACAGGCAGCCATTTTTAGCACTTTAAATTCTTATGGTTCTTTGAAAGAAGCAGTTTTGTGTCCCCATTCACCGATAAGGATTCCAGTCTCAGTCTCTTGCTTAGTCTCTTTCACAGCTGGTGAGCTGAGACATCAGCTTGACTCTGGGCTTATAATTTAACCACTCCCACACTAGTTATCTGTCAACTATCTGGCTGTTTACTGTGTACCAGGCACTATTTGTGGCCTGGAAATAGAGCGATGGATATAAAAGACAATAGCAAAAGACTTTTGTGTGGGTTGTTTACTGTGTACCAGGCACTATTTGTGGCCTGGAAATAGAGCGAAGGATATAAAAGACAATAGCAAAAGACTTTTGTGTGGGTCTATCATTCTCACTGAAGGAAACAGTTACAAAGCCAACTAATAAAAAACAAATGTGTCATACTACAGTAGAAGTGGGCAGGAAAACAAACCAAGGGGGTTGCTCGGAAGAAAGCTGCCATTTTAGATGGGGTAGCCAGGAGAGGCCTCAGGGAGAAGATACCATTAGCTTCTTGACATAAAGGGGACGCATGAACCAAGGGCGTATCTGGAAGGTGAATGCTATGTGCAGGGGACAGCAAAGAGATCACTGTGGTGGAATAAAGACACTCAAAGCCAGGGGCTGGCTGAAGGAGGTTGGGTAGGCCCACAACAGCCTCCCTAAGGTCACAAAGGATGGCTTTGTCAGAGAAGCCTTTGGATGGTTGGACACTATTATGAGCCCTCAGAAACCCAAGACTGGATCCACAGTGGACTCTGTGCCTAAGAGCTCTCCAGCACACACGGTCTCTTTCCAGGTGCTCAGACACCAACAGTAGCTATTCAACGGTGTGGGTTTTGTTTGCTTTTGCAGTTCTGGGATGTGAACCACAGTCCTGAGCCATGCTCAGCAAACATCTCACCATTGACCTGTACCCCAGCCCTTCTATTTAGATGTCACGTCTTGCTGTACAGTCCAGGCTAATCTCAGATTTGCAGTCCTCTTGTAATTTTGCATGTGCGCCACCACACCAGGCCAGCCCTGGCTTTTCCTAACAGCCAGGGCTGGATGAGTTCAGGACTATGAACAAAGCTAATGATAGGGACTGGCAGGATGATGCAGTGGGTAGGAGGCTCGGGACAAGCCTGATGACCTGAGTTTGACCACTGGGACCCAGATGGTGGAAGCAGAGAATCCATTTCCAAAAGTTGTTCTCTGACCTCAGTGGTGACATTAGTGTGATGTTACTAGTATGTGCGTTGCTTGGAGTGACTGCATGATGGTACCTCCACTCCATACTCAACTTGCCAATCAGTGCACAGTGAAACCACAGGGTCCCTCTCAGTTGAAAAGGAATGTCTAACTGTTGAAGATGGCAACAGCAGAGAGGAAACCAAATGAGAGGTTGAGGTTGTTCTAAGCCAGGGTTGTGTAGCAATAGCCTGTCCCCCTCCGCCCGTCTGAGACCCCACCAATTTCTGTCTACCCTGCACTGTACCGTAGCTACTCACCCCTGCCCTACACAGGGATTTCTCAAGAACTTGAAACATGAAAGACACATGCCTGGTTTACCTAATACCACCCTGTCTCATGTCTCGGGTGCATGGTGGCCCTGTCTCAGCTGAGACACTAGGAGGAAGAGGTTAAGGCAAGGAGCAGTGACCAGTGCTCGAAGCAGAGAGCAAATACTGCATGGGCAACCAGACTGGAGGACAAACATGGATTGGAATAAGAGCCAGAAAAGCTGGGCCGTTATCCTTGAGCCCAAGCCTCTCGCACTCCCCTTTTTATAAGAAGATTATCATCAATGCCACTCCTGCACTCAGCTTTGGATGAGATATTGATTCCCAAAGTGATTAGTTATCTTCCTAGGTGATCCCACTGCCTTTATAATATTACTTTCCCATCCATAGTATATCCATGTATTCATGGCTTATTGTTTCTCCATGTGGATTTTGTTCATCTTTTCTTCTATTTAGTCCAGGGTGTTTCATGTATTTGTTGCTACCTAAAGTAGCAATATTTTTTAAAGTGATACTTTCTAGTTGATTTCTGGTGATTCTGGAAATAGAGACTATTTTTAGTTAGATACTCTCATCCAGACTTCCTGTTAAATCCTTTTAGTAGTCTGTGTTATGGAACTGAGTCCTTTGGACCTGGCATAGCCATGGTCATATGGAAATCGAAGGGCTGTGATTACTCTCACAAAACCCTCACAGGGCTAGACACTAACATTCTCTCATGGAAGGACAGAAGGGCTCACAACAGGCATGAAACAGGCACAGAGATCCACGAATCCCCATCCCCAGGAGTTAATGATGGGGGGCTCTTCATCAGTACTGTGATCACGCTCCTGTAGGCAACCCTATCTAGTTTTTGTTCACCAAACTAGAATTGGGACAGAACTGTTTCTTTGGCTAGCGGTGCCCTCTCTATCCAGGATGACTAGAAACAGACTCCTCGGGAAAATCCATGCAATACTTGCTGCCTGAGCAGGGACGCCACAGAACTGGGGGTCGGTTTGAGAGGTACGGTGTGGTATTACTTCTGTTATTACAACAAGATATATAACCGAAGATTCTTCATCTGACGGTGATGTGTCCTTGGGGGTATTTCTAGGTTGGCTCTCTATGTCGTATGAAATGGAATGCCTTTTAGTGAATTTTTTTCAGGTGCTGTGGAGATGACTTGGTAGATAAAGTGCTCGCAGGGCAAACATGGAGCCTGAACTCAAATCCCCAGAATTTCCTTCTTTCTTGTACTGTCACAATCACAAGACAGAGGCAGCTTCCTCGGTGAGGGCAGGAATGGATCACAGCCTGTCTGTACAAAGGCATTCTGGCATTCCCGCCCGTGGGGGACATCCCTAGTGGAACCGTCAACTCAAGCACACACTGTCAGTTCCTTCCAACACCCACTCCCAGCCCCTTGATCGACGACTTCTGTTTCTTCTGCACAAGTCTACCATGAATTTGGGTGAAGGGGAGCCCATGATTAGAGAGAGGGTTGGCAGAGTAGATTGGGTGCCCTCTTGTCGGGTAATCTATCCAACCCGGTTGAAACATCCTGGGAGAAGGCGGGCTTGACCTTCTCCAGGGTTCACTCCTTCCTCCGGTGTTGGGACTGAGTCCTCGTCTTCAGCTGTTCTTCCCTCCTAGAACCTTCTAATTAAAGTTGTGCTAGAAGCTGTGCCTAGCTTAGAGGATCAGAGGATGGAATTTTCACCTGTTGGCCATTGACTGCAGTGTATTTAAGCCTACATGGTGCTAATAAAGAGGGGCTTTGGTATCAGTGTTAAAAGATCTGCGTGCCGGTCTGTCTCTGCGTCTTTGTTCTCAACCTCCAGCCCCTTGCCCGAAGTTCGCAAACTGGGGTCTAGCCCATAGAGGGCAGACCGGGACCACGGTGTGCGGTACTCCAGCCCCTGCAAACTCCAGAACATTTCATTTCTCGGGTGTCCAGAGACACAGGACCATCCCTCCAGGAGGGTGCAGGTATAGGTATGCGGGCATATAGGTATACCTGTAGGTTTTGGTAGTGGTGGCTCACACAGAGATGATCCCATCCTACCTGTGGCACGGGGCAGTGGAACTATGGGAAAACTGAGAAGGCTTCATGGAGCCTTGTGTGAAAAACAAATCTTTGTGCACTTGATAATCTCCCGGTCCCTGCTGACAGGAACCCCCAGAGTAGACTGCAGGAGAATTCACCTCAGTCCTGCCTGTTCCTGGCTCCAGGGAGGGACAAGTGGCTCATAGTCTCTATACACACTTTTAGGGAGGCTTATGTCCTGCCGATGCCAGAGTTTTTGCAGGACAGTAGCATATGGGAAGTATGGGCCAGGAAAAAGGAGTTCTTATGCCCTGCTGCTGGCGAGCGCTATTCCAATTCACCCCCTCCCCCAGCCAGAGCCCACCCATCCTCCGTTCAGAGGCCTTTGTTTTGGGGATTCTTCCTCCAACCTACCATCCCTAAGACACTCTGCAAAGAACTCACCGTTCTTAGTCTGCTGCTTTATTGAAGAACAGAGAATTCCATACACAAATCCTTGATGCCCTCACCCAGGCCTCCATCCTCCATGACTTTCCTGTGGTCAGAGTGAGCTCAGCTTCCACCCCGTGGACCACTTTCTCTGGCGCTCCATCCAGAGTGATTCCACTCAATACCACACCCCCCACCTTTCTTCTACTTCCCCCATCGACTTTGGCCCTTCTGGTCACATCTCACCAGAAGCCCTCTTGTTCCTGCCTCACACAGGAACATCCACTGTCGTTCTGGACTGGCTCCCCAGGCCAGTGTGGGCATCACAAGTAAAGCTTCAGAGAGCTGACATCCATCTCAGGGCTGTGGGGTGGGGCAAGGCTAGGATTCCAGGTCAAGTGGGGCTAGGAGTTGTATTCTGTAAGACAGGGAATATGTCAGATGATCCTGAAGGTGCAGTGTCCCTGCCACACCTGTCCCATTGTGAAGACTGCAATTCTGGGTGTGACGGGATGACCTAGTGCCACCAAAGCGTTTTCTTATCAGCATGTATTATTTGCTTTGCTGAAAGGAGCCCACCTATCAGAGACTAGGCATCTTCTTTTAAATACCTGTCTGACACAGGTGCAAAAGCATTTGCAGAGCAAGTATCTTAAATCCCATCCCGAGACATGTGCCAGGCCACGTGGGGACAATTAGTTGGGTAGTATGTGCCCATAATGTAGTCAATATCTCATTTTACAAATGGGCAAATCAAACCCCAGGAGGTTCTGTGATGGTCGGCTTAAATACATGATAGAATACTCATAGAGGCAGGGAGGAATCCGAGTCTCATGGTGTACCAGCCGAGTCATCTAGAGGGGACGGGCCCTTTCTGTTCTCATGCCCACGCGCTCCCCTGCCAGGGCAGCCATTATTACCTGTCACAATGAGGGTGGCTGTGCTGACAGCCTGACCCAGTGGGTTCTCGGCCACAGCCTTGTACTCGCCACTGTCCTTAAGGGACACACTGGGGATAACGAGGGAGCACACACCCAGCATGTCAGTGCTGTACAGCGCGGGGTTTCTGTCCAAGCTTTGATTGTTCTTGAACCAGGTGACGCGGGGCCGAGGCGAGCCCTGCACGGCGCAGGTCATGCGGCACTCGCAGCCCTGGGGCAGCAAGTGAGCCCGCAGACCCACCAGGAAGCGGGGCTTCTGGCTCAGGTTGGGTTCCCGGTACGTTGGAGCCTTCACTGTGAACTTCTCTGTGGTGAATTCAGGACAGAAGGAAGGATGGTTAAAGAGCCAGGAAGGCCTGACTGGGACCCAGAGAGTCCGCCGTCTGCCGATGGCCCAGAAGCTGAGACTTCCCGCACCTCATCCGTACAAACCGACACTCTTTTTATCCTTTTCCTAAAGTTATGCTTTAATTTTTTAAAATTATTAGAACCTTTTAAATTTATTGTGTACAAATCAGAACATACATATAGATGACTAGAACCAACATTTTGGTGTAGAATGTTCCAGATATTTTTGTATTTTTGAGAAGTGAAATGATACAGCTAGCTTTGTAATCTTATTTTTCTAGTGACCTCTTTAAAGATCTATATCTTTAAAGATTATAAATATTATTTATAAAATAGACTTTGTTTTTAGAGAAATATGAACTTCTATTTTTTTTTTTTTTTTTTTTTTTTTTTTTTGGTTTTTCGAGACAGGGTTTCTCTGTAGCTTTGGAGCCTGTCCTGGAACTCCCTTGGTAGACCAGGCTGGCCTCGAACTCACAGAGATCCGCCTGCCTCTGCCTCCCGAGTGCTGGGATTACAGGCGTGCGCCACCACCGCCCGGCTCTGAACTTCTATTTTTAACTTATTTTTCACAGTTTCTTTTTGAGAATTTACCCACAGGTCTCTAGACATTCCAATACCCACGGCCTGACTCTGCCGATGGGGGTGGCGCCCATCCTGAATCCAATGCGGTGGGCATCTGTACAAGTAGGCATTGGGCAGGTAGCAGGAGGACCACTACCTGTCTGACTAGACTGAAATGCCCTGGTTCCACCCAGCCAACTACCGTAAGCATAGAGGCAGACGGCTAAGCTCCTCCCTTTTGGGGGATCCTTACCTCTCTGCTTAGGGACACACCAGGGTTGACTGGTGTCTGAAGGTTTGCTGGCTCCCAGCTCATTCTTGGCCAGCACCCGGAAGTGGTAGTCATGGCCAGGGAGGACCCCCAGGAGGGTGAAGCGGTTGGTGTGGACACGGTTGGCCACCTCACACCAGGATCCCTGAGCCGAGGAGCGCATCAGCACTGTATAGTACAAGGGGATGCCCTGAGCCTCATCCGGAGAGGGTTCCCATTGGACCGTCACTGTCCCTGGCACATTCTCCTGCAGGGAGACGGGTCCCGGTGCCTGTGGGCATGCTGCCAGAGAGACAGACAGATGACAGACAGAGAGACAGAGACCTTATGTTTCAGAGGAGCCACAGAAATTCTGCTAAGTCTTCTACAGGCCCCCAAGCTCTCTGGGGTTCCTGCAGAACGCAGTGCTGCCAGGCAGGCCAGAGGCCAGAGGGAGCTAAGTCTGGGTATACAATTTCCTCTATAGAGTGGAAAATCTCCCCCAAAGAATAATCTTTTTTTTTCTTTTGAGGCAGGGTTTCACCCACCATAACCCAGTCTATCCTTAACTCTGGATTCTACCTCAGTTTCCCAAGCCTGGGACTATAAGTACTCACCACCACAGATGACTTCTAAAGAATACTTATTATAATACTTATTAGCTCACATTTTTTTCTTTCTTTCTTTCTTTCTTTCTTTCTTTCTTTCTTTCTTTCTTTCTTTTTTATAAAATGAGAGGCTATTCAGGGCTGGGGAATGAGAGTCACTCCAGGAAGGGACAACCTTAACTTGCACAAGGGTCATGGTCTTCCCATGGGGTCCTTCAGTGATGCAATGGTGGGACCCACATTCATTCTTGGAACCCAAAAGAAGAATAGGGAAGAAGCAAGGATGTGGCGTCCCCATGTGTATGGATAAGAACAACAGGGGCTTTCTGGGACTCTCCTCCTGCCCTGCTTGCTGTGCCTTCGACACATCCGGTCAGCTGTGTGATCACTTTGCATGCTCAGGACAACGTCCTGTGCCCAGGTCAGCTGCAGCCTTGGTGAGAGTCCACAGCTGAGCTGGCCTCACCTGCCACACTGATGGAGAAGCTGTAGGCAGCCTCCTTCCCCTGTAGGTTTCTGAGCATCACAGTGTATTGGCCACGGTCCGAGAGGCTAGCTGCAGGAATCAGAAGTTGGGCAAGCCCATCCTTCACGGTGGTCACACTTCTTTTGGGCAAGGGTAAGCCATCCTTCAGCCAGGTCACCTCAGGCATGGGGGCAGCCTGAGAAACAAGAGCAAAGACACACTGAGAAGAGAAAGTTTCTTTGTCTTTTTAAAGTGTCTATTCAAATAAAATAAATTGTTTAGTTACATATAAAATAATGAGTTTCATTGTGACATTTTATTGCATATTTATCACTGTATCTTCCTGATATCAGCCTCTTCCTGCTTTCATATCACATGCATTCTCTCTCTCTCTCTCTCTCTCTCTCTCTCTCTCTCTCTCTCTCTCTCTCTCACACACACACACACACACACACACACACGAGGTGTGAAGTGTGGGGTTAGCCCGTAGGTGTGTGGGATGATGGGATAGGAAGGGAAGCTTAGCCCGGAGACTCCGTGACACTGTGCTGACCCTCAGTCCCACACACGCAGACATCTAGATTTCTCTCTGAGCACGCTGCCATGTTAGATGTTCCTAGGACAGTACAGCAGCTCTGGATTCACATGGGCTATGGGGTAGAAGTGAGAGGAGACTAACTGGGAAGGAGTCCTCCCTCCCCGGTGCCCGAGCAAGCTAGGGGACGAGTTGGAAATTGCTACAAGAGAGAGGAAGGCTGCAGAAAGTAGAAGATGCAGCCTCGCCTTGAACTGTGATGACGGTCAAGGAGAGAAGATGGCAGGTTCAGGGAAGGAGCTGACATGACGTTGCCCTTGAGCTTAATTGAGAGAAACCCTCGTCACAAGGGTCACGATCAAGGATTCTGGTGGGAAAGGCATTAAGAGGGGTGATACTGTATGCCAGAGGCAGCACGGTGGGCCTTACGGTTGTGGGGACATTTAAGAGAGACAGTTTAAAATGAGAGCAGGAGAGTCAGCCACCAAGACAGTCTCCACCAGGGTCAGCATGAGGAGGCAACGCTCTAGAGAAACCCTCCCCAGGAGATGGTCTGTGTTTTCTGTCTTTGGGGCCCAGCTTGCTTTCCTTTTCCTCTTGAGATCTGTGTACTCACAGCAAGAACTGTCCACATTGTCTAAAGGGCCAAACTGCAGGGAGGCCTGGCCTGATTTCTCCACGTTGTATATCTGATCTCAGAGAGGGATCAGGATCCTAAGTGTTCAGGCTGTGAGTTAGCACCACACGGAAAACGCAGAGAACAGGCCTGGGTTACTACTATCACTGTCTCAGCCTTTTGGTCAGCTCGGGGGGGTGGGTGGGATGAAACATCTCCAAACTGTTTGAGAGATGAGGACATTTAAACACAGAGGTATAAGATATTGTCCGGAGTCAAACTAGTGACGGATGATGACACGGAGCAGTTTGTGTTTTTAACTACTACACTAGTTACTGTATGTACAGACAGGTGCTGCTGATATTGGCTTACGATCATGTGCATAAAAATACATTCTAAAGACAAAAATGGTTATGCACCCTATTGGGCTCGGGTAGGCCCCAGACTAAGATGAATGATGGGGAGGGGAGGGGTGAGCTAATGTGGAGGTGCAGTATCAGAAGCTACCACTAGAGGGGAGTGTATCCTGTACAGGAAAGTAGAATGGCGTCCAAGAAGCTGATGCCAGCTGTGGCTCTAAGAACCCTTTTCTTGGAGGTTTCCTACCCTCGTTGCACTGGGCCTGATTTCCCACACAAGCCCACGACTGTGACTAGGGCTAAAGAAGAACGAGGAAGAAAGGTATCCCCAAGACTGTCTAGTTTTCTGGTTCCTCTGGGGCCTCCACGCCCCACCACACACCCTTCCAGGTATACTCACTTCAAAGGAGACAGGAACTCGAATGCTGTCCCCAGCTTTGACGGTCAGTGTATCCATTGTACTGGAGTCCATGAGGAACTTGGGAAAGACTAGAACACACAAAATGGCTTGTTACCTCTCTCCACAGTGGCTTCCAGTTCAGGTCACCCAGCATGTAGACAGAAGGCTGAGCCAGTGTAAGGGCCAGATAGAGAGGGCTTGGAAAGGGACATGGGTGAGAAACACCAGGAGCTGACAGGGGCAGTCTTTTGAGAGGGTCAGAAGTACAGACAAGGCTGCCACCAGGGTTAGTCTGCAGGGTATTTGGAGCGAGGATCCCGGGGACAACTACATTGTTGTCTGAGATACCATTAACCTGGGTCAGAAAATGACCTTCCTGGTCACATCAAGTTAGGGACAGAGCCAGGACAAGTGTCTAAGATCCTGGACTCGGGAGCTCTGAGCTTTCCATTACAATTGCCTTTTTATTGCCTCTGTGACCGCTAGGGCGAGTTAGTACAGCTCAGAAAGACAGAGAGAGGATTTACTTCTAGCAATTAAGGCCCAAAGGGAAACACAATCAACTCGCAAAAACAGGGAGCTTGGGCATGTGCCGCCTCTAAGTAACGCCCATGCCTTGGAGCCACTTGCTTTCAATTCTAGCCCTGCGTCATAACAATGGTGATGTCTTGGGCAAAGCATCTTGGACCTTTCCTTGTTTCCATCTCTGAAAATTAGGGATCAAAAATATTAACTATGTAGGACGGGGCTGCAATGAGAAAGCAGTCCTAAGAGAGGTGCACTTGGCGCAGGGCTCAGTGCCATCCCTCTAGTAAGAAGGCAGCTGATGGCTGAACAGCAGTGCCTCTCAGGAAGGATCACTAGCATTCAGGGTGGAGAAGGAGGTGACACTCACCAGCAGCAGGCATGGCGTGAACCAATGAGTCCAGGCAAGTGGCTTGCCCGTGGCCTCCATCATTAACTGCGGTCACCCGCAGTAAGTAGCCTTCTTGGGGCCGTAGCCCCTTGACTGTAAAGGAGGTGCCTGGCACAGTGCCCACATGGCATGGGCTCCACTGAAGGTTGTCTGAGCCACACAACTCCACGATAAACCCCTGGGCTTCATCATCATCCTGGGTGTCTGGCCTCGTCCAGCTCAGGGTGACGCTGGTGTTAGATGTGTCTGTGACCCGGAGATCCCGAACAGGCCCTGGAGGTCCTGGTCAAGATTTCAGGAATGTGTCAGATCCCCCTGGGGAGTCTTCCTGCCAGGGGCTTGGGATTTCTCTTACTTAGGGGTTTCTGCAGAAACCCCTAGAACTGGCATGGTATCCCAGCTCTGCGTGTGAGTCCCTAGCTAACTCCTTTGCTCACCCACCAACTTGCCAACCCCTAACTATCCTGGAAAGCTGGTATTTTAGTTGATAATCTTTTGTGCTCCGTTGTTTCTGGGGTCTGGAGTTCTATGTCTGTAGCTGAGTTGTGACTCTTAGCTAGGAGCAACACCAGCACGGCTTTCTCGTTCTTCGTTTGTTAAACGGGAACAGCAGCAGCTCTGCCTACCCATGGGGCCCCTGGGACAAGCAAAAGACATGGCATGTGTGTGGTTTGAATATAACACTGTGGCGTGGTGTTCTGGCTGTCCAGGCCGGATGTACATTAAACTCTCTGTGAGATACCAGCCCTCTATCTATTTAGCCTGGGTACAGCAGAGGCACCAGGATTGGTAAGGAAGCCCTAGTATTTCTAAGCATGTGGTGATGTTTAAAACTACTGGTCTGGGGGAGTGCTTCTCAGCCTTGAATATGTACTCAAATCATTGAGGGACTTCATTAAAAAAACATTTAATTTGGGAGTTCTGAGGTGAAGCCCAAGATATTCATTCTTTTTTTTCTTTCTTCCTTCCTTCCTTCCTTCCTTCCTTCCTTCCTTCCTTCCTTCCTTCTTTCCTTCCTTTTACCTGTCTGCATATGTGTATGTATGTATGTACGTATGTTTGTATGTATCTGTCTATCTAAAACGTGTGTCACCTATCCAGCTCCTTAGTGCGAGGCTTGCAGGTGTGCCTCACTACATAGGGCCTGAGATTCTACAAGAATGATCCCAAGTGACATTTCCTGTCTACAGCCTTTGCTCATGGTAGGTCTGGAAGATACGGCCAACTGCTGTGGCTGCTGCATTCCCCACGACTAGTGAGAGAGCCAGTGATCAGTGGTGAAACAAGATAGATCTGGTCTGTTTGCAAGGAAAAGTACATGGGCTAGCTTGCCTCCCCATCCCTTGTAAGCTTATAGAATAGTCTATGGTTATTGGAGTTGTGCCAAGAGTCAGTCACACAGCTGATTCCACAAGTGCCTCCAGTGTGTTATTGCCTTGGTGACTTGACCAGCAGGCTTCTATGAGGTGCACAGCTAAACCTTCTAAACTCTGTGTCTTGGAGCACAGCTTTTAATAGGGGTTTCATGAGAAGTATTCTCTACTTGAAGCTGAAGGGATTGAACCAAGGTGTCTTTCTTGTGGGGATGGACGCGTGAGAGGTTGGCCTCATACCTGTCTTTAATGTCAGACCCTTTAGTATTTCTGTTGTCCAGAGAATGTTTCTTGGCATCTCTGATGCTACTGAGACCACAGATAGGGGAAAGCTGGTCTAGGCTGTCTGTCCACTGAAGACAGAGACTGGGATGGGGCACCTAGCTCTTGGAGCAATGCTTGCCACCTTACAAGGGGTGAACAACATGAATTCGGTAGAAAACGGAAGCTTCCTGCCACCCATTTCCCAGGCATGAGACCGCCCACTAGTGGGTGGGGGACACCTTTGGGCTAACATGGAGACTGACCTTCTCTGTATCACACAGCAGATACCATGATCTTGGGAAGTCCTCATGTCTGGCCTCTGGACCCATCTGAATTCAGTTTAGACCCTTTAAGATACATCTCATCCTAGTGGCCTTTCGACCCTGACTCCCAGCCCTCTTCACCGTCTCCCTCTGGACTGCCTCTGCCCTGTGAACTTCTGTCTCACAGTTTCAGAGCTATACCTTGCACACCCCTCCCCCATATCCTCAATTGGTTCCTTACTTACTCTTGGGATCTTGAGCAAACACAGCATCCGACGGAGGCCCAGGCTCTCCGGGGCCTGAGGGAGCCACAGCCCTAACCCGGAACTCATACTGGCAGCCCTGCCGCAGATCCACCACGGTGCACCTCCTTTCTGCAGAGACCACACCCCATTTTAGTCACCCATGGTGGGATGAGGAAATGGGGCCATAGCTCAGCACCTCCAAATTCAGAAGAGGACCAAGCATGGGGTCTAAGACAACCCTCCTGCGTAGCATTGCACCAGCCAGGTGTGACAGAGCTGCTTCCAAGGTGAACAGAGCAGTGGTCAGGGAGTTTTCATCCCCGTCCTGTCGGTCCCTGCCACAACCTTGCTGGGTGATGCTTGATGTTGTTTTGTTGTTTCTGATTCATGCTGCTTCAGACTTGTAATACATAAATACTAAATGGTGCTCTAGAGATGTGAAGACATGTACTCCAAGGGACTTTAACTCCTATGTGTCATGGACATTGCAGGACTCCTGACAATCTATTCCTAGCCCCGTCTTGGTACACACAGAGCACAGACACGCACAGGGTTCTGGAAACGTCTTTCACACCTGTCCCATCCTAAGTCTTTTCCAGGTTCTTCCTTATCTCAGGGAGCAGCTAGTTTCTGGGATGCTAACTACAAGGTCAGGGCACGTCCATCTGTGTTATCAGTGAGGAAGCTGAGCTCTGCAGAGGAAGTGGGCTGCCCGTGGCCAAGGCCTGAAGTGAAGGGGCCAGGGAGGACAACTTCACCTTGGATTCCAGTCTGAGACTTCTACCCCAGAGGATCCCAAGCTCGGCACTGTTGAGAGACTTTTCTGGATGATTCTCTGGAGTTTGGGGGTGGGATGTTCACTAGCATCCTTAGCCTCTTCATACAAGTTGTCAGGACTATGTATTCTCCACCCAACTGTGACTATCATAGATAGCTCTAGACATCGCTAAATGTCCCCTATGGAGACAAAACCACCCTAGCTGAAAAGCAACTGTGTTAAACTGATCAGCACCAGCAATGCAGAGGGATCCCGTCTGGAACCAGGAGGGGCTTTAAGGCAACTTGGGGTCAGTGAGAAGAGGCCCCCAGGTCATCTCACCTGCCACAGGCTGCTCATTCACAGTCATCCAGGTGTTGCTCCCCTTCTTGCGTTTCTCAACCAGGTAACCCAAGATGTGGGCACTGCCGGGGCCCCGCGGTGCCACCCATGTTAGAGTGATGCTCTGGCTGGAGGCCGACAAGATGTCTGGGGCAGACGGGGGCCCTGGGAGAGCTGAAGGCAGAGGGTGCCAATGAGCAGAGATTGAGGGAAGCACCAGCCCATGGAAGGTCGTAGTGCTGGAGAAGGCATGGGGAGTCTGGTGGTACAGCCACTCTCCAGGAGTTCCAGTGCTGAGCCAGCTTTCCCTAGGACACCGTTCTGGCTGCTCCGGGACAGAGATGATGACACAGAGCACGCTCCCTGGCCTTGGAGTCTGGAGCCACTCACGAGATTCCTAACCTCACTCACTGATAGCTTGTTCCAGTACAGGGGTGTGTGATAGAGATGTTGGCCAATATGCAGTCCTGGGGGGCGGGGGTGGCTGTGTGTCTCAATTTGAAAGAGCTCTAAAAGGCTACTAGATCCCAAAATCAGCTGTAGTAAAGAGTATCCACTGTGCTCTACGAAGGCCTCAAGCCCTCCCGCCCCCAAGCACAACTGGCAACCCCTCAGCCTGTATTCTGGGCACAGTAGAGAGGGCAAGGGAGTCCTCTGTCCAAGTGTCGCCTGGTCTCTCACCCTCAGGAGCCACCAACACCTCCTCAGATTCCAGGGCATCCCCAGCTCCTTCTGAGGTCACAGTCCGTACACGGAAGGCATACTTCCTGCCCTGCTCCACGCTGGTGTCGGTGAAGCTGGTACTGTCCGGTGGGGGTTCTCCCACCTTCAGCCAAGTGCTCCTTCCAGCCTGTCTCTTCTCAACCAAGTAGTGTTGTATGGCTTGGCCCCCGTCATCCTTTGGGGGCCGCCAGCAGAGACAGATGCCTGCTCTGTGGCAATCCTGTACCTCCAGGGGTCCCTGCGGGGGCTGAGGCTTGTCTGAGGACCCATGGAGAGGAAGAGAAGGAAAAAGGAGTCAGAGAAACTGGGGAAGGGGGGGGGGCGTGTTACTAACCCCTCCTTGGTGGATAAGCCTGCAAAGGGGTGGACTCCCCAGAATATGCATGGTTTCTGACATAGCCAGAGGCAGAGGTGAGGAGCCAGCTCACGAGGAGGTTCCAAATGTCTCAAGGTGTCCCTGGTCTCTATTTCCCCAGTCCTGCCCTAGGAGATACCATGGAACCTCCAACCTGTACCCAGCCCCATTCAGTGAGCAGCACAGGCTCCTGCTCAGCACTCTGCTATAGGCGATCCAACTTTACTGGTACAAGTTGGAGGCCACTATTCCACCGAGCATCTTCCCCGGAACTTGGAATATGAGAGCTCACAGAGACTCAACAAGGTACTCCACCAACCTGGCACTGGCTTATCTAAACTCTTCTTCCTGGACCATCTGGGGACAGCAATGTAAGCAAGCAGAGGTTTGAATCTTAACTACCATGCAAATGAGGGTCAGGATAGCAGGGTCCACCCCCAGGCCTGCACCAAGTACCGGGGAGGGCCTGGGACCACAGAGCCCTGTGGCCTCAGGTGGAGAACAGGCAGGGTTAGCACCTATAACTTGCAGGGTGAACTCAGCCTGCACGCAGCCTCCCTCGCTGCTCAGTGTCACGCTGTACAGACCACTGTCCTTCCGGCTCGCACTGGGGAGGCACAGTCGCGTGTAGCCATCCCTCAGAGCCACCTGGACGCCCCTGCGGTTGCTGCCCACCACTTCGTGCCCATCCTTCCTCCACACAGCCTGAACAGGGAGGTGGCTCTGGAAGGGGACCTTCACAACCACTGGCTTCCCAGCCTTGAACACCAGGGGCTCTCTCAGTGTCTCTGTCACATCTGGGGCAATGGTGGGGGGATCTGGAAAAAAAACAGAACAAAAGAATCAGAGAAAACCAAGCCCTGGGACCCTGAGAATCTCGGAAAGAGCCCAGAGAAGGAATTCCCTACCCCACCTCATGAGGACTAGCAAAGGGAATGGGCTGTCTGCAGCAGGAGGGGCCAGGGTCAGACCTCACCAAGAACTTCCTGGTAAAGAAGGAGATAAGATATTGGGTTGAGAAAGACTTGGGTTGGCTTCATTTAAAAAAAAAAAAATCTGAGGATATTGGCGACAAGTCACAAATTCTGGGCTTCCACAGAGGGTCATTTTCAGCTGATGCAGAGACTATGGGGCAGGGAAGGGCTGGGCCTCACCCTGCACAGCCAGGCTGGCCTCAGTGTGCTGTCTGCCGGCCACAAACGTGTATCTCCCAGCCTGGGTCCCCTCCACGTGGGTAAGGATCAGCCTGTGTGTGAGCCCATCTTGTTCAAACACGACCCCATCACCGGCAGGGAGCTGGAAACAAGGATCACCATGGAGACAGCCGCTCCTACCCTGTCCAGTTTGCTCCTAACAGCTGCCCTGGGCACTAAATGATCATCACTACTGGCTGCTGTGCCTCGCACCCCCTCTAACTCTCCAGAGCACCTTTCAAGATCGGTGCTGTTAGAAGTTCCATTTTATAGCTGAGAAACTCATCCGAGGTCACATACCATAACAGCAGAGCAGGGATCAGGGGTCAGAGTTCACTGACATCACTGTGCCGTGCTGGCGGGGCAGAGAGGTTACTCTAGGAGACCAGTGAGCCCAGCTGGTCAGGATGAGACGATGCACTTGTGCAAGGCCTTCAAGGGTGTGTGGAATTCATGAGAGGGGCATTTGGGCTGGAGGGAGGCCAGTAGGGGCTGGGTCAAGGCTGGAACAAGTAACACATTTATAATGTGTTTATTTTGAACACACCACACTCCAGCTGTTTAAACACCTCTCAGAGTAGAAATTTAGTAATTGAAGAGTGAAAACCCTACCTAGTCTCTTCCTTCTGCATCTCTGCTCTGCCACGCTCCTTGCCCCCCCCCCCCACATTAGTTAGGAAAGAAAAGATGGAGGGATGAGGCGTCAATACCTTGACTCCATCCTTGAACCAGGTGCCAGGTCCCAGGTCACTAGTGAGGGTACAGGAAAGTACAGCAGCTTCCCCCAGCTGCACCTCTGTATCAACCAGACCCTGAGAGAAGTGGTCCATGGAGCCTGGAGAGACACAAAGTCCCCAAAGTCCAGCCTCTTACGCCCTGGCCTGCATTGAATTCTGGAAGGCCTCCATGGTCCTGCCCACGGGGCTCAGCCCGAACCAGTGCCCAGTCTCTTGTTTTCCCCAGTACCTGGGCTGACGCTGATACAGAGATAATTGTAAAGTAGATGAAGAGCATCTCCCACCCCTGGGTCCCACAGATAGGAATTTTGAGTCACAGAGGCAGGCTAATTCTCTGGGACTTTGGACAAAGGGTTCCAAGATTAACCAGCCCAGAGGAACTTTGAGTTTCACACAACTTGGGTTCCTTTTGCATGGGGAGGGAAAGGAGAGACTGCTGTCTGAATTTGCAAGGGGTTCTAGAAAATGGAGACAGTGGTAGGGACGAGTTCCTGTGCTGAAGGTAGAAATGGCACATGGGAAGCCCAGTACCCTCTGGCTCCACCCTAAGAGAACCACCAGCTGGGGTACCTACCTCGGGCCTCTGTAGAAGAGCCAGGGCCAGGCTTGTATCTGGATCTGGGGCTCTGGGTAGTGTCTTGTCGCTGGCCACAGACATCCGACCTGCCCTCTTGGGTATTTCTCCTGCTGCCAAGATGCCTGTGGGGGTCTGGCCTCCCGTCTTCACTCCAAGCTTCTCCCAGAGATCCTCTGTCCTCAATGCTAGTCCAATGCCCCAGGCCTCTGGCCCTCTCTATAGCCCCTCTCTTGGCTGATTCAACTTCAGTTCCAAACTGTTCCTGATACCTGCTTCCGCAGGGACCAGACCTCCTGCCTAACCCACCAGGGCCTTTCCCCCCATGCCCATACTTCTTTGAGGCCCTGGATCCTTGGACTTTGCCATTCTTAGCCTCCCAGGACCCCCACTCCTGGAGGGACCCTCGTCCATCTCCCTGTCGTGTTGCTAGTTGACAATCTGGCTCCTGGATTCCTCCTGATACACGTCTGAAGTCCCTTCTACCTAGTGGACTATGCAGTTCATCCTGGGGCCCCTGGGGTATTGAAATGACCCCATCTCCACCCATAGCAGAATTCCTTCCACCTAGGACACTTGAGTCCTCTGTCCAGCCAACCCTGCCCCTTCTATAACCCGAGCCTCTGCTCTCCAAAGAGCACGGACCTTCACACTCAGCAGCAGCCTCCTGGCCTGTTGCGTATCCCCTGCCCTTAGAGACTCCTTGTTCCTCCTGGGTTTGCCTGGAAATTGTGTAATTCTCCCCCAGTGAGCTAGAAGTCCCGAAGCTGCCTTGAACCTGGTCTTCCCATCCTGGAGCCCGAATGTGGCCCAAATCTTGCCCACTGTCAGGTCCCAACATTGACTTGGTCTCTCTCCCAGGAGCAGAGCTGTTGTCTATCACCTGATCTGGCCCTAACAAGCCCTGAGAACTGGTTCCCCTCCTTTTGCTTTTCAGGGAGTCTCCACATCCCTGAGGTGTCACTTCCCCCTGGCCAGCAACTCTACACCTGCCTGTTGTCCCCAAGCCTAATTTACTAAAGTCTGAATCATTTCCTGACTCCAGAGTAGCTACCTCGGACCCACCCTCACCCCCCACTGTCCCTCCACCTCTCCTAGGAGTCCCCACAGCTCCTGCTTGGTCTACAGATCCTCCCTCCCCACTGGGAGTCCCACTGTTTCTAGGAGATCCCGGAAACACAGAACCATCTTTCCATTCCCTGATACTTGATTTCCCCACAGAACCAATAGCACCCAAGTCTTCAGGGATTCCTGAGCGTTCACAACCCCCAAGACTGTTCTTGATACTCTGCCCACCTGAAAAGATACATGACCTTCCTGGTGTCCCCAGCTTCCCATGGCACATAGCACTGTCCCTGTGTGTGATGCCACCTGTGGTATCCAGCACCCCAGTCACCCCAGAGCCTACCCCAGGCCTTGTCTCATCTGCAAGCCCCATCCCTCTGCCCTTTTCTGCTTCATTCTTGGAGCTCGTGCCTACCTCTGCTGCTACCCCGAATCCTGACCCAAGACCCATGGATTCACATTCGCAGGGTGCAGCCAGTGGCCCTGGCCCTCCCTGCCTTTCTGAACCATCTGCATAGTGCATTTTACTCTCTGGTCTCATCTTCCCAGGACCCACTGAGCTTCCGCTATAGCCAACCTCATTCTTGGATTCCGCTCTTCCTGTTTCCCTCAAACCATCCTTTAAATCTGCTTCATTCCATGACAAAATCTCTCCAGAATGTTCTGAACCACCTCGATAACTGGCTGAGTCCCTTGATGAAATAATTTCAGAAACTCCTAAACAATTCTTGTGACCTGCTATACTCCTGAGTTCCCTGACCCTATGACCCTGGAAGTCATCCTTATAACCTGCCTCACTCCCTGACCCCGCAATTCCAGAACACCCAATATCGTTCCTATAATCTACCTGGCACCCTGATCCCACGGCCCCAGAGCCCCCGGCTGCATTTTTATAACTGGCCCCACCTGCTGGTCCCATTCCTCTGAGGCCTTCTGAGCCATCTCTAAATACTGCTTCACCATCTAGTCCTGTTCTCTCAAAACCAAGACCCCTTGACCCATCTCCATAAGCTATTCTGTCCCCAGGCCCCCAAGGCTCTGGAATTCCCGATCCATCCCTGTAACCAAATTCATTGCCAGGCACATGAACCCAGTGGCCTTCAGAGCCAGCCTCAGCCTGAGGAGATAGTGCCTCAGGGTGCCTGGCTTTGTCCAAATTCCCAGACCCAGCTCCAGAGGTCCTGGTACCTCTGATCCTGATCCTTTCCCCATCTCCTTCCTTGTTTCCTCTCCCCAGAGATCCTGGTTCCATGGGTAATGGAACCCCAGTGCCATCTTCAAAGTCTCCTTCTCTAGATGCCCCCAGGACTTTGAAGCCCTCATAATCTCCAGGGTGACCCCAAGAATGTATTCTTCCAAAGTTCCCTGATTCTTCTTCCGTGTGTCTGTCCCCAACGTTTCCCACTGTCCCAGGGGACTTCACACCGTCCCCACCCAGAGATCCCACTGTCCCAGGGGCCTTCACACCATCTCTGCCCACAGACCCCACTGTCCCTGGGGCCTTCACACCGTCCCCACTTAGAGATCCCACTGTCCCTGGGGCCTTCACACCACCTCCACCCACAGACCCCACTGTCCCAGGGGCCTTCACACCTTCTCTACCTATAGATCCCACTGTCCCAGGGGTCTTCACACCACCTCCACCCAGAGATCCCACTGTCCCAGGGGCCTTCACACCAACTCCACCCAGAGATCCCACTGTCCCAGGGGCCTTCACACCATCTCCACGCACAGCCCCTACTGTGCCAGGGGACTTCACACCATCTCCGCCCACAAAGCCCACCATCCTAGGACTCCCTAAGTCACCATCCAAGCAGTGTTCTTCACCAGGGCCTGCTTGACCTTGACCTTGAAATATGTCCCAGTGCTGAGCTCCACGAAGGCCACCGGAGCCATTTCTGAGGCTGGCATCTCTCCCAGACATCTTTCCTACGGGACTACACTGATCTTTGTTTCCAGACCACAGTCCCCTAGACACCCCAGAACTGCGCCTGTGAGTACCCCATTCCCCAGGCTCTGTCTCCGCAGGTGTCTCACAGGTAGCTCTGCAATCAGTGCCAAGGCCAGCTCCTGTTCCATCTAACACGCCTGAACTGTCATGATAGGCAGCTCCATTCCTAAAACCCATGCCTTCAGAGTACCCGGAACCATCCTCGTACCTAGACTCTGCCCACCCTGGACCACCTAAGCCCCCCTTGCAGTCCATCCCTCCTCTGGACCCCTTTTCTCTGGATCTCTCTGACCCATTCCAGAAATCTGGTTTGGATCCTACGGCCCCTTGGTCTCCTAATCCTTCCATGTCCCCCATTGTTCCCCCAGAGCCCTGGACACCCAGGCCTGGAGATGTAACAAGCCTGTGGTTTCCAGCATCTACCTTCTGACTAGACACCATCAGTCCAGCTACTTGGGAATCATCCATGCTCCCTTCCTTCCCACCAGACCCCAGCACTCTGGACCCAAAGTGGGCCCCAGTTCTTCTGAGATTCGACCATGTGTCATCCTGAGGACCCACCTTTTCACACTCCATTCTGCCTGGATCTCCTGTGTCCCTCTGACCCACCATCCAGCCCTGAGGAAACTGGAGATTTCTGGAGCTTTCCTCCATCCTGCCCAAGGCTCCAGCTGTGCCATGACCATCGCTTCCCTGGAGCTCTTGGAGGCCACCTCTCCAGTCCCTGGGATCTTCTAGACCCTCGGGGACAGTTTCATAGCCTCTCTCCACAAAACCATGACCGCCTGCCCCTTGCAAAGAGCCCTCATCCTTGGCCTCACCACTCCTACACCCCAGAAGTTTCCTGGCTCCAGATAGTGATGGTTTCTGGGTGTCATTGCCAGCCGTTGTCTGTCCTGGATACCCCCCTGCCTCCCTATACACCCCAGCTTCTCCATGGCTGGTATGTCCACCTGCCTGAATGCCCCAGCACTCACGGTCCATGCCCACCTCGGGGCTGTGACCTTTTCCTCTAGGAAACTCAGGGTCGCAAGAACTTCCTGGCCTACTGCGGCTTCTCACGTCCCCCAGGCAGGCCCCACTAGTCCATCCTGCCTCTGCTCCTTTCTCCCTGCTCAGGTAACCCCTTCCTTCCATCTCATCCATATGATCACCCCACATTTTTGTCCCTTCCTTTTTCAGTGGAAACCCCTCAGCATCAGAGTGGGATCCCCACAACACCCTCTGGCCTGCCCCAGCTCCCATGTGAGGGTCACGGAGCTGTCCCTGGCCGTGGATGTCCAGCTCACTGCCAGAACCCTCTCTGGGCTTGCTTCCTTCTCTGTTGTTCTCAAGCCTCCCATCCTGAGGGTGACTGGAGCCCGCCTCCCAACCTCCCGCTGTCCCCCATCTGCTATTCCCATTGTCACTTCTGCCATGATCTTGTTGTCTTTCCACAAAGCCCACACCCAATTCTGTGTCCCCTCCCCTTTCAGGGGGGCGACCACCACAGTCTCCCTCTCTGTGGGACTGACTGTCCCCAGGAAAAGCGACCCTGCCTGGGTCTCTTTCCAGAAAGCCTTTTGTGTTCTGGCCAGGGCCCCAGGCTGAATTAGCTAGTCCTTCACCTCCCACCTGCTTGTCAAAGGCACCCCTATCTGGGCCTGCTGTGAGCTGTGTCCCACTAGTCTCCTTGACGGAG
The DNA here is from genome assembly GCF_000317375.1 of Microtus ochrogaster. Lineage (NCBI taxonomy): Eukaryota > Metazoa > Chordata > Mammalia > Rodentia > Cricetidae > Microtus > Microtus ochrogaster. The sequence continues at coordinate 26,601,242 of NC_022013.1, forward strand.
CCCAGCTCTCTGCATTGCCCTCCCTTGTCGCTGATGCCCCCACAGTCTTCTGCTTCTGAGGCCAGAGCGTCTGGAGTTTGCAGTCGGTGGTCAGTATCTGTGGTCTGTGGGCCTTTATCCTTCCCACCTTCGGTGAGGTGTTAGTTACCCAGAGGTCATTAGCCCATAGAGAGACAAGAGAAAAGGCCTTGTTAAAGGAGGTCCTTGTCTAATATGACGGCTTTGCCCAGTCCCCACCCTCCCCAGTGGAGAAGCTGCCCCTGGGAGGAAAAGACAAGGCTGCCCCAGCAGTTTGGTAGATAGCATCCTGCCACCTCCTCCCCCAGGCCTGTTATCTGCAGCCCACCCCATGCTGCCACATGGGTCATGTGGTTTTGACACATATGTCAAGCTGTCAACTTCTCGGGCTGTTGTGGGTTTTTTGTTTGTTTGTTTGTTTTGTTTTGTTTCTATTTATTTATTTTATTGTTGAAAAAAATTCCCTCCTCCCTGTTTCCCATTTCCCTCCTCCTCCTCGCCCCCTCCTCCCATTCCCCTCCCCCTCCCTCTCAAGACTGAAGAGCAGTCCAGATTCCCTAGTTTTGAAGACCCACTCGTCCTACCCTCTCCCTCACCTATGCCAATTCACAGTCTCCTGGGGTCGTTGCTCCCAGATGACAATGCTTAGGGGGACTAGGGTATCTCCTGGTCCAGGAGCTTCTCATCCACATCACAACTAGATCACTGTCACAAGCACTATCCCATGACCTGGAGGTCATCCTGTATCTGAGGCCCCAGGGTAACCCTAAAAGATCTAATAGCAAACACACAGCTGGGTTTGGTTGGGCATGAAGAGGCTGTGTTGTACTAGATCAAGAGTTAATCAAAGGAGCTTTCCTCGTTCTGAGTGAGAGGAGCATGCAGAAGCAAATGACAAAGCAGAGGAAATCTCCTGTCCGCAGTCTGAGACCTTGTTGGGTCCCCAGCAAAGGCCGGGGAATTCAGAAGTGTGGCTACTCACCTTCAACCACAAGCCAGGCACTGGAGGCATGGAGTCCTGTGTTCAACGAGTAGAGGCCCATATCTGAGCAACTGGCCCCCTTCACAACCAGCCGGTGGGTTAGCCCATCAGGGGACACAGAGACTTCATATCTGTCACTGAGCCTCAGTGTTCGGTGCTGGAAATGCCAGGCAGCATTGGGACACGGATTGGAGAGTGTGCATTCAAAGACAGCATCACCCTGTTCCTCACAGCGGGCCTTTGCCAACGGGACCACCACTCTCGGGGGAATGGCTGCCATGGAAACAAGAAGGGGGAGGGGGGTCATCAGCTTTGCAACCCAACACAGGGAGGTCTGAGCACCAGGGCTAGGAATTAAGAAATCTAGTTCACACCAGTTTGTCACCTTGGCTGGGTTACTCCCTTACCCCAGCTTCTGCAACCGCCACCAGATCCTTACTGAAGGCATCAGTATGCCCATACATGCATAAAACATGGCACTGTAATCATATTATGATAACTGGGTGATCTTAAATTCCCTTCTTACAAACGAGGAGACTGATGCTTATGGAATGTACCAATCTAGGTTATTCACTGATATACTATTATTCATTGATAATCCCAGCTACTGGAGAGGCTGTGGCAGGAACACTACCCAGTTCAAGGCCAGTCTGCAACATAGGGGGTTTGTGACCAGCCTGGACTGCTTTGGGGAGATCCTGTCTCAAAATAGAATGAAGAGCTGAGGGACTGGCATTTGCCTAGAATGAGCTAGGCCCAAAAATGAAAAAAATGACTTGTCCCATCCTAAGAGTTGGACACTTCACGCCCACGCTCTTCTGCCCGTAGCACATTGTTACTGGGATTTTGAAGCCCATCCTAACCTCCCAGGTCTGCTGGATGCCCTTTTCTTGTTCTCCATCCTTGGTTCAGCTCTATTCTTTATGACCTGCCCAAAGCTTCCTCCTCTGGCCTCCTCTTATCCTTCCAAGAGGCTCCTGGTTGTGTGCTCTATAAATGAAGCAGACACAGGTCCTCGTGGGCACAGGACAGAGTTCAAGGAGGGGCACTCCCAGGTGGAAAAGGAACACAAGAAGCAGGAATGGAAGCAACCTGAGCTGCACAAGTCTGGCGAGCCCAGGTGGAAATCCTTGCTTGGGAGTTGTGGGAAAGGAGGACATTTATCAGAAGGGGTGATGCTATCACAAAAAACCTGTGTCTGGTTTGAAAAAATTCGGCTGTGACAGAAGGTCTGTGGGAAATGTCATGTATGCCTGTACCCCTGACCCATTCTGTAGAGCCCCGCTGGGTACCAAAGCAGACACATCTGAGTGCATCCTCCTCCCAGTTGCCCTTGCAAGGCAGCCACGTCACATGTACCCCTCCTCCCCTCCAGAGCACCAGTATGGGCCTTCTCCTCTCCTCTGTGCAAACTTCTGTGGCAAAGAATACTCACTGCTGGCCTCTAGCTCTGTGGAGAAGACCACAGCATCCTCCACCATGACCTGGTAAAGGCCAGCATCCTCGGGCCGCAGGTCCTGGATCTGGAAGTGGTAGCGTTTCCCCAGTCGTCTCAGACAGTGCTTGGTCTGGTTATCGAAGCCATAGGGAATCATCTCACCATCCTGAAGTCAGAAAGGATGGTTCAGGGCCTCTATGGGTCCAAAGAGCCTCCTAGCCTAGGCTCACTCTGGCGAACCGCCAACAGTTTTCTCTACTGGTCAGAGTCAAAGACAACACGATCCATAAGAGATGTGTGGGTTGTGGGATCAGGGCACAGAGCAGAGCCTGGGTGTGGAGGCATGGGTCATGAAGTAGGTGGAAATGTGTGTTCTAAGAATGTCCGGGCCTCTTTCCATGAGTGGATGCGGAGACATCTGAGATTGCTGGTCCAGATTGTGCTGGGTTGCTTTACAGCCCTGTGTGTTAGTGGGAGAGCTGACCCTATGACCTGGGACCAGCTCTTTCATTCACCAAGGGGAATGTTTGGAAAATGTCTTCATGGCTGCACAAAACATAGTCATTTATACATGTGCTCATCCTTGCTTAGCCATACACAGTTTTTCTATTTTTCTATTGCTGAGAATTAGCAATAGCTAACACTTATCAGACGCCTACTGTGTGCCAGGCACTATTTCAGGTACTCGAGACATTCTAATAAAAATAACAAAGATTCCTGCCCTGGGGAGCTAAAACCCCATGGGAGAGAAAGACAAATTATAAGCACCATAAATAAGTAAGTGGTTTGTATACGTAAAAACAGAACTAATAGAACAAAGCAAGCTAAGAGGGTAAGGGGCTCAGAAGCACCAGGGAGGAGCTGGGAACACAGCAGAAGCACTTAGGGGGATGAGGAAAACTAACCACATGGATGTCAGAGGTGAGCACGCTAGGCACAGGGGGCGGTTACAGAGAAGGAACAGGGACAAGGCCAAGGAGCAGGAACAGCGCATCAGGGAAGAAGAGAGACAGGTGGGAGAAGCGAGGTCGCAGGCCAGACAAGGGTGCACAGTGTCATTTGGGCATTGCAGTATTCTATAAGACAGCTCTTCTGATCCCTTACTTTGTGGATGAGGAGACCGAAGCCCAGGAAAGATATGTAGTCTGAGGTGTAAGCGAGTGTGAGTGTTACAGCCCTGGAGCTGCAAAGGGATCCTGACTTATGAGAAAGTCAGGCTATACCTAGAGCCGCACTAGGAAGCTCTGGAGGGGTAGAGCCGCTCAGCCCTGGAGGGAAAGTATTCTGACTAGTCGGGATCCAGGGTGAGTTTAGCTGCAGAAGGACCATAGGCGTTGCATCCCCCAATCCTACATACCTGTACTGGCTTCTCTGTCTTTACCCCACTCTGCATTAGACACTGTATAGAGTGACAGGTCTGGCTCAAGGAGAGGTAAGAGGTGTCTGGAGACTGTCCAACACAGAGTGTGACCTAACTCCAACCAGAAACCCCACAGGTGAGTGCTTTCCCCTTGGTGTTCTAGATGGTTTCATGGGATCCATCATTTCCCTCCCAGGACTCACAACCCCATCAGGTCCTCTAGCCTCACCTTGTACAGGTAAATCTTGCTCCCAAAGTCCTTGAGATCCAGCTCCAGGTCAAACGTGGCGACTCCTTCCTTGGTGACCCTGATATGTCTCAAGTTGGCAATGGCGTGGACATACTAGAGGGCAGACAAACCTATGAGGGGGGCTCCAAAGCAGTCTCTATGGGACACTACAAATCTCTGTAGGTCTGGTCTCGGTCCTGGCCTACAAAATGGCCCTGAAGAGCAGGAATTTTTGGTTCTCAAGTGAAGATACTTAGACCCTCAAGGAAGAAAATTCAAAGATAAAAAGTCAGGCAAGGAAGGAAATCAGGAGAGGGCTCTGGGTATCCATCCATCTGGTCTACCTGCTGATAGCCATTAGGTGACCCTCACCAGGCAAAGCCAGGTACTAGGCTCTGGGTGTCCATCCATCTGGTCCACCTGCTGATAGACTTTATGGGACCATCACTAGGCAAAGCCACGTGCTAGGCCCTGGTTGATACAGGTAAGAAGGATTGAAAGAAAAGCTAAGACCCTAGTTGAGAGGCTGGAGAAGCCACCTTCAAAATGCTACGTACAGAACAATGAAAATAAGTTGTTTTCCTACCCCAGAAGGAAATAACAGACTTATGTCAAGTTAGATGCAAGAAGGAACTTCCTGTGTAGTTTATAAGATACTGGAATCAGAGTATTAGAGTTCTCAAGAAATAAGGCCCCAAGTCTGGCAATAATAATAATGAAGACAGCGGTGATGGGGCATTCGTTAGAATCTTACTATGTGTTAGGCACAAGGCTAATTGATATAAACACATTTTCTCATTTATCCTCTCAACCCTACAAGGTAGATTTTGCTATAAACACTGTTATACATACGAGTAAATAAAGATAACAAAGCCCTAACTTTTCTAAAGTCCAGAGTGTAGTAAGTATCAGGCCCTGGTATCAAACCCAGAGCAAGCTTAGAAGGCTGCATCCTTAGCAGAATCTCTCAGTGGGGCTACATGATTGTCTACCATTCTGAGTTTCCAAAGCCAGCTCTTGGTGTGTGAGGCCCTCCAGGCCTTGTGTTCTGGGCAGGAGGTGGGAGCATGGTCAGAATACCTGTGCCATTCTGTCTTCCTGTTCCTTCTTCATCTCCTGCAGCTTACGCAGCATGCCGCGGAAGTCAACGATTCCGTACTGCATACAGATCTTCTCATAGTCTTTACGGTCTGCAGTCATGAGCAGCTGCCACACCTGCGCAGACTCTGTCTTTTTATCAGGGGCTGGAGGTGGGGTCCTGGGGATCAAGGCTGGTGGGTCAGAGGCTAGAGGAGTTCGAAGTATTGACCAGCTGACCCTGGCAATCTGGGCGGTCTAGGGAAGCTGTCCTGTGTGTACTTGAAGAGCAGGCCCAGAGGCTGAAATCTCTGGGGTAGACTATGATCTCAATGGAAGGACCTAGACATTGGATAAGGCAAGCCTTACCCTGTGGCTCAGCTTATAGGAGACTCTGGGCTCCTAACAACCGGCGGTGTTGATTTCTGAGTAGGGTGTCTTTGGGTGGCAGTGTGGTTAGGACTGAATTGTTCTACTGCTTTAGCTCATAGTTTTAAATCACTGTTCATACAGGACCTTCCAGTTGCAAAGGGGGCTGAGGGAAAAGAATATTGACTCAAGGGTACAAAGCTTTAAAGTGGCCAGATCCAGGACACCCAGATCTGTGCTCTTCAGGCCCCCCTTCTACTAGTGGCAGTCTGGTTCCTTCCTTTTATCAGGAGTGGAGGGTGAACCCAGTTTGCTTATGGAAGGAGCTGAAGTGGGTACCCTGTGAGCTTCCAAATCCTCCAGGCAGCCCAAGACCCACCTCTTTTTCAGCATCTTCCGAAAGTCTATCAGCTCTTGCTTGAGGTCTAGAAAATAAGGAATACGTCTTGAGTTCCAGGTAGGGTTCAAAGCAAGGCTATCTGGCCCAGGGCTGGTGATCTGAGATTTATTTTTCCATAAATCGTTAATGCCCACAAGGTGTGTGTGGTTATACCAGATGGGGAGCAGCATGCAAAGGCCACAGGGGGGGTGTTCTGACCAATCTACGTACCCTCCTGAGGTTCCATTTGCCTTTTTCGGTTCTTCCGAAAACCCACTGGACCATCCAAGGAGGAGAGGAGAAAGATGGTGTGCACAGACAGGGAGAGAAGCAAGACTCTTGGATGGTCTCTCTGGGAAATGGGCCAAGTCCCAAAGCCCTGGCTCCCACCTGTTCTGTCCTTTAAGACACAACATCTCAGCAGAAGGGAGAGATGAGAGTGAGGGCCTTCCATGAGCTTTGATACCGCAAAGCTTCACTGTGAGCATCATTGGACAAGGTGGAAATTCACATGTCTACAGGGAAGTGGCAGGGATACAGGTAGTGGCCACTGGCAACCACAGCAAATTCAAGGGCATCCAAAGAGCATCTGAGAGTTGCCAGTTCAGATGATGGCACCCGAACTGCCAAACACATCAGACTCTGCTTTTTGACTAATCCCTTGGCCATTCGTAACCCTCTTCTTTGCCACCTGCTTCCAAAGGAAGGTCTGGGGAAACTCAACATGCTTTCCTCATGCAAATAACAGTTACCATGTGACATAGTTCTAGACGATGACATGGACACCAATGTGCCTAGTTTTTGAGTCTGAAGCTTTTTCTTCCTTGAGGAGAGAGGCAAGCGTCCTTGCCCTCACCCCTTTCCCTCTCTTCCTATTCAAGTGTGGATTAAATTTGGATCTGCAGTGCTCAATCAGCCTGCTAAGGATGCAGAGCAGTGAGACAAAAAGAGTCTGCTCTCCTAGGACAGTCAGAGCGGTAGAGTGAGCCCTGGACTTTAATCTCAGAATTTCTTACTCTGTGAAGCAATTCTTGGACTTCTCTTGGGCTGTTCTGGTACTTAGAGGCAAGATGAATATGTCAGCTTACTTGAGAGCCTAGGTTTGCTTCCTCAAGAGGTATCAACCTTCCAGTTATTACAAACCAAAAAGTGCAAGGGTCTTCAAACAGCATGCAAACAAAACAAAAACCATCTGTGAGATAGGACTTAGTCTTCATGCTGCCTGTTTGTTCCCTCTGATGTAGACCCATACAAAATATCTGGTGTAGAGTGGGAAAACTGAGACCCAGGAGGGAAAAGAAAGTGACCAAGTAGAAGACGCAGCACTAGAAACCAACACCTGGGGCGTGGCCCTGTTCAGAGCAACTCCCACAGGGTGTGGCTGAAGGCGTGCCTTTCAGGAATTTACAAACTGAGTGCCGCTGGGTGGAGCCGTGGGAAAATAGCAGCACAGCCTCCGGGTGCTCCCTCTCCTCCCGCCACCCTACGGGTCCTCTGTGAGCGTTCTCTGGAGAAAGCTGATGCCCTGCAGGCTGATGAGCTCAAGGGACAAACCCACCTTCGATGACGGTGAGCCTCACTGAGCACGTGGCTTCTCCGTAGGCATTCACGGCTCTGCAGCGGTACAGATCCGAGTCCTCTCCAGTCAGCTTGTTGATCTGTGGGGAGGCCAAGGGCAAGGGAATAGGGCTAACACTCCCTTCTTCCGTGCACTACACACGGTTGTGTGTTGGAAGTATGAAGATGTACTCTTTCCCCATGGAGCTCACAGTCTTCATCAGGAAATGCAGACATCAGAACAAATTCTGGATCAGGGCAGAGAGAGGATGTTCTTGCCATTGGAGCCAATATGAGTCGCAGGAAGAGCTTGCTCTGTGTGTCAGATGAACCTGGCACTGGAGACTGTCTCTGTCCCGCATTACTAGCTATGGGACCTTGGGCAAGTTCACTGATCTCTATGAATTTTAATTTCTGAGCTTGTGAGATGGGGATAATAGTAGCTCAAAAAGTAGTGAATGGTCATGATTAACTCATGTCCTCTGTGATAAATGTTTGGTCCAGGGCCTGACACTTGTGTTTCACAGTTAGTATCTCCAATGTCACTAATATTAACCCTAATTGATTGAGAGGGTAGATGCTGCTTGTTTGGTGACAAGATGGATACATTCCAGTACACCTCCTGTAAGCTGAAAATAATATCAATCGGAAATGCATTTAGTACAGCTAACCTACAAATTTCGCCCTAGCCTTAACATGAACTAGCGCTTCCCTGAGCCTGTGGTTGGGCAAGATGATTAAGACCATTTTAAAAAGGGGGTTAAATGCCTCATGTAATTCGGTGAGCGCAATATGCTATAGAATATAGTCATTCTCTGACTGATGGTGGCTGCAGGTTGCTGTCGTTGCTCAGAGTGGGTGGCTCGCACCTGTGTATTTCTAACCCATGAAAAGACTTAACTGAAAAATTAAAAACTCAGTGTGTCGTTTCTACTCGATGCACATTGCTTTTCCAGCAACATAGGATCAAAAGCTGCTAGTGGAACTGTGCTAATATCAGGACTGTGCTCGGTTTACGGTGGGACACTGGCTAACCCCTTTACATGAGCTTTTCATTTTACAACTCCTTAGACTATGACTGTGATTCTGCTGTTCCATAGGTGAGGAAATCAAGGCAAAAAGAGGCAAGAAGCTAGCTTTCCAAAGTCAAGGTGATGAGCCTGCAACTGTGACCCAGGTGTGGTTCAGGTGTGTTAGCAGAGGTTTCAGTAAACCTACCAGGGCATCTCCTGACTCAGGAGACCTTGAAGCATGGGTCAAAGTCGAATAGACCCAACTGAGGAATGATCTCTTCCTCCCCTGGGGACTGGACGCTCTTAAGAATTTAAGGGACCGTGGGAGCTCACAGACTCTGGACTGGCAACTGGGGAACCTGCCTGGGACCAAACTAGGCCCTCTGAATGTGGGTGACAGCTATGTGCTTGATCTGTTGAGGGGTGGGGGAGGGGTGCTTGGCAGTGGGACCAGGACTTATCCTGAATTCATGAACTGTATTTTTGGAGCCCATTCCCTATGGTAGGATACCTTGCTCAGCCCTGATACAAGGAGGAGGTGCTTGGTCCTGCCTCAACTTGGTATGCCAGACTTTCTTGACTCTCCCAAGGAAGGCCTTACCACCTCTGAGGAGAGGATGGGAGGAGGTGGGGTGGTCGAAGGGGAAGGAGGGGGAATTGAGGCTGCTATATAAAATAAAAAGAAACTTTTAAAGAAAAAAAGAATTCAAAGTACTAAGAAGTGATCCATGAACCCTGGATGGGAATGGCTGCAGCGCTCACCTGCAGCACGTGTTCCTCGCCGCCAGGGGCAAAAGAGATCCGGTACTTGCTGGAGTTGCGGAGGTCCCCTTTGGTGCTTTGCCAGTGCACTTCAGGCCTGGGTTCCCCACAGACCACCGCCCGAAAAATGGCATTCTTTCCTGTGGTAGGAGGAAGCAGCTTGGGGGTAGAGTGGCAATAGGTGTTTTTTAGATTTAAACATCCTCCCTGTTGCAGGCATCCCAGCTCCCTATTCCAAAAGAAGCACCCAATTTTGATTCGGAAGTACCCAACTTTTATTCCCTTGACTCAGGACACATGATGTCAGGTGGAAACAGTTTCCAGGTATCCAGAAGCAGTGCTGGCCATGCAGAGGCCTGGTGTCCCCAAGAGAAGGATGTGGCTGTGTGGTCTGTGGTGGGGGAAGTAAGCAGGGCTGGAGTGGGAGGCAGATTCCTTTGAGAGTGGTGCATCAGGAAGCGAAGAAGTCTCCCAAACCAAGGAAGTGTGTGCAAATTTGTGGGTTAGGTTGCTAAGAGGATGGGCAAGGCAAACTTGGCAAGGTTTGGTACTCAGTGAAGCTGGTCCTGAGATGTAGGACTCCAGCTTCAGAAGAGACCTGCAGTTCCATGTAGGGCCAGATGGTGTGGGAGCTACTTCACCCTCACAAAGCCCGGCTGCCTCCTGCTAGGGACATCTCAGCAGAAGAATCTGAAGGTCCCAGGGCCCTCCCTTGTGTCTCACGACTTTGTTTCAGATTTAGAAAAGTAAAATACCATACCATTATTTTTCTTATACCAGAACGTTAACTAAAATTTACGGCAAGGATCTATGGCCAGGGAAGGAACACCACTTCCCTGGGTGCTACTGTGTGCGTGGCCTTTTAAAATGGCACTCCTGAGCCTAGCCTGTGGACCACTAGAAATGTGGCTCTTTAGGTTGGAAGAAAAGGTGTGTGTGTGTGTGTGTGTGTGTGTGTGTGTGTGTGGTGAGTGTATGTGTGAGTGTGTGTGTTCACACATGCATGCACAGTCATGTGTATATACATATGTGTAGGTGTGTCTAGAGACCAGAAGCCAAGGTGTCTTCCTTGCTCATATTCCACTTTTTTTTCCAGCATTTTTCCTTCACTTTTATGTGTACGGGTGTTCTGCCTTCATGTATGTCTGTGCACCATGTGTGTGTGATGCCCTCAGAGACCAGAAGAGGGCATTGGATCCTCTGGAACAGATCTTACAGATATCAGCTGCCATGTAGGTCCTGAGAATCAAACCTTGGTCCTCTAGAAGAGCAGCCAGTAGTCTTAACTGCTGAGCCATCTCTCCAGCCCTTCCACCTAATTTTTTGGGACAGGGTCTGAAGACCTTAAACTTATCAGTTGGCCAGACTGACTGTCCAATAAGGCCCTGGAATCCTGCTCACTTTTCCTCTCCAATATGGGGACCACAGGCACACTTGTGTGCAACCCAGCATCCAGACAGTGTTTCTCTGTGTAACAGGCCTGGCTCACTCTGTAGACCAGGCTGGCCTCAAACTCACAGAGATCCGCCTGCCTCTGTCTCCCAAGTGCTGGGATTAAAGGTGTGTGCCACCACTGCCCGGCTCAGTGTCCAGCTTTTTATGTGGGTCCTAGGAATCCAAGCTCAGGTCCTCAGGATTGCATAGCAGGGACTTTACTGACAGTTGCCCTCTCTGCCCTGGGAGAAGAGGTTTTTACATAGCCTCTTCCTGTAGATGACTTTGAGGCAGGAAAAGGAGAGAAAAGAACCTGGGGGCCTGCTCCCCAGCTAGTATCAGCCAGCCCTTGTTCCCCTACATAGTGTGAACTTTCCTTGCTCCCTTTCCCCATACTTCCTCGGGCTTCTGTCCCTCCTAGGGATGCAGGAAGACAGACACCACTGAATATAGGAAGGATGGAGGCAGAGGTAATGGACGTAGGAGGGATAGAAAGGTTAGGTGGCCAAGCCTTCTTCCTTGTGCTTTCTGGAGAGTGGGAGAGCAAGGACCATGACACCCTCAGCAATATCCACTACAGTCTCACCCTCTGGGAGAGCCAAGGTGACAGGTTTCTGCTTGAAATCTGGTGTGCTGCAGCCCTCGGGGATCTCATCCACCAGCTGCTGGACGCTCACACCAGGGATGGAGGACTTCTTAGGGGGCTTTCCTGGAGAGGGGAGGAGGAGTCCATCTTGATCTTCCTCCCACCCAGTCAGGGAACCAGGTCCCCCATTCCTCTAGCTGTCGAGGCAGACTTTTCCCTCCCACCCGTTGTCTGCAAAGGATGCCTTTAAGCTTTCTAGTGGGAATCAGGTAGTTCCTCTCTGGTTGTGTGCCCCTTGGAACACTCTGGGTGTGTCAGTAGAGATAAACCAGGGAAAGGAGCATAGGAAAGGGCCACGCTTCAGAAAGCAGAAGGTCAGTTTGTGTGGAGGCTCAGTAAAGCCAAGCAAAGCCCACACTGAAGGAGTGGAGATGATGCTTTCTCAAAGAACCCTGGGCTGGACTTCCTCCCTGCCTTCTACCCGTGTGAGGAAGAACAGTGAGGGGTGGAGGGGCAGCTAGCTCTCTTACCTGCCATACTTCTAGCTTCTCCTTGCTCTTCTGAGGGTGGAAACTGATCTCCCGAGGGTGGCAGATGAATTGCTCGTGAAAGGCCTGGGTTAATGTCAGCCTACCTCTGCTACATCATCACGGGTTCCAGCCAGGATCTAAGATGGATGTTGAGAATAGGTGATGCCCCTAAGAGCTTGTCTAACACCCCAAATGAAAATGATCACTTTCCTGCCACCCCCTAGAACAGCTCCATTAGACCGATTTCCTGGGGACATTTCCAGGGAAGAAGTAGGTGCTGCCCAGTGTCTGAGGAAAGAGAACCATGGTGTCGGGACTGCACACTGTACTGATGGCCTGGTGGGACCCAAGCTCTACACCATTCAGAGAGTAAGACCAACCTCATTCAGGAGACTCGTTCAACAGCAGTGCCCTCTCAACTTTGGAAAGCAGATTCCCCACCAAGCTCTTGAGTTTTTTACTGGAGTCCCAGAGCCTTTTACCTCCCATCGTAACCAATGTGGAATCCTTCAGCTCTCCATGTCTGTGGAGCTAAGACCCTGATTTAGTGACTCTGGAGATCCGCTCTCCCCAAGCCAATAAGATCATCAGAAACCCACCCTCTTCCCTGTGAACTACAGCGTCAGATGAACAGGAGTGTGTCCTCTTCTTCCAAACAGGCCCCCCATCCACTCCCCTCAGCTTCCTTTTACTGCACCCATCTGTTACTGTCCATAGAGAAGGAGCAGGGTTGGCTCTGGGGAAGGATGAGACCCATGAATGAGTTAAAGGGAGACTTGTGAGAATCCTCCATCAATCCCACCTCCTGAGAGGTTGATGCATGGCCAAGTGGTCCAAGGTACTTCCTGCCCAAAGAACCCAGCCATCAGTACAGAACCACACATGACCGAGCAGATTCCACACTCCAACTGATATGCTTTCTTCCACAACTGCCCACTTGCTGCCACTTCTGGCCCCCACTCTAGCCCAGTCATGGCCTCCCTGTGTGGAGGAATGCCACAGTGTGCCAACTGCGTTCTGGAGCGGTCACAGACACCACAGGAGCCATAGCCACTGCACTGAAAAGGGTCACAGGGGTAGACAGGAGAGGGGACAACTTGGACAATCAGGCTCAGATGACTACACTAAGTGTGGGAAGGTACCCCAAGATTCCCATTCCTCCCTCCCTCAGGTCAATATCTGACAAAGGGAAGCACTGGCCCCAGCCACACTGGAGGTAGAGTTTGGCACAGCCACCTTCCTTTTCACCATCACCATTAGCTCTAGTAGATCTTGAAGCTATTTGTCACATGTCAAGAATAATCCAGATACCGGCCCCTTACCTTTGCCTCCTGCAGGTCCAGGTAAGAAGCAAAGAAATAGGAGCCTGTGGTCCTCAAAGGTCCAGTATCCTGCTACTTTGGGAATAATCTAGAAGAAGGACAAACCCAATGACTAATGAGAGAAGTGTTTGCCTAGAGAACAGACGGATGTAGACTTATTTAGATGGGATGGGACAGGGGATTAATTCTTCCCTCCATGATTTATTTCCACATTTGGGAAGACTCCATACTATTACCAACAAATGCACTCATTTCAGCCTATCCCAACCAGACACTGAGTTCGGGGCCAAGCTGCGTCTCCCTTAACTCTTCCCAGATCTTTCTCATGATCTCATCCGCTGCCCCAGAACCTGCTCCATTCTGCCAGCCTAGGTCCCTGCTACCTCAAACTTCTCAAGAGAAAGAAAGAACCAAATAGGGTTCCTTTCGACTGCTTTGGCCTTAAGGTTTCTACTCTGAACTGCTAGTAAGATTTTTAACTTAGGGGCTGGAGAGATGGCTCAGTGAAGAGCACTGGATGTTCTTCCAGAGGACCTGGGTTCAATTCCCAGCAGCCATGTGGCAGCTCACAGCTGTCTGTGACCCCAGTTCTAGGGAGCCAACACCCATGACAAAACACCAATGCACATAAAATGAAAATAAATATTTTTTTAAAAGAACAAGACGTTTAACTTGGTTGTCATAGTACATTCTCCACCAGGCAGAACTTGGAAAAACCAGACCCAGGGCAGAGCCACACAGACAAAACCCACTGAAATTCCCTCCTCCAGGGTTACTGGGGTCCCCTAAGAGGTGTTCAAAATGCACCCCAGACTATGGTCAGTCAACCAGATATCTTTGGGGCTTGTCTCATGACTACTGTCTGCTCTTTCCTGAGCAGAGTGCAGCGCCTCCCTCCCTGCCCTTCCCACACCAGCTGCAAGGCCAGGTAGAGGGAGGCAGCGCTCACTCACCTGAATGGCCCACCAGCCTCCAGCCTCCTCACACTCCTTCCTCCCTCTTTCCAGCTGCTGCTGGCTGCCAGAGACTTTGAGCCGGCTGGCGTCTGGTGGTGGACAGGCAGAGCAGGAACAGATGTAGGTCATGGCAGGAGCCTTGCTTGCTCTCTGTGCCCCTCCCACTCATCCCATCTCCTCCTCCTCTGGCCCAGGATTGGCAGGGCAAGGCCCCCAGGGCTAAGGGACCAGCTTGGGGGGAGGCCAGAGATGGAAGGGTCCTGTGGCATCGACTGGTCCAGCTCGTGTTTGCAGAGTCTTAAGCTCTTCACCAGATCAGCTGAGGTACATTTGCTCCACAATTCCTCGTTTATCTGACCCCTTTGAGTGGGGGTGTTTTCAACACACTCAGCCTCCGATTTCCAGTTAAGCTCATCCCATGGGACCCTTGACACAGTAAGTCTCGCTGATACATAAAGCCACTGTCCTTTTGATAATTGTATCCCATAGGGGTACCAAACAGTCAACAAACTTTGAGACTGAGTCACAAGACCCAGAGAGACTAAAGTGCGGAACCCAAAGGCTAAACCCCAGACTCAGGTACTGTTAGGCCCTGGGTATACAAGCTTAAGCAAACATCGGGTCCTCTGCTCATGAAGTCTAATGGGACAGAGAGATGTTGACCAGCCAGTTACAAACTGTGAACAGTCTCTGAAAGAGCAAGCCAAGTATGCCTGAGGATAGAAAGCTAAGAAAGGGCAGCCCTGGCTGAGTTTGGACAGATAGGGTCTGGAAGCCGCTGTAGGATTCTGACTTTTCTGGGAAAGGCTGTTGAGTGATGATGGAATCCAACTGGTTTCTAACAACGTTTACCCTGGCTGCATAAAGAAAGAACTGGAGGACGATAAAAGATAGATACAGAATCTGGTCTCCAGGAGGCCAGTCACGGAGCCGCCAAGCATCCCAGCTTATGGAGAAGGTGGGAGAGAGGCTATGAACATGGCCTACTAGCAACCCATAGTATTTCAGATGTCTGCTGGTCCTCAGGGAGGTGATGCCCTCTTCTCCAAGGTCTAGAGATGGCCATGGGTTGATTTTCACTACAGGCTAACATCTATGTCCCGTGTTTTAAGAGTAGCCATGTTAAGGGTGTTTCTGTTCTGTGCATGGCATCACTTGTTGCAGTAAGAAGGGAAGTTTGGGTCTCCGTGGAACAACAGGAATCAAGTCACGCCCCTGACCTCATAGCCTATTCTCAAATATGATACTCAGTAATATTTAGTGAGCCATGTCAAAGTGAGAACCTCCAACTGTGCAGGGGGCCCTGTGCAAGAGATTGATAGTGTTCCCTGTTGGGGCAGCCAGGAGGGAGAGGACGTAGTGCCCAGCCCGTCCCGGGAATCTCCCAGTTATGGTGAGCAGAAGGAGGCCCAGGCACCATGAAGGTTCCCCTCTGGGGCCCTCTAACCTCCACACAGCATAGAATGGCTGATAGGGTCTCTGACTTCCCAGTGCTAGCATCCAATAATCCTGGGTTTGCTGCCTGAGTTCCACAGGCTTGAAAAGCAGGTGATTCCATGTAACTTGATTCATGGGTCACTATTGCTCCATGCTGTGGTGTAAAATGTTTCTGCTCAGCTGGATGAGACAACCCGGGATGTTCCATATCCTCCTCTCAGCCCCATGGGTCCAAGGAGATGGGTTTTTTTTAAAAGCAAAGTTCTAGTAAAAAGCCTGGAAGCATGTACGCTGCACATGTCATGTACCACACACACACACACACACACACACACACACACACACACACACATATGCTACACTACCACATACCACACAATACAACACATACACCATACCACACAACACACACCACATATACCATATCACACACCACACCACACAACACATACATCATATCACACACCACACAACACAACACATACATCATATCACACACCACACCACACAACACAT